>NW_018744616.1:1730084-2080084 GCF_001683475.1 Chenopodium quinoa | reverse complement strand
CATAAGGCTAAGGTAAAAGACAAGGCTAACAAACACACAATCAGCAAAGTTGAGTACATAAGCGTATTTAAACACACTAATATGCATTTACCTATCAACAGACAACTTACCTTGTTGCACCTGTTTTTCAAGCATACAACATTCGACAAAACTTCTCAACTAAGTAACTAAAATAATTTATTTAGTTTTGATTATGCATCGAACGGGTTTTCCCCCTATCCTGCCCTAATAAAGGGGTACTAACATGGGAGCTAACCGTGCCACTATAAAAGAACCACTCGTAAGTGACGGAATTTCTGCGCATAATAATAAAAGGAATGTATAGCGTCCTGTACTCCAGTAGAATTTATGGTCAAATATAAAGTCTCATAACTCCTCGCCCCCGCCCCCCATATGTTCATACTCAAGGTATATACGTTCCAAGAGTTTTGGTGCGTAATCTCTTTCACTTTACGTCCTTTACAATTTATTAACTTGGTGATGACTCTCAAATCATAACAACATCAAACATAATGATTATTCGAACAATTAAACACTTTAATTCAATTCTTGAATAATTAGTGACCACATAATATTTAGTGTTGAACCCTTTTTTAAATTTACCTCGGTGCCAAAAGACACCTTAATGCGCCAAAAATCTTATCCCTCGGTGTTAAAAAAACACCTTAAGTGCACTAAGGCACCAACATACAATTTATTCCTCGTGTATATAGACACTTACCTAGCTCCTTTCTCATGCTTAAAGCATCAATAAAAATTATATGAACCATAATAAAATTCTCTTTTAATATTCCAAACCAAAATATAACATTTAGTTTAATTAAACATGCTTTCAATCATGCTATAAATAAAAGTGTGGTTCATATCTAACATTCCAAACTATTATTTCCCAACTATTAATCCATCACAAATAAATCATGCTTCATAATTCAATCACCAATAACAACCAAATCATAATTTTCATTCCAAATCTAGCATGATACTACTTGTAATCAATTATACACATTTAGCATGCTACTACATCATAAAAATTATGCCAAGTATGAGAACCTACCTTGAATACGATCTTAATATCGCCACGACTAATAGAAATCACTCACTTCTAAGTCTCCTACAATTTAAAATCATAGAAGAGTATTAAAATCCTCTCTACACAAATTTCTAGCAATATATACTATTATTAAACCCCTAATAATTTAATCAAAATAAGCTGAAATTATATTTAAAACATCATACTTTAATCCCAATTAATGGGTTATTAAAATTCCTTAAAGAAACTTGATTTTTAATGCATTACCAAAAATTCCAGCATTATATTTTAATAAAAACTTGCTGTAATTAGGCTTTAAAATACTTAAATCAAAGGTTTAAACCATCCTATATCATAATCCTTCAATAATTAATAATTTATGAATGTAGAGTTTCAAAATTGGGGCTTTTTAATTAGATTAAAATCTGAAAATTAAATTACATACTACGTTTCATCAAACATCATAATATTAATAAAATATTTTCATTCTCAATGTCTGCAAAATGTAAATCAAATGCATACAAGCTAATGGACCGACCATGTTTCTCAGATGTGATTTGCATGTACTAAGCTATGACTAAATTCATTCTTTCGCCTGCCACAGTTTACTCCTTGGAGCTTCATTTCTAAGAAAAGCTTGAAAACCTACAAATTAGAAAATATTTGCGAAACATTACTTGATTAGTTGATTGTTTAAATTATAATTGCATATATATGCTAATCAACTTATTAAAAAATTCATAAACAACATTAAGAATGTTTTTCATATAGAAGATGGTTGTGCTGAGTATGCAAATTAACACATTATGCATAGCTTTGAAAAGAACACATATCAGCAAAAGAATAGATATATATTACTAAATTGAATGAGTTCAATAAATTTGATGCATAGTGAACTAGTGCTTCACATCTGCTATCGCTGTATAAAACATTCATAAAAAAAATCTACTAGCTTGTTTTGGCCTATGTGTGATTCCTAAGTTGAACATAGAGCTAGAACTTTTTGCTCAATGAGTCTTTAGCTCTTTCCTTCACCATGGTCTGCACAAAGAGCTCTCCTGCTCGATATGATGAGCGTACCTACAAAAGAGGAAAGAAAAAAAAAATCAAAATTCATATACTCCAGTAGTGTTGTCCCCATAATATTCATTGTCAATAACTATATTAGGCCGGATAAAAAAATGTATACAATTAGAAAGATGGAAGGAGCATGTTTATGCTTCAATAGATAGGGGTTTACAATGACAGAATGACTAAGGAAGTAATCATAGTGTTGTCTCTAATAGGTCTCATATTTTATTTATCATAAATATCATGATGGAAACAACATTAATTCAAGTTTCAAGGCGTTCTGGAAAAAAAAAATTCATGAGGTTTTGGAGGGACATGATTAGCTTGAACACTATTAATTTCAATAGTCCACTTAATTCGAGAACTCCTGAGCATTCAGCCATATATGAAATAGAAATCAAAAGTATCATCTTAAAATTCAATTAAACAAGGTAATATACTTACGAGTGGGCCACTAGCAACATAGCGAAAACCTAAAGCTTCTCCATACTCTTTCCAAAAAGCAAATTTCTCAGGAGTAACATACTCTTTAACGGTGAGGTGCAATGGTGTTGGCTGCAAGGGAAAAAAAAAAAGAAAGATGAATAGCTTAAGTCCTCATAGAACTGGTATAGCAGATAAAATTTCATGAAGTTGAATTGGGGATGAATATAAAGTTAGAGTTGAACTTGGTGAGTACAAAAAATCAAAGCACAACACAAAGCCAATAAAGTCAGCATAAATTTCTCACTTGTAAATATTGTCCAAGTGTCAGAATGTCTACATCAATGGCTCGAAGATCAGCCATGGCTTCCTTCAATTCATCATCTGTTTCCCCAAGCCCTAGCATGATTGAAGTTTTTGTGATCATCCCATCCTTGCTAATTTTTGCATGCTTGAGCACTGACATGCTCTGTTCATACCTGCACATCAAATAAAATCACTATTGAATATTACATATGTATATATGTGTGCCTTGGAGGCTTGGACAAACATGTTAGTTTAAGGTATGACCGTAACTATAATTTTTTCTTACAAAATCAAGTAGAGCATACAAAATTTATATAATTCTGCTATTAGGAAACATTAATAATTTGAAATGATCAAAGGTTTAGAAAGGCAATGCTATAGTCCCATTGAAGAGGCATGCTATAAAGTTCTTTTTGCTATTTTCCACTTTATCTGCTTTTGGCTTGCATCTTCCTAATAAAGTTTGTGTCAATTGTTTTACATAAAGTTTGAGGTAATGCACAAAATTACAAAAACTCTTATCTTGAGAACATCAAAATGCTACCAAGTCTATCAGAGATTTGTCCAGAGTCTCCAGACCAAGCTAGGTTTTTCTAAGCCACTGATTTCACCTAGTTTCTGAGTTCCTTGAAGTTTGACTACTTAAAAGAAAACCATGTTTGGTCTTATCACATAATTTGAAAGACAAACTATAGTTTCTGTACTTGCAGTAGGTCTGTTGCTAGTCAAGGTTCAGTTTCCAATAGCCTCATCCTATAAATTTAGAGCAGAATGATTTAAAGGCCCACAATTTTACCCATGAAAATTATGCAAGACATGAATTTAAAAGAGAGGCAGTACCAGTATGCTGATACTAAATTGTTAACATAGAAACAAAAAAACTGACCCTGCCCGAGGATCTCTAACTATTCTCTGAAGCCGCTTGACAGTTTCAATGTTGTGAGCAAAAACATCTAATCCCGAGTGCACCAGAGTATCTACAGCCTTCAAGTCTCCCCTAAAATCAGAAGTTAAACATTCAACCATGATTTCAGGCTTGAGTTTCTGCACCGTCAAATGTTTCCTTGTCAAGCATCTTTTCTCTCTTGGTAATTGACATGGTTAGAATTAAGAAAACTGAAGAAAAGGTCCACAATAAGCTACTAAAAAGTTCCAACTACACCTTCATGGCTTTGACTGTTTGAGCAAAATGGCCACTTCCACCATCAAGCAAATCATCACGATCAACACTTGTTAGAACGATGTAATCAACACTACAATGTATTCCCAAAGGATATCAGTATATAGATCAAGACATTTAGCGCTCAGATATGTATATTTTATATAATCAGCAAACTACAACCAATAGCCTATTCTTTGCCAAAGTATAAATTGTCATGAAAAGGTTCTAAAGTGATTACATAAGCATCCTTACTCCAGACCAGCTGATCTATACTAATAAAGGGGTAACTGTCCTACAACACACCATAACTCTTCCTAGTTTATAAACCCAAATTTTATGGGTATAAGAGACATATGGTTAAAAAGAATCAAGCATTAGGCTGCATTATTTATGAGAGATTTCATGGAATAATATTATAGTGCTAATATGCTAAGAGCTCCAAGATAAAGATGTGGCGCATATAGATAATGATTTTTTTTTTTTTTTAAAAAAAAAGAGCAAACCAGTTAATGCACATCTGGAGAGATGTTCAATGAAAAATGCCAAAAAAATAAATAAATAAAATAAATAAATAAATAAAAAATAAATAAATAAATAAATAAATAAACATGAAGACATTTATACTCTGGATGTTATTCAAAATCCTAACATTCTTTAGACATATCAGCAAGTTTCTATACCCTAAGACAATCTAACCTTAATTTTATGTTCTTTAGTTGCTGTAAAGGTTAATAAGAACTAAATAAAGTTTGTTGGAGATTACTTGAACTTTATAGGTAATTTCTACTCTTAGGTTTGGATTTCCAAACAAAAAATGGACTAACAAAACATATAGTGATGGTTCCTTCAGGTATGCATTACTAGGCTATAATTTACAACTTTTATAAGCCCTATGCTGTTAAGGGCTATTTAATCAAGCACCTGAGGTCTGAGGAACACTTAATTTTTTTGGTGAAATGTTTACCTTCCATATATTAAATTAATAAATGAAACACTAACAAGTTTTAGAGCTTACATACCAATCAAAAAGCATCATGTAATACAAAAGGAAAGTAAGAGGACAGGAATTGAGTAAAATAATAAAAATGAAAAAAAAAAATTACCAAAAAGTGTATTATACATACCCCCAACTTACAACAGCAGTAGCAGTATTCTCTGGTTCCATTGGATCAGGTGGTGCAGGGTTTTTGCTCGTTTTAACAGCACAAAATCTGCAACCACGAGTACACGTATCACCAAGAACCATTATCGTGGCAGTTGCAATTCCATCCCCACCCCCATTCCAACACTGCAATGTAAATTTTAGATTGATGTTAAATGATCCTAATACTTCATGTGCTAACAAACACTTGGAAAAGTTTAATGACTACTCTTCTAACCTACTATCATCATACGCTAAGCAACATTATTTTCCAATTTAAGAAGTAAATTCTAGTAGGATTAATTTTAATTTAGTTCTTTGTATGCCACAAATATATATTTAATCAAATGCAACGACAAACAATTTGGCATGATGCAACAATGTCCTACATTACTTAAACTCTTTGTTTTTAACTTAAGTACCCATGTTGGATCCTCCAGACACGGGCAGGACACTTCAAACCCTTTATTTTCAGCCAATCTCATGAAATTTTTCACACAATCGCAAAACACTTGGACACATACTCAAGTCAAAGTCTCCTTTCCAGAAACTATCAACACAATCACAAATGATCATAAAAAAAAAAAAAAAAAAAAAAAAAAAAAAAGAAACAAAAGAGATACCTCTCCAATGTTGGGGCACTGGGCTTCCTCACAAACAGTGTGGAGATTCAAGCGAGAAAGTGACTCTTTCACCTCCTCAAATTTCTTCCCTTGGGGAGCTTTCTGCCTCAACCAATTCGGTTTCGATACATTTGGGTCTCTCCCCGTGTGGGGTCCCATTCCTCCGGGATAGGGATTCGATTTCAACTTCGCCGTCTCCTCAGATTCAGGCAAGTCAGCACTTATCGTGGTTCTTGAAGAACTCAGCTTTGAGGTGATTTTGCACCTTATGTTAAATGGTTTGTAACAGGCCCGTCCCTGAGCCAGGGCACGAGGGGCGGCCGCCCTTGACCCAGGGAGGAAATGTATAATTTCAAGTTCCATCACAACATCAATGAGTTCTGCAACACTAGCAACCAAATTTGATTCAGTGATCAAATTAAGCTTGAAAAATCACAGTTTTAGGGAAATTTTTTTTATTCCATGACAACATTAATAAGTTCTACAACACATACTTTGATTCCATGATCAAATTAGGGTCGAAAATTCACATAATTATACGGAGAAAATGTCTAATTCCTAGTTCATCACAATACAATTATCAAATTAGGCTCAAAAAATCACATAATATTCTTCTGTAGCAACAACATAAAGTGGTAAAACTAAACAAAATGCGACAAGCAATTTGATTGTATTAGGTTAATCAGAGTATTAGTTTAAAAACATTATAAAAAATCAGCAAGTATAGGAGTCAAGGAATGAGCCAATAAGCATTTGAATCTGAATGAAAATAAAAATGAAAAAGAATCAAGGATGCTCAACAAGTTACCTGGGAAGCTGCTTCAATGGAGGATACAAAGTTGAGTGTATTTCAATGGAGAATGTAGAGTAGCAGTGATTCTTTCGATGATTACGAGGAATGGGTTGGTTAACAAATGTGTTACTGTTCACCACTTCGATCTTATAAGTTGAGCTTATACTGTTGGCCAACTCAGTTTTTGGTCAAAACACATCAAGATGTACAAGGAAACACAGTCACAAACTCACAATGATACAATGAATTTTACAACCTAACCAAGGATCTATGCTTATACTAAAACTCGGTCAAATTAGGTGTCCAAATAGGTACCATATTTGAGAGTTTTGGTGCGAAAGCAGGCTGCCTACCACGAGGGTGTATGCTTTTGAAATCCTCAATAGATTTGTGATGAAATCAAACGAGCGAATTCATGTTCATCTCCATGAAAATTGAAATTAGTTTACATGGGTCATATTTGTCATTTAACAAGTTAGTTGGAAGGTTATTTTTGGAATGAGAATTTTTGACAGTTAGTTATAGCTAACGTTCGTTATATGTTTGACAAACGGTCTCGCAAACGTTCCATTAACGAAACCCTAGGAGTGAGAAAATGCCAAAAACAAAAATGAGGGCTTGCTAGCAGAGTAAGATGAGTGCCTTTGGTGTGAGTAAGCTGAGTGCCTTTGGTGGTGATCGCGTAGTTTATCGAAGTTTAGTGGACATGGTGCGAGGTGTTACACCAGTGGAGGTTTTCCTGCTACCTGGCGTGTGGAGGGCTTGCTACCAGTGGAGGTTTTCCTGCTACCTGGCGTGTGGAGGGCTTGCTAGTTGCTAGGCTAGTGGAGAGTGTGGGAGCTACCTGACTTGTGGAGGGATTGCGAGGTAGTTGTCGGTGGAGTTATATGACTTGAATCGTTGTTGTTTTGGGTGTTTTTGTCCATCGGGAGAGTTACGTCTCCAAGACTGGTCCGACACAATCTGTACCTGCAAAACACGAGGACTACGATTGGTTGGAGCTCCGCCTCCGACGATCAAGTTAGTATCGATCGAAGAATACGAAAAGGTGCGGAACAGTTAAAATTGAGATCTTCTCAGATTTCGAGATCATGTGTTTTCTATGATGTGAGAGAATGTAGGGTTGTTGTAATAAATGAATTGTAAATGTCCCCAAAATGGGGGGAATCTCCCTATTTATAGAGTCATTGGTAAATGTGCCCCTAATTAGGTCACTCTGACATAATTTTGATGGGCTGCACCGTATTACGGCTTTTTTGGAATTTGGGCCTGAAGGCCGTCTTTTCTCCTGAATTCTGAGAACGCCACGTGTCAAATAGGGATAGGCCCACTTGGGCCCTATTTATAGGGCTGACATGTGTCGTCTTTTGGCTAGTCCACGTGGAATGGGTAATTTTTACCCAAAACATTTGCACCTCACAGATGTGACTTGGCACGCCACGTGGCATCTGTGACACATGTCACTCTACCACTGGTTGAATTGTTTTAACTGTGAAATATAACTTTTCACATTCTTGGGAAATTACGGGGATGCCTCTGAAATTACCCCTCTATAAATACAAGTTATACCCCTCTCATTTTGGACGTTTCCAGAAAAGTCTAGAGAGAGAAAGTCTAAGATCCGCCTGTGTTATACACAAACAGTCCCCTTTTTCGCCAGCCTTCCAAGCCGATTACATCCGCTTGTGTTATCTATAAGCAGAATCACTTAAACCTGCTTGCTACAGCCGCCGGTCAACGCCTGACCCCCTTCAGAATTTTAAGGTACCGTCTCTACCCCCTTGAGCTCATTCTTACTTTTTTCCGTTTGTACATTTACATTCAAATAAATGGATTCATCACCAACAACACACGACACAACCTAGATCAGTAGTCAGCCGGTCTCCTGGAACGGTTGAGTCTAGGACTGGGGTGTTGGGGTTTGGTGAGTCCTACTCAAGCAAAGAATAACGCTCGCAATAATTAATATCACTAATGCATAAAATAAACACAAAAGGGCAAAATAGGAAATATACCTTTGTCGCGTGCTTCGCCCGACCAAATGGGCTCTTACTTGAAAGCTTATCCCCAAAAACACAAGCCTCCAATGGAAATCCACCCGCAAGAACGACTACCGACTTTTAGGTCTGTTGCCTCGAGGTTAGCGAGGCCCGACCAAAACTCGAGTATTATATGAGTTTAAGGGTTGTTGCAAAGGCAATGTTCTATTTAACTCCTACTCAAGCAAAGAATTCTCAAGCCATGCTTTGGCTATTTATAAGGAAGAATAGCTTGTGAATTCCACTCATTTTTCAATGTGGGACTTTTCACAAAAAGATCCCACATGGAAAGATTGATGAATTCAAACCTTAGTTAAATAAACCAAGTAACAAGTAACAAGTGTCACATGGTTAGGTGAGGACCACTTTCCCACTTGGTCCCCAAGGCAACTCACATGCATTGTGAGCTAACCATGTGTCACCCAACCTTGAGCCCCAAGTTGGGTTCGGTTGGGCCACTTTCTTTTGGCCTGTGTCCATGACCCGTCACCCGGGTCCACGGCCCCTTGCCACACGTGCCGCCACCGTGGTGCGCTTCCACCATGGCGCACTGCCACTTGGCGGCTGCCACGTGCGCTGCCACGCGTGCTGCCAAATGACGTTTTGCCATGTGTGCTGCCACATGGCACACTCCTATTGGGCGCGCTTTCCTAGCCTTTCGCGTGGCTAGGATTTTACTTGTTACTTGAAGCATTTTCCCGTCTTGCCAAATCCTAAATTTTGGCTCGACATTTGAGATTCTCCGACGCTCAGTTTCGACGCTCCAACTCGAATTTCCAACGTCTAAATATTTAATACTCGGGTGACTCATTAATTTCTTCCGAATTAATTTGTCGAGTCAGTTCGTTAATTGCTTGGGTTTGACCCGAAGGGTTCAGTCAAGATTAAGGTGTAATATTAATTATACATTAATATTACTGATCAGAAGCGGCCTCCACCTAGGCATTCCGATCACTTGACCTTACTGAATATATTAGCTTTCTAATAATTTTGAACCCACTATTAGAATAATACACTTGTTCGAAGTACACCATTCCTTTCAATCTCCCACTTGTCCTTCCGGACAAGTGAGCATTCAATGTATAGCCCCTTTCCTATGTCTCTTCATGTCTCTTCATGAACTACAGGGTAAGATTATTCGTCATCCCTGTTACGTCCAGAAGTGTTTCTCAAAATCCGAGTTTGACTGTTAATAAGCAGATGATTTCTAAAATCCATCTGAACACGACCATGCATTTTTATAGTCTTTCTCTTCGAGAGGCCTTGTAAACAACAAGACATGTTCCCTATTATTAGTAGGGGGACATTCCCAGTCTTGTAATGTAGCTTCTCTTACTAAGAGGACCTAGCCGCCTGATAGCCGTCGTTATAATCCCCAATTACGGCAGACGTTTGACCGACATCAAAAACGGACTAGAACTCAAACAAGAGACCTCACAATACTCATGGTCAAGGAAAAGAGTTCTGATAGAAATAATGAGAAATATACTTATGACGATTTCGAATCTCTTAAAGTATTCTCATAGGTCGATCAAGTATGGTTCTTAACCAATACCTGTGCAAATGATTTATGTCCTCATAGCACAAGAAACAGTTCTATAAATCATACTACACACTAATCTCTAATGGTTATTAATCGTCCACGAAATAAATGACCTTGATTAGGGATAATTTTCGATAAAAAATATTCAATGTTCACTTAATAGGTGTTTCTTTATCCAAGACATTGTCTTGATACCCTATTTTGAATATTCTTTTAAATCGAATGGACTCATTATTTAATTCTAAAGCACAATTAAATAGTAAACGGAGTGATAAAAATTGCATGAAATTTTAAATACTCCAAAACCTGAATGGTTCATCTTATGATAAATGGTTTTTCAAAATTTTTTAAGAGTATCACTCTTTATAAAACATCTATAGAAATCACACCCATATCTAATATGCTTGATTTCTTTCATGCAATTGAAAATGTTGTCATTCACTTATTGCATAGGTTAAGTTATAACTACTTTGCTAATCTTAGCATCTTCATTACTGATAACTTTCATAATAAGATGATAAAATTAGAGAGTGTCATGGATTATATGTGATTTAAGATTTATTGTCCAAGCAATGGCTCCCACTCATTTTTCATGATTTGTGACCTTCAGCTTGACAACCTACAATCATCAACGTTCAACAACGAACTTTCCATTTAACATCTTCTTTATTATTGCCTTTTAAGGCAAAAATGTTCTCATCATATCCTTTAGTAGACTTCTTGATGATGCGTTGCTTGGGTTTCACTCCCAACGGCTCCCAATGATTTGGAATATCCTAATTACTTGTGATCATGGAAATTTACCTTAAATTTCCGCACATTATACATGGATGCACACCCATGTTACCATTTCTCAAGCCACGACTGTAATACCCCATAACGTATTTTCTAATTAATTAATTAAGAATTATTTTATAAAAAGGGTATTTTAGTAAATTCATTATTTGGAGCCAAAATAATATTTGAATTTTGAAGTCAAATATAAGTATTTAATCATTTGAATAATTAATTATTTTTGGATTTCTAAATTAATAATATAGGTTTAATTATCTTTTTTTTAAGGTCGGTCCATACTTTATTATACTAACTATTTCAAGAGAAATATCTAATATACATCATGTATTTAACTAATTTTGATATTATCTAAAATATTTATTTATTCAATTATTTTATTATGATTTTCATTTGGAAAAAAAAAGAAATTTTTGTGAACGTGAGCTTATCATGTTTTTAAGAGTGATTTTATCGCCTTAGTTTGTTAATAATTATTTAACTTAACCTCTAATTCTCTATCTCATTTTGTTCCTATCTTCCTTCTCCCAACCATATGTGTATCCATTTAATTTTTCTTATCTTTTAACCAACCTACTAATCTGGACCAAATGTTACTCAAATTCATTGAACAAACTTAAACTTATCATGTTCTTATTCTAATCTCATTCCACCTTATGCTCTATACTTTCTACACCCTCAACACTATAAATAGACCCTTAATTCTTCCCACTTATTCACATCAATTCTCTACTTTTCTTCTCCTCTTTTTACACAAATCATCCCATTTATCTTTGAAGCCAATTTTCGGGCACTTATGGTCAGTTTTGGGGTATTGACATTTCACAGAATATTGTTCCTCTCAAAATATCCTTGAGATTAGGCTCAATAATCACCCAATTCGGAGTTATATAAAAGGAGTTATAGCCTCTGCAAGTTCTGCCTATTCTTTCCAACGCAAATCCAATTCTTCTCTTTTCCTCGGTTTCTTATCTTTTTTTATTCTCTTCTCTTATTATTATTATTATTATTATTATTATTATTATTATTATTATTATTATTATTATTATTATTATTATTATTATTATTATTATGGGGGATTTATAAATAATTATTATGAGTAGTTTTAATTATATAAAATCAGATTTTTTTTAATAATGTTTATGTTAAAAGGTTCATGTACATATAGTTGGGAGGTTTTAATTTAATTATTTGTGATTATGTATTAACCTTATATTGATTAAGGTTATATTTATTTGTATGGTGTGTTCAATCAAGGTTCTTGAAATTCTTTTTGTGTGGTTTTTCTAGCAAGGATCAAGGTACGTTTAGGTGGCTAGATACCTTTGAAAGTAATTGGTTTGGATAACATGTTTTACATGATTTGATTGGTGATTGAATTAAATTGATTTTGAAATAAATAATGTTTGAAGGTATTTATTTTAATAAAAGTACTTGAATGATTGATTTTTAAATTATGTTTTGAATAGTTTGGATTACTTGTCGTGTTTAAATAATATTGGAAACTATTAAAAAGGATTTATTGAACCATTGAATTATTGTTATTAATGTTTTATAAGCATGTTAGTAATCCCACTATGCGGATTTGGTTTATTGATAAGGCCTTAGACTTTGTATGGCCGGGTCTTTCCTCAAGAATAGCCTTGTAATATAAGGAGACTAGCTTGGGGGTGTGCACACTTGGGTGAGGAATTTGATTAAAAGAAATTGGTTTTATTAACTATTATTTTGAATGTTGAATCATTGGAATCGGTTTTGGAATAATGAGTTTTGAATTTATTAGATTAATTATTGGAATTGGATTTAAAAGCATGTTTGGAAATAAATTGAGTTTACACTATCTTGCACTTATCGTACTTAGCATATTTTGCTAATCCGTATTTCTTATTTGTTTTGGTTCGCCTTGTTTACCTTAATGGTAAGCGTTGACTATTTTCAGGTGGAGTCATGAATGAGCATATGGGAGTCCAGGGATTTGCTTCACCTAGTTTAGGAATGTTGGTCTTGTCTTTATTTTTGAGCACTCATAACAATGTTACTATTTTTTTATAAGTATTAATAAAAGAAAATTGAGTTTCCGCTGCAAGTTTTGTAGTTGAGTTAAGTACTTTGAGTAGCCTTGCGTAATCACGCGGCGGTAATACGCCCAAGTTTATCTCTACGGTATAATTATACGTATTATACTAGTATTTCCGTAGAGGGAGATTTGGGGGTGTTACAACGACGCTTCTTACCTCGTGCTTACAAATGGCTTCCTTATTAAGGATTTCATCCTTATTTAAGGTTTGTGCTTTCATCATCAATTCTCAAATTATATTTGTTTCCATGCGTCAATAACTCATCCTCTAACTCATCCATGTGTTTTGGATGTTCTTGATTATAATCTAATACTTAGATTCAAGTTGATTGGTACTATATACGTACTTCGCATGCTCTAAGCAAGTAAGTCGTGTAACGATTCGATATCATAGCTTTACATGATGGATTTAATTTTAGAATGATTCTAAATCTTTATCCCATCAATATGACATTTTAGCTCATTCAGTTTCACTAAGTCTTTGCTAAATTGTTCGCTATGTGATATGGTTGAAAGTCTCTTACTAGAGTCTTTCTTGCTTGACTTAGTATTTAGCCTAACTTATACTTAGTTCAAACATTTAATTAGTTTTATACATATGGGTCGAAAGCCGTTCAAAGTCCTTCATGTTAAACATGGTAAATTCCTTTACTCGTTTAAACATTTAATTAACTCTATACCATAGAACTTAATTCCCAATATGTATACTAAGTATCACCTTTAATTAGCTTGGTCCATTATCAAAATACTTTCAAATCTAAACATTTAGCATTTGATAATTGTTTCACAATAGAGTTCGTAAACTTCTCGTTGGACCTTTACTTTTGCTCCCACTAAACTTCTTATTCATCAGAATTTCTATGTTTCTCCATAAGCCAATCCTCTTATTAACTTTATGAGAAAACACGTTCCAATTCCTATATGCAATGCTTCCTTTAATCCCATGAAGGATTCCTTGAGCTTGCTTTCAAATCTAGCATTATTTAGATTTTCAAAACCCTTAGACTATTCCATAGTCACTTCCAAAATCCTATTTTGGGAAGGCAGTTTTGGTATCTATTTTGCCATATTTCATATGTGCAATTTTTCTAGATCAATCACGAAAAGACTTAAGCATTTCGATTGGTGAATAGGTTTTTATTAAAATCAACTCCGTGAATTTAATTGTATCCTTTACATCCAATCTAGCTATGTATGCATATACATTTCCACATTTGTTAGTTTTCTCCTTGAAAACTTATTTGCAATCGATACGTCTTTCACCCTTCATGCAACTTAATCAAGTTTCAAACATGATTTTCAAACATGGGGTCTGTTTAGGATTTTCATGGCCTCTAACCATTATTCGGAATTTGGATTTGTCGTAGCTATCTTACAAGACATTATTCCTTTACTATCTAATAGTAAATAGTATGCTTGTGAGTCTTAGGTGTATTTCTAACTTAATAGAAAATTTATAGGATTTAACCCAAACCTTTGGTGAATTCTATACCTATATGGGGCAATTGCATCAACCACTGAGTTTCAAGGCGCTTCTAAAGCCCTTTTATTATGTTGATCTTACTCTAACATTTCTGATGTTTTGTGAGTAATGAATTCTATTTTAAGGCACTTGTAAATTCCTTTTGAGTATTCTTGATCAAGCATTCTCACGAAGTCCTTTTAAGGTCTTCCGAGATTCTCAGTACTCTCAGTTTTAGTTTGTTGCTAAGCTCGATGGACATTGAGTTCATTTTCCTCCCACTTGTCGTTTTGGAAATGTGTTACTTTTCAAAAAGACACCACTTAGAGCAACAAACATTATGTTCTCAATTAGGTTGTGGAGGTAATGCCCGTAGTCTCACTTGAATGCTTTCAAAGAGACATGTATATTGTCTTTGGGTAAAAGTTCATTGTGAAACAAACAATTAGCTTCCACTTGAGCTATCTTAGCCTCTAATGAGCCACTAAGCTCCCACTGAGCCACCTAACTTCACTTAGCCGGTGAACTCCCATTGAGTCACTCAGCTCCCACTGAGCCAGTGAGCTCCCACTAAGACTAAGAGCCTTAGACATATACTTGAAAAGACGTTTAGAAGTTATTTCTATCCATAAATGAATATGGCTTCCTTTCTTAGCTTCGACATTTTGTTTAGTGTAACAGTAATCATTTTTGCAAATCTTGAAGAACTTTATAGGAAGGGTTGTGAATCATCTTTGTTCGAGTCATTTTCAAATGACATCGAGATCTCCGTGATGACAAGCTATGTTCTTTGTGGAATTGTTTATGAAAATTTCCATTCATAACTTTGAGATGGTTACGCTTGGTTCAAGCAAACATCACTCGATCTAATCTAGACGTTTTGGTATCTTGCCAAGTCGATTCTGTACTTCACTGGACTCTTGAGATACTCAAGTCAAGTTTGTTCACATTTGATGAATACACCCATATCCTTTCAAATTCTTCGTGAAACGTTGAAGTAATTGAATCCTCTTTAGCCTTCGGAGTCAATTGTCTATACCAAGAACAATAGCGCTTTGCTTTGTCGGTTTCAACAAGTAAGACTTGCTTGTCTTAGAACAATTTTGAATCGGGTAACTATCAAGAGCCTATATAATAGATCCTTGAGTACGTTCTTGTCAATGTGACATTGCTAAAGATGTTTGGAACGCAAATCATGCCCATGAATTGAACTTAGTGAGTTTATCATGTTTAGTGAAATGTTTGTTTATAATCAAGCATTTCTTGACTCAACGCTTGGATAACCATGCCATTTAAATAAATTTGCAACTATTTCTTTTACTTTGAATGTGAGTCTTTCCGTGTGTAAATGGATCAATTGCTGATTATGGAACATAATAATAACCATTACTTGTTCCAGCCTTTTTCTTAAAAGGTCTTTAAACAAATCATACGACCTTACAACTTATGTAGCTCTCCTCGCTTCATTCTAAGCTTGTAAGTCCATAACTTAGCTTAATTTCAATAGTTTGAGGTCACTTTCAAAGTAGAACACTCAAGTAGTATCCGATACTTGTGAAGATAACAAATTGCTAAGTTAACTACAATATCATGAACTCATGGGTTGAAATGGAATCTTATTCCTTTTTCTTTGTTCCTTGTTTCCTATATTTCTTATTGTACAATATCTCATAACCTTACTTTAAGAACCATTTCTTTAAGTGCCTTGAATTTTACACTTTGTTATGCATAATCAGGCACCTAGTGCGCCGTAAAACAAAGTTCTATTTTTTCTTTCAATTCAAACTTGAATTACCACATCAATGAGTCCTACTCATTTATGTATGAAGTGAAAAGATGCGTTGGATGTCAAATATTGACAATTTGAGTTTGTAACTCAATACTTCATGTTTTTATCAAAACTACCTAGTATTTTGAATACATGATGTCCAACCGTCCTTTCGGACTTAGTTGTAAAAGTCATTTATGAGAATTGTATTTTAGAAATGCTTTTCCTTTCTTTGAGAACTATCCTCAAAGATTTCCTTTACCAATCATGGAAACAATATTATTTGATTTACAATACTATAAATATAAGTGCAAAGAATAACCATTTATCAAGAATATAATAAGTTTGAAATTTAAGAGCATTCATGCAAACTTCAATCTTATTAAACGTCTTATTTACGCATAAAATTGTCCCATTTGGCGAGAATAAGTCGATTCCAAGATCCAAGGGATCAACGAGTAATTAGGCATGCTTTGGCTTGTCCTACCACTTGATACCCCAAGGTAAAAAATTCTTTTCTAATGGCTCCAAGCCACTCTTGGTTAGACAATCGTCGCATCTAATGCGTCATGACGATATATCTCTTTTGCCACGACATGTATGGACTCTGACAGGGTAAAGTCGTATCCCCTAATCAAAATTAAATACCTAAATCCTCTAACTAAAGTAGATAGGGAAGTAGGGTCGAACTCCACAGGGAAACAAGTCTTTTTACTCCTAATTAATTATTATAATCTAAATTATCTAAGTAACCAATATTTTTGGGAATAAATTCTATACTACGAAGAATAAGTTTAGGGAGAAAAACAATAATAAGAAGGCCTAGGGTCACAGGTTCACCAATAATTAATATTCCGGGATAACACATAATAACTAATAATCAACATTGCACAAATAACATGATCAACAGGCTCTCGCAATTTATTAATCAACATAGATTTAACAGGCTCTCGCAATTTACTAGATCTAAGTTCCTATTAAAAATAGCCTTTAATATTAAATTAACATCTGCTCGATTCATCAATTCAATATTGCTAAACATTCACAATCAAATTACATCTGCTCGATTCATAATCTAATTGCAAAGAATTAAAACAATTCAATAAGAAATTATCATGTAATACCAATAATCAATAATAACAAATTATCCCTTCATATTAATTATGGATCCCCATAAACCCTAGAATTAAACTACTCAGACATAATCATAACTAAACTAATCAAATAAATAAAACAAAACATAATCAAAGAAGTAAATGAAATAGCTGAAATTAACGGAGAAGAAATTGTTACCAAAGGAAATCTGAATTAATGGAAGTAATTAAGAACAAGAGTTGAGAGAGAATTTAAGAGAGAGAAATATCCTAAGTAGAGAGAGAAAGTCTAAAAAAGAAGGTAAACCAAAATTACGCACATAATTTGTACTTAAACATTCCTCAAAACAAAAATTAAAACTAATCTAATCAAGTCTAATAAAAACACGCGCCCGATCGGGCGGCCTGGCGCGCCTTTTTCCTTGCGCCTCTTCTCAGCAGCGACGCCCGATCGAGCTAGATGCTCGCACGATCGGGCGCGCTTTAGGCCACGCACCAGCACCAAATGCATGCCGCGCCCGATCGTGCTAGCTTGCCCGATCGGGCCCTTGCTTCTCATTGAGGCTTGGACTTCGATAGGGCTTGATTCCTCGGCCCAATTCGGATTTCCTCTTCGAGTCTTGAATACTCGGTCCAAATACCTCGGTATCCCGATTACCGAGCCCTTAATCACCGGCTCGATGACTCTAACCGGCCTTGGGCTTCAAAGATGGTCGTGCTCTTCTAATTTCCGTAGTCGCTCCATGAAAAACCCGAGAAAATGCTCCAAAGGTGCAATTTCCTACAAAACTCAACAAAGACTACGAAAACACTAGAAAACACCAATTAGCAATAAAAGTGGCTCCAAAGAGCCAAAAACACTACTAATTATGACCAAGGGACGGAGGTAAATTACTATATAAAATGGACATATCAATCTCCCCCAGCCAAACCTTTGCTTGTCCCTAAGCAAAGAGCTCATCAATGAACATATAAAACATGCCTCACCCCAATAATCAAATCAAGCACAAACGATTCAAGGCACATCTAATGAACATGCTTCAACATCAATCAATCTTATTCATCCAATCACCCTTCCTCCCCAACAATTGTCAAATAGAGCAAACCACAAGAGCATATAAAATTCAAGACTAGTGCTCACACACTCAACTCTCATTTATGTGGCGAGTAAAAGATGTACTCGATCGCTCTCCAACCAACCCCTTTACTTGTGAACAATGCCCACCCATCTCACACTCTCGTGTGTTTAAAACAATGAACGCTCAACCTACTAGTCGACTAGAAATATGTCAAATCATAACTTGCATTGATAAACAACACTTTCACATTTACACAACTCTATACAAAAGGTCGGAAGGTCTTTAAAGCTTGTAATGTAAGGCTAGGGTAAAGGTTAGGATAAATTTGGGAGTATGTGAAAGAAAAGCTATGCATTAAGGGAGCCGAATCCTAACAAACCCATGATCAAAAATAAATTATGATCATACATCTCCAACAACATAACTAACTCCAACAAGAACCACCAAATACAACTCCAATCAACATAAATAAATCCATTACTTACAAAATTCACTCATAAAAATATGATAATGTAGAACTTGAGTGAAATACAAACTTTGAACTCATTCTCTTTTTTTTTTCTTTCTTTTCAAACTTGAAATTTTTTTCTCTTTTGAAATTTTTTTTTTCTTCTTGAACAACCTTCAAATAGAACATTTGAGCATTAAATTTTTTTCCTTTTGCTCTTTTTTTTTTTTTTTTTAACTCATATTGGAAATTTCAACTTTGTAACATAACATATCAATATTTTCCAATAAAAAATCAAAGAACAATCACTCTTCTTTTATTCCCACATTGTGCAAATGAAGTGCACACCACAACTCCCTCACCTCACCAACTAATAGCTCCCCCAAGCCAAGCTTGGGACTAGTAACCAATGGGGTTCATGTAGGCTTGTAATGTGGCTAAATAAACAATAAAAGGGCACAAGCAACAACATGGGTAGCAAGAAGGGAACAAATGTATCTAAATACTCTGAAGGCTACCTAAAAGAATGAACACCTTCGTCCTCCTCATGTGCATAATAATAAGTCATGAAACACTACTCATAGTTGCAAACCAATACTCAAATTCATTGACATACTAGGAACTATGGAACTATCACACATTCCTAACCAAATCAACTAGTCAAGCACTATATTCACAAATAGTTGGAAAAATTGACGCATGTTTAGGAATCCAAACAATTAAACTTCAAATCATGACCAACAAATCCACAATGCTCATTATCAATAACCAAGAATTAAAACAAATTTTCTCAAGTATGGGGCACAGGGAAGCATGATTTACAATTCATTGGAACGTATTTTTGGATTTTTTTTATTTTTCAATTTTTTTTATTTTTCTCATAAAGGAAAGTAAATAGAAACTACACTAAAAAGCACAAAAAAAAAACTATACTAGAAAGCAAATAAAAAGAGAAAAGGAAGAGAATCACCAAGCGAAAGATCACCCCCCCAAGCCAAATCAAGCAATGCCCTCATTGACTTGGGAGTGTAACCTACTCCTCATCCTCGTCCATCCTCGAATATCCCCCTCCATGGCTAGAACCGGCTCCTCCATGGCTCGAACCACCACCTCCATAACCCGAACCATCTGCAAAGTAGTTAGGGTCCACATTCCCCCTAAGCCCACCAAAAGGAACATCGTTCCCATAACCATGGACCGATGAGTAGTCCACATAGGTACCGTAGGAACTTGGGTCCATGTATCCTCCTTGAGGATATTGGAACCAATCGGGAACAAGTGAATCAGGGGGAATAGCCCCCCGACGTGCATAATCATCGTACATGGGGTATAGACCCCTCCCGACGTTCCTCTCCACATACCCCACCCGTCTATCTAGAGACCCAACTCTAGTGTCCAAGTTCCTAACCATACTCTCGACTCTCCCTTGCCCCATCTCAAACCTATCCAATTGGCTCCTAAAAGCCGAAAATTCATAAGGGTTGTTGGGGTCAATGTTGTAATTGGTTGAGGAAATGGGAATGTCATATGTGTAGGGTTGGGGTGATGGTTGGTGAAATTGAGGTTGTGGTGAGGGTGGTGCTTGGTGAGACGTTTGGGCCTCACCTTGGTTGCCTAAGTCGAAGGTGTAAGAAGGTAGACCCTTCTCAAACTTGGTCAAAAGTGGGTTAGGCAAAGTAAAAGCATTGTCCCTTCTACCCGATTCCCTTTGAATCACCCACCAAGTCTCACCTCCTATGACATTTATCCAATTTAGGCCACCTAAATAGGGTAGGTCCATAATTGTTGGGCCGGCTACCTTCCCTTCGTTGTTAGGGACAAAGTTAAGGTGTTTGACCGCTATGTGAGTTACTAGACCACCAAAATAAATGGGTACCCTAGACCTACCCGCCTCGGCCGCATTGGCCACCCTTTGGAAGTGTTGGTCCATCTTATAGACAATGTTGAGCTTATCACTCCTAGGTATCATGTATGACCCTAACAATTTTAGTTCATCCCGCCTAACATTGGCGGGTTCATGCCTCCCAAAGATGGTAAGGCCAACAAACCGTTGCCAAAAC
Organism: Chenopodium quinoa; assembly: GCF_001683475.1. Taxonomy (NCBI): domain Eukaryota; kingdom Viridiplantae; phylum Streptophyta; class Magnoliopsida; order Caryophyllales; family Amaranthaceae; genus Chenopodium; species Chenopodium quinoa. The sequence goes on along the minus strand of NW_018744616.1, from coordinate 2,059,173 downwards.
TTTGGCATGGTATGTTGTATCTAAGTGCCCTTGGCATGTTAGAGGTTCAAGTTAGCATCCCCCGTAAGGGATTGATAGATAACGAAAATGTTGTCTTGAGGAGGTTCAATTGGTCTATCCGATTTTAACTCAGATAATTTGCTAAATTCTTTCAAAGACAATCTAACATCATTATTAAGTAATCTAAATTGAACATGAGAAATCAAAGCATTAGATTTTATGACATTAAAACTAGAAATAAATTCCAAGGTCAAATAATCATAAGTATCATAGTGCAAGTTAAACAAACCACTCATGCCAATTCCTTTAAACAACTTTTCTACGGGTTTATCAATTCCTAATTTAGCAAGGGTGGGGTGATGAACAAAACATGTAGGAATTACTTGCCTTGACGTGATATTGATCATCCTTTGCCTTTGCTCTTGGGTGGTGATGACCACCCTCTCCCATCCCGGAACTTGCAATTCCGGGTCAATCCTAGGCGCTTGTTTCCTTGAGCTTTCCCCCCTTACAGTCCTAGATCTTTTTAGAGCCATTTATGATGAGAAATGGTAGGAATTGAAGCTTTCTCTCTCTTAGGGTTTTGATAAAAAATGAGATAAAGTGGTAGAAATTTGGTGTAGATTGTAGAGAAAGATGAAAGGATTAAGAATATGTAAAAAAAATTTAAGTTTTGATGGAAGAATTGGAGGAGATCTTGAAAATAAGGGAGTTTGAAGGTGTAAAAATGGAGGTTTTAGAGAGAGAAAGTAGTAATGAAGAAGATGGAAGAAGAAGAAAGTGAGGAAAGAAAGAAAGGAAAGGAATAAAAGGGACGACAAAAAATAGGCGCGCCCGATCAGGCAAGCCTCGCCCGATCGGGCGAATTAAGCTGAATTCCAAATGTCTGGTTGCGCGCCCGATCGGGCGAGCTCCGCCCGATCGGGCGCAAATACGAAGTTAAATTTCGCCTTTTTACTCGCTCGGTCAGGCGAGCTTCGCCCGACATATCTTTTCCTTCACTCGATTTTCCACAAAAATGCGTCCAATCGGGCAAGCTTCGCCCGATCGGGCGAATTAAGCTCCAATTCCAACTCCAATTGCGCGCCCGATCGGGCGAATTAAGAGCTGAAATTTTCCTCGCTTGCGCGCCCGATCGGGCAAGCTCCGCCCGATCGGGCCCGTGCCCAGTCGGATTCTCTTAGCTTCTTCTTCGATTTTTTTCGTCTTCAAATTTTTCTAAGTCTCTTTACCTCTCAAACCTATACCTGTATAAAAACACTTATAAAAGGTAAAATTTCACTCTCCTCGCCTCTCTAAAATAAAAATAAAAATAAAAATAAAGAAAAAGGAAAACTAGTCTAGAAAGCAAGAAATACGGGTTGCCTCCCGCAAAACGCTGGTTTATCTAGGTCCCGCACGACCTTCTTACCACCTTGTTGCTCAGGTTGGAAGTGGAGTTAGGAGGGTTTCCTCCACATCTCTACTAGTAGTGCCCTCATGATACACTTTCAATCGTTGGCCATTTACCTTAAACTCTTCACCCTTGTCATTGACCAACTCTACCGAACCAAATGTTTTCACCCTTGTGACAGTGAAGGCACCGGACCACCTAGACTTCAACTTTCCTGGGAAAATATTTAATCTAGAATTGAAGAGAAGAACCTTATCACCCGGTGCAAACTCTCTTGGTAAGATCCTCTTGTCATGCCACTTCTTAGTCTTCTCCTTGTAGATTCACGCATTATCATATGCCGACAATCTAAACTCAACTAACTCATTGAGTTGGAGGAGTCTTCTCTTACCCGCGACCTTAGAGTCCATGTTAAGCTCCTTGATCGCCCAAAAAGTTTTGTACTCCAACTCCGGAAGATGACATGCCTTACCATAAACTAATCTATAATGAGAATTACCAATTGGTGTCTTGAATTCCGTTCAGTATGCCCAAAGTGTGTCATCAAGATTCATACTTCAATCTTTCCTTGACTTGGCTACTACCTTTTCTAGAATCGCCTTGATTTCCCTATTAGAGATCTCAACTTGACCACTAGTTTGAGGGTGGTAACTAAGCTCGATTCTATGATATACAACATACTTCTTAAGGAGGTTGTCCAGTTGTCTTTCATGGAAGTGAGTACCTCCATCACTAATAATAGCCCGTGGAACACCAAACCTCGGAAATACGGTCTTCTTGAAGAGCTTGATGACTACCTTGGCATCGTTTGTTGGTGAAGCTATGGCCTCGACCCACTTGGACACATAATCGACGGCTACAAGTATGTAGAAATTCCCATTGGAAGATGGGAACGGCCCCATATAATCAATACCCCAAACATCAAATATTTCTACTTCAAGAATCCCGGTTTGGGGCATCTCATGCCTCCGCGAAATGTTGCCAGTCCTCTAGCAAGAGTCACAAGCCTGCACAAAAGTGTTAGCATCCTTAAACATAGTGGGCCAATAGAAGCCTGACTCATTAATCTTGGCCACCGTTTTAGTGGGGACATGATGTCCTCCATAAGGTGAGGTATGACAACTGGTAAGAACACCATGAACTTCCCGTTCGGGAACACACCTGCGAAATAATCCATCTGCACACTCACGAAACAAAAAAGGATCATCCCAAAAATAATGTTTAACATCAGAAAGGAATTTCTTTTTCTATTGGTAGGACAAGTCAGGAGGTAGAGTACCACCCACTAAATAATTAGCAAAGTCTGCATACCAAGGGTGTTGCTCTACAACTGCATACAGGTTGTCATCAGGGAATGAATCATCTATAGGAAGAGAATCCTTACCCTCATCATACCTGATTCGTGACAAGTGGTCTGCCACTACGTTCTCTGCTCTTTTTTTATCTTTTATTTCAATGTTGAAGTCTTGGAGCAGAAGAACCCATCGGAGTAGCCTTGGCTTTGATTCCGCCTTAGCTATCAAGTACTTCAATGCTGCATGGTCAGTAAAAACAATGACTTTAGAACCAACAAGATATGATCTAAATTTTTCTAAAGCATAGATAACAGGAAGAAACACCTTTTCCGTAGTGGCATAGTTGACTTGAGCTTCATTCAAGGTTTTGCTTGCATAATAAATAGCATGCAAAACCTTGTTCTTTCTCTGTCCGAGCACGACTCCTAGCGCAAAGTAACTTGCATCACACATGATCTCGAAAGGAAGGTTCCAATCGGGAGCACATATGATGGGTGCCGATATCAAAGCCTGCTTAATCCTGTTGAAAGCCTCAAGACACTCGTCAGTAAAAATAAAAGGAGCATCCTTGAGAAAAAGCTGAGTCAGTGGTTTAGCAATTTTAGAAAAATTCTTGATAAAACGGCGATAAAACCCCGCATGACCCAAGAAACTTCTAACTCCCTTAACATTAACCGGGGGAGGTAATTGGTAAATCACTGATATCTTAGCTTTGTCTACTTGTATGCCCTTATCAGATACAATATGACCTAGAACTACTTCCTTTGTCACCATAAAGTGACATTTTTCCCAATTTAGAACTAAATTGCACTCTTCACATCTTTTCAAAATTTTAGCGAGATTAATTAAACATGAATCAAACGAAGAACCATACACGCTAAAATCATCCATAAAGACTTCCATGATAGACTCTATGAAATCAGAAAAAATGCTCATCATACAACGTTGAAAGGTAGCAGGTGAATTACATAAGCCAAAGGGTATTCTACGATATGCAAAAGTGTCATAGGGGCATGTAAAAGTAGTCTTCTCCTGATCTTCAGGGTGAATCGGAATTTGGAAAAATCCCGAATACCCATCCAAATAGCAAAAGAATTTATAATTAGCTAACCTCTCAAGCATTTGATCTATAAAGGGAAGAGGGAAGTGGTCCTTTTTAGTGGCGATATTTAATCTACGATAATCAATGCACATACGCCACCCTGTTACGGTTCTAGTAGGAATTAATTCATTTTTTTTCATTTGTTATCACAGTCATCCCACCTTTTTTTGGCACTACCTGCACAGGACTTACCCATTTGTAGTCAGAAATAGGATAGATAATACCTGCATCAAGTAATTTCATAACCTCCTTCTTGACTACTTCCTGCATGTTGGGATTTAATCTTAGTTGGGGTTGAATGCAGGGCTTATAGTTGTCCTCTAGATGTATCATGTGCATACAAAAATCAGGGCTAATACCCTCGAGATCATCAATACTGTACCCAATAGCTTTCTTATGGGTTTTGAGAACCCCTAGAAGTTGGGAAGTTTGTAGGTCAGTAAGTGCAGTACTGATGATCACGGGGTATAGTTCTTGTTCATCAAGAAAAATATATTTTAAATGAGAAGGGAGAGGTTTTAGCTCAGGTTTCTTGACCTCTGCAGGTTTTGATTCCTGAACTAAATTTACTACCTTCATTGTTTCCTTGGGGCTTAACTCTTTTAAGGAAAGAGCCTTTTCAATATCTTGTACCTCATTACCCCAAACGCTTGCATTGTCTTTAGATAAATTCCCGCAGAGAAATTCCTCTAGGGGATCCTTCGCAAGAAACTGTGGCAAGCTATCATCACAAATATCATCCATTATATCAATTACATCAATATAGCAACAATTGTCCTCTAGCATAGGCCCTTTCAAAACCTTCCCTAAATTAAAAGTAACATTGTCGTCACCAAAAGAAAGGGTAAGTTTACCATTTTTAACATCAATAATTGCTCCTGCAGTAATGGAGAAAAGGCCTACCTAATATAATGGGTATTTCTGTATCCTCTGCCATGTCTAAAACAACAAAATCAACAGGAATAAAAAATTTACCAACTCTGACAAGGACGTCCTCTAAAATACCTAAGGGGTATTTTACCGAACGATCTGCCATTTGCAAATTTATATTAGTAACTTTTAATTCTCCCATATTAAGTTTAGCGCAGACAGACGATGGCATGACACTGACAATAGCACCCAAATCACACAAAGCTTTATCAATAGAAACGTTCCCTATATGACAAGGGATAGAAAAACTACCGGGATCCTTTAATTTAGGAGGGGATTTTTTTTGTAATAAAGCGCTACACTCCTCTATGAAAGCTACAGTTTCTACTTCATTAAAGGCCCTTTTCCTAGTCAGAATGTCTTTCATAAATTTAGCATAAGCAGGAACTTGAGTGATTAAGTAAGTAAAAGGAACTGTTACCTGCAGGTTTTTCACAACCTCTAAAAACTTATCAAATTGTTTATCAAGCTTACTCTTCAGTTGTCTATTAGGGAATGGAAGTTTGATAACCGGGCTCTGCACATCTCCTCCCTTAACCTGCGATTTACCCTGCACAGAAACATTAGTAGAGTTAGTATCTGTTTGTAGCCCTGTAGGGCTAGCAGGATTAGCGTTTGATATAGAGGAATCTAGATCAGGAACTGGTCTATCTTCTATTGGCATAGGAGGTTCATCATAATGTGAACCACTCCTTAGAGTGATTGCATTGGCATGATCTGTAGGATGGATAGGTTGTGATGGTAGAGCTCCCTGCTGACGGGATTGTAGGGTAGATGAAAGTTGTGCAATTTGATTGTCCATGGTTTTATTGTGGGCTAGGATAGAATCAATTTGCGCATCCCTACTCTCCATATGCTTTTGCATATTAGTAATCATTGCTCTAATTTCTGTCATGGCAGGGTCGGAAGATGATAAGGGTGATGCTTGGCTTTTCTGGCCGAAATTAGGATGATAATATTTTTGCTGTGGTGGGGTTTGCTGTTGTGGTTGTGGTGGAGGTGGAGGGTTTTGTACATTGGTGCTCCGGTATGAAAGATATGGATGGTTCTTATAACCAGCATTGTAGCAATTGGAATAGGGGTTATTCTGCCTATAGGTTTGAAAGGCATTAACTTGTTCCATAGAGCTCCTACAATCTTGCTCCCAATGACCTACAATTCCACAATTTTCACTAAAAGCTTCATTGTTAGCAACAACAGAAACATTAGCTACAGAGTTAGGAGCAACAGTAAGATTATCTAATTTTTGACAAATAGACGTTAATTGAGCTTGCAAAAAGGATACGGAATCGATATTATGTTTTCCTTTATTTGCAAACCCTCTCGGATTCCCATATTGGGAATTGTGTATTTCCATGTCTTCGATAACCTGTCCTGCATCGTCCACATTTAAATTCATGAACCTCCCACTGGCTGCAGAATCTAGCACTAATCTAGAAGAATTTCCAAGTCCATTATAAAATGCTTGGATCAATGGCTATTGTGCTAGATTGTGGTGGGGGCACTCTCTCTTTAGATCCTTGAACCTCTCCCAAGCCTCATATAGCGTTTCGTCGGCCTCTTGAGTGAAGTTCTGAATAGCACTCCTTAGCACCGCTGTTCTCTCTACAGGATAGTATTTATTATAGAAATTGAAAGCAAGAGTTTCCCAGTCAGTAATACCAAGTGCAGTTCTATTCAAACCATTAAACCATAATTTAGCTTTGCCACATAATGAAAAAGGAAAAAGAATCTCCCTGATTTGGTCTTGCGTGACCCCGGCTTGTCTAATGGTGTTACAATATTGGCAGAAATCTGCAATGTGAAGATTAGGATCTTCACCCTTAGCTCCACTGAATTGCTTCCTCTCTATCATAGTGATGAATTGGGGCTTGATTTTGAATTGAACTCCATCTAGTGCTGGAGTGGGAGTAAGGTGCGGGAAATCTGTGAGCTTCGGTTGCGAGTAGTCACTGAGTTTCTTCTGGGCTGTCATCTCTGATTCTGAATCTGAAGGAATATCTGTGTCACTAGAATCAGAGGGAGGATCTCTTCGACTGTTATCCTCCTCAGAACCCGCCAGAATTTGTCTATAGCTTTTCCTTTGCCTATGAAAAGAGCGCTCGATCTTAGGATCGAATGGAATGTAACCTGATCTGGAACACCTAGGCATAAACAAGGAACTAAAACACAAATATGAGAATTGCCTCAAAGAACTAACGTTCTCTAAGACAAAAGGGGATAATCTAGACTACAAAAAATAATCAGAAAATAAAAATAAAACCGTTTCCCCGGCAACGGCGCCAAATTTTGATAGGGTATCCCCTAATCAAAAGTAAATACCTAAGTCCTCTAACTAAAGTAGATAGGGAAGTAGGGTCGAACTCCACAGGGAAACAAGTCTTTTTACTCCTAATTAATTATTATAATCTAAATTATCTAAGTAACCAATATTTTTGGGAATAAATTCTATACTACGAAGAATAAGTTTAGGGAGAAAAACAATAATAAGAAGGCCTAGGGTCATAGGTTCACCAATAATTAATATCCCGGGATAACACATAATAACTAATAATCAACATTTCACAAATAACATGATCAACAGGCTCTCGCAATTTATTAATCAACATAGATCTAACAGGCTCTCGCAATTTACTAGATCTAAGTTCCTATTAAAAATAGCCTTTAATATTAAATTAACATCTGCTCGATTCATCAATTCAATATTGTTAAACATTCACAATCAAATTACATCTGCTCGATTCATAATCTAATTGCAAAGAATTAAAACAATTCAATAAGAAATTATCATGCAATACCAATAATCAATAATAACAAATTATCCCTTCATATTAATTATGGATCCCCATAAACCCTAGAATTAAACTACTCAGACATAATCATAACTAAACTAATAAAAAAAATAAAACAAAACATAATCAAAGAAGTAAATGAAATAGCTGAAATTAAAGGAGAAGAAATTGTTACCAAAGGAAATCTGAATTAATGGAAGTAATTAAGAACAAGAGTTGAGAGAGAATTTAAGAGAGAGAAATATCCTAAGTAGAGAGAGAAAGTCTAAAAAAGAAGATAAACCAAAATTACGTACATAATTCGTACTTAAACATTCCTCAAAACAAAAATTAAAACTAATCTAATCAGGCCTGATAAAAACACGCGCCCGATCGGGCTAGAGGCCGCCCGATCGGGCTACAGGCCGCCCGATTGGGCGCGCCTTTTTCCTTGCGCCTCTTCTCAGCAGCGACGCCCGATCGAGCTAGATGCTCGCACAATCGGGCGCGGTTTAGGCCACGCACCAGCACCAAATGCATGTCGCGCCCGATCGTGCTAGCTTGCCGGATCGGGCCCTTGCTTCTCATTGAGGCTTGGACTTTGATTGGGCTTGATTCCTCGGCCCAATCCAAATTTCCTCTTCGGGTCTTGAATACTCGGTCCAAATACCCCGGTATCCCGATTACCGAGCCCTTAATCACCGGCTCAATGACTCTAACCGGCCTTGGACTTCAAAGATGGTCGTGCTCTTCTAATTTCCGTAGTCGCTCCATGAAAAACCCGAGAAAATGCTCTAAAGGTGCAATTTCCTACAAAACTCAACAAAGACTACGAAAACACTAGAAAACACCAATTAGCAATAAAAGTGGCTCGAAAGAGCCAAAAACACTACTAATTATGACCAAGGGACGGGGGTAAATTACTATATTAAATGGACATATCAGACTCCATCACTCATATCGTTGAGTACAACAAAAACTAACATGCACTCCTGGTGTGCCTTATGTTCATTGGAGTAGTGATGGTACCTCTCTTTGGCGTAGCCCACCATCACACTCATTCGTTTGCAAGTGTTGTTTTGGAAAGGCAAGTTTTACCCAATATTATTAGGGACCTGGGTTTTCTATGTTAGTTGATTTAAGTGAACTTAATTAATCATCGCAACATAATGAAAACCTAAACATGCATCCAACATATCATTCATAAATAAGCACAACCATAAATATATAAAGCATAAGTATAAGTTGCATATTGGCAACTAGCATGACCCCTTGAATTCTTCAAGTCTTCAAAAGGTCTTCTCTTGCAATTTCAAGGTTTCGTCTTCCAAGAACCTTCGTCTTTAAGACTTAACAAAAAATTATGCAACTACTAGTATCTACGACTAGGATTAATCTAAATATTAAGGTACAAAAATACTCAACGGTAAGTAGACCGTATTTAGATTTATAAAAATACATCACGGCACGCAGTCCGTATTTTCTATCCTAATCGGGTCCCACTAGTTGCCATTTCATAAAACCTGTGAGAGAATATACATTCCATTCATCCATTCACTATATGTGAATGACCCATGCATTTTACAACAATAAACAAGTAACAATGCATAAAACACACGCCCACACTAGTAACTAATCTATGTGGTTAATTCGATTAACACGCCTAATTAAAACTAGTCAAAGTTGTTTAACCGATTATGTAATTGACGTAATTAATAATTGAAGCTCCTACTAAATTCCGCATCTATCTTAATTAATCCAATTAATTAAGCCGGTAGAACCCAAAATTTGTCAAAATAAATTTTGCCAATGTCGCTAAAAAACCGAGGCTTAGCCTCCAAAAATTTTAATTAAAATAAACAAAATTAATTAAAATAATTAAAAACGGCTTAAAATGCAAAACATAGCCCAATGATTGTGTGTGTGTTCCTAGCACCAAGCAATGAGGCTTGGTTTGCTAGGCACCAAGCCTCAGCAGGGGTGCAACCTGCTGCTCGCACGCACTTGCTGCTGTGTCGGGCTCGTGCTGCCTAGCAGCCATAGCCCGCACAACTCTTCGCATACCCCGCCTACACGCACCAAGCAACGCACTACCTCCCTTACACACATCGCACGCACAGCCTGCTGCCCATGCGCATAGCAACACGCACACACCATCGAGGTGCCCAACAGCCTCGGCAGCCCCATGTGGGTTGCGTGAGCAGCCCAGGTGGCCGAGAGCTTGCTTAGGGCTCTTAGGCCTCGATTTATGTGCTCATGCCTTGGGAAAAATTCCCGATATAATGTGACATTATTAATCAATTCTAAATTAATTTTAGAATTAATTTATTGAGGAAAAATGAAAATAATAACAAGTCTAACTTAAATAAAATTCATTCAAGTGCATTTAACCAAAGTAATTTCCAAGAACCATTCTTTAATTAAATTTGTTTAACTTGGTGCAACAAAATAAATAAGGCAATTTCTCATTATTAATTTAATCAATTTAAATTAATCTTGAGATTTTGACAAAGTAAGAGGGAGTTGGAAAAATATGAACTTTAATGTTCGAATAAAAAATCCAATTACTAACATTTGTGAATCCTTGAAAAATTATATCTTCCAATATGAAGATAAACAAATTTCTATCACAAATTTTGAAACTTTATGTTTCCAATCAACAAAAAATGATTAAAACAACAAAGTTCAACATAAAATTCATGGAATTTAGTAGCTTTTAAAGTTTCAATAACTTAACATAATTAAAGATTGAATCTTTAGCACTTTAGAAGCCTCAAAAAAAAAAATTTCACACTTAATGCAATTAATTTGCAATTATGTGAAAAATAAAACCAAGCTTTCAAACACAAATTACCACAAAGTAATCATGCCTAAAGAGGTTTAAAAATTGCATATAAAATATGTATTGAACCAATTACATAACCACCATAAATATGCAGTTAATTTTCAAGGTTAGAAAGACTTAAAATTTTTCGTAAAAACGAAAAACCCCTCAAAAAATGCATTTCTGGTCGTTTTTTGGCTAAAAACCGAGTCTTTAAAGGATAAATCCATTTCAAGAACGCCTTTTCCACCCAAAATTTACTATTTTGGGTCGAAATCTTGGTTCGGGAGCTGAAGTCAGCTCAAATACGAGGTTAAAATGGATAAAACGAGCTACTAATCTAATTAGCAACTTATAACAAGAAAAACTAATCCATAAAAATACCTTGAAAAATACGATAATTAAAAATAAACGAGTGAAGCTCCAATACCGCTATAGGGGTTTGGTGAGTCCTACTCACCGCGGAAAAAACCCGAGCCAAGGATCACGTTCGCATAAATTAATATCACTAATGCATAAAATAAACCCAAAAGGGAAAAATAGGAAATATACATTTGACGCGTGCTTCGCTCGACCGAATGGGCTCTTACTTGAAAGCTTAGCCCCAAATACACAAGCCTCCAACGGAAATCCACCCGTAAGAACGACTACCGACTTTTAGGTCTGTTGCCTCGAGGTTAGCGAGGCCCGACCAAAACCCGAGTATTATATGAGTTTAAGGGTTTTTGCAAAGGCAATGCCCTATTTAACTCCTACTCAAGCAAAGAATTCTCAAGCCATGCTTTGGCTATTTATAAGGAAGGATAGCTTGTGAATTTGACTCATCTTTCAATGAAGGACTTTTCACAAAAAGATCCCACATGGAAAGATTGAAGAATTCAACCCTTAGTTAAATACACGAAGGAACAAGTAACAAGTGTCACATGGTTAGATGAGGACCACTTTCCCACTTGGTCCCCAAGGCAACTCACATGCATTGTGAGCTAACCATGTGTCACCCAACCTTGAGCCCCAAGTTATGTTCGGTTGGGCCACTTTCTTTTGGCCTGTGTCCATGACCCGTCACCCGGATCCACGACCCCTTGCCACACGTGCCGCCACCGTGGCGCGCTGCCACCATGGCGCATTGCCACGTGGCACGCTGCCACTAGGTGGCTGCCAACGTGGCTGTTGCCACTTGGCGGCTGCCACGTGTGCTGGCACATGACGTTTTGCCACGTGTGCTTCCACGTGGCACGCTCCTATTGGGCGCACTTTCCTAGCCTTTCGCGTTGCTAGGATTTTACTAGTTACTTGAAGCATTTTCCCGTATTGCCAAATCCTAAATTTTGGCTCGACATTTGAGATTCTCCGACGCTTAGTTTTGACGCTCCAAGCTCAAATTTCCGAATTAATTAGTCGAGTCGGTTTGTTAATTGCTTGGGTTTGACCCGAAGGGTTCAGTCAAGATGAAGCTGTAATATTAATTATACATTAATATTACTAATCAGAAGAGGCCTCCACCTAGGCATTCCGATCACTTGACCTTACTGAATATATTAGCTTTCTAATAATTCTGAACCCACTATCAGAATAATAATACACTTGTTCTAAGGACACCATTCCTTTCATGGGGGTGCCGGCTCTGGGTTTATGGAGCAGCCTTTACATCCCCATAATCAAATGTCTCTGTGTCTGTGCAGGACACAATGGCTTGGACCAAACAAACAGTCACCAGACGGTGAAGAAGAGACGATACATTGGAGGTACCGTCTAATGAAGTAACGCCAGCTAAGGGGGAGGATATGCTAGTTATTTCGGGAGTACTCCCTTTTGGGATCCCCAGTACTCCGAGTAGTGGGATCTTAGGTGATTCTGATGATGGAGATGGGGAAGAGACAATCTCCAATGATTATGTTCAAGAGATGAGGACAGAATATGCAGACAGGGAAGAGACCGTCTCTGCTTCTAGCTCAGATGAGGGAGAGGCGAAGGCAACGCCGCTTTTAAGTCTAGTTCTGATGATATCAGTGATGATGATGATCTTCCCCTGCTTGAGAACAACGAGGAAAAGGAACGCAAGAACTGGAAGGTGAAGAATAACCCAGCTGAGATCCATGTGTCAGCTAAAGGTAGAGCTGCAATGGAGAAGGGTTAAGACAATTTTAAGCTCAAGTACCCTCTTGGAGGTGGATTCAACATCTGGATTTTCTGCCTGAATTAGGTACCGTTGCTTCGGAAGACAAACAAACAAACGCTGATCGCTACTTCGGCTGTTATGAGGCAACGTTCTTAGCCAGCCTCCGTTTCCTTCTTCATGATGCAGTAAAAGCCATCCTCCGAGGATACGGCTTGGGCATATGGCAGTGAACTCCAAAATATAGGGTCAACATTTTGGGTTATATTGAAATCCATTACCTTAGTCGAAATCCAGGTGGGTGGCGAGCGTGGTACACTCTTACCACCTACCCCAAATACCAGATGACCTTAGACAAATTGTCTAAGTGGGATAATTGGAGGGAGCGCTTCTATCTGGTGTCCTCCCCCAAGGAGAGAGAGAACCACGAGTACATGAGTTACAATAAGAAGCCGAACCTTCCACATCAAAAATGTAAATTCCACGAGAACTATGAGAAAATCATAATGGCGGGGTTTTTTGAACTAAAACCGACACCCTCCCAACCTGGGAACCAATAAGTGTCCCCAAGAATTGGATACCTAAGCATGAATGGTTGAGAGACGAGGTGTTTTTGTCTGCCTGCGGTCTTAGTACAATGTTTGATAGACGTACGTTTAATATGCATCCGGCAGTTATTGGCATATGTCTTACTTTCTTGTTGGTTTTGTTTCTTTTTTGTGTATTCAGATAGATACTTTGTTTGCAGAGACAGGTAGGAACATGGTATCGGAAGAGAAAAATTATAGACGGTCTGCAGCACAAATCCGCAAAGACAATGCGGAGAAAAAAAGGGCGAAAATAGCCGCCAAGGGTCAGGTATTCACCGTTTGCTCTAGTCACCTTGGTAGTTTGCCTTAGTTATTAACTACACGCGGCGCTATGCCGGCTGCATACTCATTATGCCATTGCGTTTCAGGATGTTCCTCGATCCCTCCAAAAGCTCATCAAGCAGAAGCCGGATGAGACAACCAATAGCTTCACCAAATCTTAGAAGGTTTCCTCAACCCTGACGGCACCAGAAGCCCCGGATGGGAAGACTCGTCTCAACATTGGGGGGAAGAGCATTAATCTGAAGGGCTTCGGTCTAGGTATAGACCTAAACAGGAATTTTGGCGTCGAGGCAGTGTCTAGAGCAGGCGAGCAGCCCAAGGTGGCAAGTAGCTCTACAGAGGCTGTGGGTGATAATAACCTGCAAATTATTATTGATCAAGGTATTGGTAGTCCCTTTAAATCCCCGTTTGAGGTTCCCTAGCCCATGCTGATGAAATTTCACTCACAGTAGGCTTCTAAAGGCTATTCAGGCAACCGTCTGTAGATAGGTGCCGCCTGCATAGCTTACTCACCCAATCTTGGTTATGATGCAGATTTCTCCTAATGGCCGAATGTGCAGAATTATGCCAAGTCCATGCTTGGGGCCATCCCCAAGAAGGAGAAGGATTCCATCCATGGCATAGAGACATTTAACCTCGAACGGATCATGGCCCTCCTGTATGAGGTATGACCTTTCCCATAGATTTCGATAAGTATATTACCACTTAAGCCCCTAACACTCCATTTGTGTCCATAGGCTATGCTGAGGGTTGATTAGTTGAGGAAACCATGGGCCCACAAGCAGAACAAGGTAAAACGAGCCAATAAAGCTGCGCGAGACTCTGCAAACGTTGCTCAATACCAAACTTCATCAAATGAACTTGAGACTAAAGTGTTTGAAATGACGCAGTAGGAAAACATCAGGCGCTTGACGACTGAGCTGGAGATCGCCAAGAAGAAAGCTTCCGACATCGAGGCTACGTCGAAAAATGCCCACTTGGACCTTAAAACTCTTGAGGGAGCTGACGAGGAGAACAATGATCTCCACGTGGACGTCAACCGCTTGAAGATTAAATGGCCCATGCGAACTTCAAGGTAACGCTGGATGTTGAGCAGGAGCGGATCGTTTAAGAGAACGAGTCTGACTGCACAGACCATATGTAGATTGTAACACCCCCAAAATTCGAGTCTTTAAAAACAATAAGAGTAACCTTTAACTTTCAAAAACCCAACCATCGAACTCTGGGAGTGTTACCGCTACACTTATTTTCCGTAGAAAATAAATGCAAAGCAAAAATAACATAATATTTAAATAAACTAAGTGGTCTAAGTTGTGGCAAAATAAAATAGTCATTACATCAAAACTGCAATTATTTTGAAACCAATAACTGAGAGGAAATAATTAAATTCGGGATTAAACTAAATTGTCTTAGCTACGTGATTATTCTAACGTCTCCTCACACGTAACCGAGTACCCTTTTTACCAACCTGCAAAATAAATTAGAAACAAGAAAAGAGAGGAAACTCCCAAAAATCAGATAAACTGAGTAATTCCAACTCCATCCCGTAAAATAAATAATTTTACTTCAAAACATTTTATACATAATATAGTCTCATAAATATTTTAATACTCAACCAAGTTCAAATAGTCACATAACATACTATTTCTTTATTTAAGAAAGGGAAAGAGAACGCCAGTAAGCCGGGACTAGTCCCTGTCACCACCTACTTTACAGAGGGTCGCGCGTTACCCCAATTGGCCATAAAATAAAACAAAATGTCCCTAGTGTGGACACCCCTCACTAATACCCAGTGATTAGGAGGAAGACTAACAACAATATACAATAATTTAAACCAGCTAGTGGCAACCATAACTACTAGTGGGCAACCTGTTCTTCACCCTTTCGGGTTTCATTTACCTTCTTAAATTAAATTTCACTGTACATTTTATTAGATAATATCATCCAATTACACTGTACACTAGTAGTATTGCACAAATCAATTTAATTTCAAGTAACAATACTTCAATTTTAGTATTATTAGACCATAGTCATCCTACATGACATATAGACCATCAATCACGTATAATCAATCATCCAATACCCAAGATTATATTTAAAAAAAAAAAACTCATACGATAACAAATAATCATATTTTTCGAAATTACATATACTAGTACACAAAATGGAAAACTCATATATAATATATGATTCCATAATATCATACGACAGCACACTCATCACATATAATTACATAAGCATGTATTTGACACATAATATTTCAAAACGAGATTCTAAAGATGATGGACATTGAAAATTACCTTGATCGTGCGTAAAACTCAAGGTAATTAACCTCCGGAACGGTCACCTAGTAGCCTCCGTCTACAAATAAACGATTCTAAGTTAGATAATTATACGACTATATATATATATATAAAATTGAGCGTGTGATTAATTTATCATAACCAGTAATCTAGTCACCCCAAAAACAAAATATAAACAACTAATTAAATGGTGCCCTCATCATCATCACCAACATCCATCATCATCATCACCGACATTCGTCCATCATCATCACCGACATCCTAAAATTCCACTAAAACCCAAATCCCAAATTCCACTGAAAGCATACAAATTCGGTTTTTTTTTGAAATCAATAAGCACAAAAATCCAATAGACCAAATACATATTGAAACCGAAACAATGGAGTGATGAGTTGCGGTGACTTCCGAACTCGTCATTGAAAAATATTTATTATTAATTTTTTTTAAGAAGAGATAGTTTACTTGAGAAAAGATTGAAAGTACGGTATTGAAATTTGAAGTTAAGGGGGCTTTATATAATTTGAGTTGTTTAGCACTCTAGAAATTTCACAAGATAAGGGTCAAACTTATCTTGAGTTTGTTACATAAACTCAGTAAACAGATTTTCAAAATTCCTTTTTATCAGCTTTCAAACCAATCTCTGTATGTTATCCAAAATCAGTTTTTTTTTTATCAAATCCGAAAATAATAATAATAATAATAATAATAATAATAATAATAATAATTTTTAAAATTTGAAAATAATAATAATTAGTTTTAAAGTTTATTTATTTATTTTTGAAAAGAAATCGTTGATTAAAAATACTCCAAATTTTGGGGTATTACATCTACTCCCCCTAAAACGAAAGTTCGTCCTCGAACTTTTAAGTTAGGCAGCTCTCAGAATAAAGCACACACGATGACAAAAGATAAGTTAGTATTACAAAGATAGCCTAGGAGGCTTTGCACCTGGGGAAGGAGTACGGTATCCGGGCTTTGGCCTATCAGTACACTAATGAAGTTACACCGCCAAGGATGAGGGCAAGCTATATTCTGGATCATTAGATGTCTGGGCCAACCGAGAGATAAAGGAGGAGCCAATTCAAGCTGTACTCGGAGGAGAAAAATAGCAAGGACCAGAAGAAGCTCAGGTGAACTCTACTTTACCGCCACCTGAGCAGACAGGAGAGAGGGACCAAGCTGCGCCGCAAGTTTAAGTTCATTTTCTTTTATTCGGATTTAACCGGCTGTCTGCATTTCTGGCCTGTGTGCCGATTATTTGAATGTAATGAATCAACAATTTTAAGTTCTCTGTCTTTACCCGGATGGTTATCCGGTCAACATCCTCCTGCTCTTGTGACCGGGTTTTATTTATGAAAGTACTGATTGAGTCGATTTTGATTTTGATTTGCTTTAATTTTTGCATTGATTTCTGAATTTTGCATATATATACTTGAATTTTTCCTAACTTTTTAAGAGCATGTGGCAGATGATAACCCGGATGTACTTGCCCCTAGGCATTTGTGTGATTGGTTAGTTTGCTGATTGATTGACTTGGGAGATTTTGAAACCTTAAAAAGTATGTGATGTTCCTAAGTCAACCCATCACAGTAGTGATTTCCCCAAACCAAGTACACAGCCGTCTAAGCATACAAAACGATAACCGTTAGCCTAGGCGGTGAAAAAGTTGTGGTGATCTCCTCCGCATGCAGTTCTTGCAATCCAATTATGCTCAATGTCCCTTTGCCCCATTGGGGGGGGGGGGAATTACGTAATTTCAAAAAGTAATCTAAGTTAGAACTTTGGCCGGTCACCGACTGAACTCTTTAGACATCCGGCCCCGTAGACTTGGTCGTTCTTTAGATTACCCGGGTCAGAGAACTATGATTTGACCAATTAGGTCATTCAATCTTTGCCGCATGTATGCGTTGGTAGAGCGCTTGTCGGGAATTATTCAAGCATCCTACACTTGAGCCCCAATGTGGTCATACACTTAAGTATGGTGGCGTCCATAGGGAAGGAAACTAGAGCAAAAGAGTCGGCAACAAGTTTTAGGAATTTGTAAACCACTCACAGGGTGAAGGTTACACCCCTTCACGATCCATGAGATCACTAACTCTATAGTGGTCCGAAACCATGACTGGATATTTGGGGATGAAGGTACAAATCCAACCTAAAAGAGATTGAACCTTCCCTAAATAAGCCTTTGCTTTATTCTTCTCATATTCATGTTCTCTTTCTAACTAACATACAATCATTATATTAATCCTAAACCTGTTTAATCTATGTTGGTTGAATATCAATACACAAACAAATCAATTATAGGCGATCACTTGAATTAAAGTCATATTAGCCTAATTAAAATTATTAATTATCTTATTAAGCGTGATTTCAAGTACAAATTCCCTTTAATCCTACAAGAGAGGGCGTGATCAAGCAATAATAATAATATCAAGCTACATAATAATAATTAATACAACAAATCATTATAATACTCTAAATAAAGTATAATACTAGTAAGATCCTAGGCATGATAATAACATGATTGATAAAAAATCCTAGCATGTCACTAATAAGCATTAAAGATCAAAGGTTTAGCCATAACATGATACTAGAAAGATACATGATATTAGAAATATTAGTTAATTCCCTAAACATGATACTAGAAAGCAATAAAAGTATCCTAATAATGATACTAGAAATTAATAAAATAATTAAAATATGATGTCTACATCAAAAGAATAATTAAGTAATTAAATTACTTAATTTGATGTCTCGTATCTCTTTCGGTCAAAACAATACACACGTTATAACTTCAAGGAAAATATTAAATCAAACAATTAATTTAAATAATTGAAATAGGGATTTGGGACCAAACCCTCATAAATTATCAACCTTTCACGTCTAGGGAAAAGACAACTTTGAACTTGCACTAAGCGAAAATATGTAATGGCCACCGGTTGAAACCCCCCATTGCCACCGGTTTTGAACCGGTGGTCATTTGGGGGGTGGCAATAAACAAACGCAAGGCCACCGATTCAAAACCGGTGGCAAAAGTCCTTATGGCCACCGGTTAACCGGTGGTAATAATAATTATGGCCACCGGTTAACCAGTGGCAATGTAAATGGCGCGCTTTTTTTGGATTGGAACACTGACTTTTGCCACCGGTTTGAACCGGTAAACCGGTGGCAATAATAGGGATGTAATTTTTTTTTTCTTATTTTTTTTTTCGTTTTTCCTGCAATTATTCCTGCAACTGATCCCGCTATAATATTCTTCCATATTATTTCTATAAATTCTGCCATAATATAATTATTATTAATAATCATAACAAGAATTAAAAATATATATTTAGACATTAATAATTAAAAACCAAATGCAATACAACAAATAAAGTGTGATATACATAAATACAAACAATACTAACTAGTCAATATTGTAGTATAAAATTTAATAATTAACAAAGTATAAATTCAAAATGATGTCACATTTACAAATTGAAGGTGATGAAAGATGCTAACATGTCTCGAACTTCATTAAGGTCCTTGCTTGTTAACGGATCTCCCTTCCGCACCTTGCAAAACTTAGAATATATATAAATTATGTTAGAATAAATTAAATTAGTTAAGTTAAACATGTGAGTAATAAATATGTAAAAAATTAAATACTTAGGTCAAAATGGTCTAAAAGAAGGCCTAAAAGACTTCTACTTGCCCGTTCTCTACATTTTTTAACTAATGACCATGTTGTTTCTCATAATATGTCAATTATACTTAGTTATAGGTGGCTAAGCCTTGAAATCAAAGAAAAAGAGCATTTTACTAAGTTTAAGGTCGCATTTTCATCCAAAATAGCCTAAATAAGGCCTAAATGACTTCTACTTGCCCGTTTTCTATATTTTTTAACTAATGACCATGTTGTTTCTCATAATATGTCAATTATACTTAGTTATAGGTGTCTAAACCTTGAAATTGAAGAAAAAGAGCATTTTACTAAGTTTAAGGTCGCATTTTCATCCTAAATAGCCTACATAAGGCCTAAATGACTTCTACTTACCCATTTTCTATATTTTTTAACTAATGACCATGTTCTTTCTCATAACATGTCAATTATGCTTATTTATAGGTGGCTAAGCCTTGAAATCACAGAAAAAGAGCATTTTACTAAGTTTAAGGTCGCATTTTCATCCTAAATAGCCTAAATAAGCCTAAATGACTTCTACTTGCCCATTTTCTACATTTTTTTAACTAATGACCATGTTGTTTCTCATAACATTTCAATTATACTTAGTTATAGGTGGCTAAGCCTTGAAATCACGTAAAAAGAGAATTTTACTAAGTTTTAAGGTCGTACCTCATCAAGATGTATGGTGTTGGTACAATGAGTCGCTATGTCAAGCATGAATCTCATCACGTATAATCCACAATCAACTCCATTATCTTGTTGTGGGCACTAGCATAGGAACAAATCAAATGAATCAAACGTCACATAAAGTCCACAATTGTTTTAGCAATGTTTATTAAGGTAATCACAATATGATGTGGCATTACCATAGGTGATTTCCATGTAGGACCCCGTGGAGCACGACCATGTATCTTCTTCATAATACTATAAGAAAGTAAATTCAAATTTGATTAGTTTGACTACTAAATGAGTTAGGTTAAGATAATCAAAACTAGGTAACTATATTGACTTTTGTAGTACAGACATCACGAGGTACTTCTTTGTTGATCGAGCTGAATTAAGGTGAAAGATTGTGTTATTAGCAGGAAAAATCACCATGAGGAACCAATGAAACCTACATAAATTCACAATACACAAACAAATCAATAATTAGGGTACAACATATAATTCAAATGTAGAAATAATTGAATTACACATGGTTAAACGTACTCCTCATAACATGGGGCGAATATGAACTTGTCTCCCGCACGCATTGATTCCCTAATACTATGATTAACATAATACATCACCTTGGGGGAGTTGTGTAAGATTCTAGTCTCGGATGTCTGTTCGGGGGATAACCACCCAACTTTACTAGGGGAATCAGTGTCACTTAAGTGCTCTCGTAGTGCTCTGCGTGCATGGACAATGAAAAATTAATTGACATATATATGAAGGATAAACAACACTAATATGAATAACATAATTAATTTAATTGGCATGTGCCCGTACCTCATGAATATTTGAATGAGAGAAATGTTAAGCATTGAACCTCTTAAAAATTCCTTCACATCTTGTTTGTTTAACCATGCACTTGCATCCTCATCATAATGGAACATTGCCTTAGGAAGTGCAATTTCAATGGGATCGTCACTAGGCAAATGACTAAAACGATTGTGTAGAAAAGTTAAATCCTTAGTGAGCGATTGAAGGACATTGTCTCCAACAAGTGGAGTAGGTTGCATGGCTGAACCTTTCGAAGAATTCTTTTCCGACACTTGTTCACTCTTCGACCCTTGTTCACTCATCTTCTTTGTAGGTTCATCAACGCTTTTAGGATTCTCCACCTTCCTTCTCTTTGATGGTTGCCTTTTTTTCGAAATCAGATCAAACAAAGATAACCGGTGGCATTTTCAATTTTTCTACTAGTGTTAGCTAGGTGAGTCTAGAACTTATGGATGCGGTATTGTGTTTGTAAAAAGGCTAGGCTAGAAAGCATGAGGGAAAGAACAAGTTATTGCTTAAGAAAGAGAATAGAATAGAATTAGATGATTGTTGATGATGAAAACGGGGAATAAGGACCTTATACATATAGAAAAAAGTCCCAAAACGAACTGAAAAAGATCGAATTTGATTCGGAGTAAAATTGCTTCCATCGCGACGCGATGGGTCCTGTCGTTTCGCGATGGAGAACGCGTTATCTAAAATCCGTATGTATAGACACCTAAAAATGTATCCCCAAAACCAAACCCGATGATGAACAACCTTTCACCGCCATTATTGGTCGGGTTGAGTATTTAATCTTGGAGTGCTTAAATCCATATTTCCATTTCATAAACCAACCCAATTACTAGCCCATTTCCCCAAACCATAACTTATTTTCCTCTTTTCGTGCCTTTAAACCCAAAATAATTCATTTTGTGTCCTTTAAAATCATTCATTTTGTGTCCATAATCTGGGTCCAATGATTAAATAGTTGTATGGGGATTGAAAAGAGCTTTCCAAATATATATTATAAGCCCAAATCCGAGTTATAACGAATACGTTGTGACCAAAATATTAAACTGAGCCTAAACCGAACCTAAACCCGCCTTACCTACGACCCAACGATCATATGGAGGGTCCAAATGATTTAATACAATTCCTTAACCAATTAGGATTAATTGAATCTTCTACAAGTTTCTAAAAGATCTTAATTATCCTTTTTGAAAAGGTAAGAATAAAGAGTTTGAAATTGAATAAAACTCTTTTTTTTAAAGTCCTAATTTTATTCGAATTAAAAGACGTTCAAAGATAGACAGATATTATTTTCGTGCCTCATAGTTTTTATCCAAATTTTATATGGTTGGATATCCCATGAAATTATCTTTCCAATGATATATTATAATATCCACTCCGAGCTATAACGGAAAAGATATGAATAAAATGTCAAACTCTATTCAAAACTGACACCGTCTCACGATTTCGGCCATATCTTTACTTCTACAAAGTATTTTATCTGATTCTAATTGGGTTAGAAAGTAGACGTCAAGAGATTTCCAACGATATCTTATTCATCTTATTCCGATTTCCTAATCAAAAGATATGATAAAAACAAAAACCGCAAAAACTGCAGTCTATCGAATTTATTCTGATTTAATTCGGATCTTATCTTAATTCTTCGACCCCTCTTTTTTCTCTATAAATAGAGGTAATATCATCCTTTTTTCAATCATCAACAAGCTTGATCATAAAATAATTCTCTTCTCCCTCTTTAGCCTAAATACTAGCCATCCTATTATCTCAAAATACTTCCCTTAAGCACTCCAAAGAGTTCATACTTAACCAGAGGTTCCGCCCTTAAACCAAGACGTGTAAGGTATAATTAAATGAGGATTTGGACCAAATCAAATCTAATTTTTATTTAATTTAATTTAATTATTTCAATTTGATTTTATATTTTAATTGAAGTTACTAACAATTTATTCATGATGTAGCAATTTAAAGGAACGCGCGGAATGTGAATAATTAATTATTTTAATTACTCTTATTTTATTTTTATATTGCTAGCATCATGATTAGGTTATTTTATATTTGATTTGACTAACGTTATTATTGTTAAATTGCTTCCAATATTAATGTTTATTCTATTGTTATTATGATCACCATATTGCATATTAAAGGGAATATGTAATTGAAAATCACGACTAATAAGATAATTTGGACAACCGATTTAGGTTCTTTTTTAATCTTGTTATTTAATCAAGTGATCACTAATATTATGGAATAATGTGTTTCATTAATATTAAACCAATTTAGCATAATAATAGTTTGGAGCAAATTGAATATTTTGTTTGTATGCCTTTGAGATCGCAGGAATCAATTTTCACTATAAGAATCGAGTAGAGGCCAATACGGGCGAATGTGACTCCATGACTCACTTCGTACCATCATCCTCGATCCTCCTTTTGTGGTTCCGAACCATATGGAGTTAGTAATCTCATGGATTATGAATGGGGTGTAACCTTCACGGGTCAATCGTTGTTGCCTTCGTTGTCCCTTATTTGTGGTTGCCTTAAATGATCCGTGAACGGTTTACAAGTTCCTTAAAAACTTGTTGGAGGCTCCCTACTTTCCTTGTCCCTAATCGTATATGTCAATTCCTACTTCCTAAGAGTGCCAAGCATATTCACAACATGCTTCACATAGGCGCACTTCGAACGACACCTACAATTTGGCGACTCCACTGGGGAGGATTCTTTGTTATTTATCCATTTGAGTGATCGGTATTTAATTGAGATGAGTGGATGAGACTTGAAAGATTCTTGAAATATATTCCTGCGAATTAATTGGCATTGTAACATATGCATTTTAGCTTACCTATTTTGCCACAATAGTACCTGTTCTACGTATGTGGCTAGCCTGTGGGATTTATGCTCTATCAACCCGAAAACGCTCACGGCAATAAGGGTTCATCCGAGTTTTTAAATCCACCCAAACCATGGAGTCGAGTTCGATGTCATCACGAACTTGCGAAGCCGCCCGTTGGAATACTTCCTCAAGGGAGGCTGCCTTGCTAACGCGTCCAAACTATTAACCATGGTACCCTTTGACACCCAAAAGCTTGACCATAGTCGAACATAAAACTTGACTTTAGGTTGCGAACTTCATTGCATCATGCGTGACGATATGCTTATATGTGCATTTTTTTATTGAATTTTTTTAATTATTTTTTTCTCTTATCAAACCTTTTTTTTGTAGAGTCGAGTCATTGATTTATTTTATTTTTATTTTATTTTTGAGTCACCCGGATTTTTATTCTCGTATCCTGCACAAGAGTCAACTTGTTTTGGTCATAACCGGAGTTCTAGAAAGAGTAACGTCTCGTGCCACATATGGATCTATATCCCCGAGTTTTATCTTTGATTTAGAGTTGGTTTCGTCCCAATCCATGTCACAGATCAAAATTTATAACTGATATACTACAGCCTGTCCAGTTTAGGTGTCTTTTTAGCGTCAACTTTCTTTTATTTTATTTATTTATTTATTTTTAATTTTTTATATCTTTTCATGTCAAGCTAGTATTAGCCAAATCTTTTAGTCCGTGTTTAATCATATAACATAGGATTATAGATTTTTTATTTTTATTTTATTTTTTTTATACCCATGAGTCTTAACTCTTCTAGAATTCTATTCCTCTTCCTAGTTTCTTGTGATCGATTTTTGTGCTAACCTTAACATGTGTTCTTTGTCTTTGATTATGGTTGATCTTATTTGTGACTAATGATTGCCAATGGACCGTTTTCACCTATTAAATAGCATAAACATTAAAATTGGACAAAATTAATCATGTTAGTTTGTCTTTTAGTCTTCCGTGCTATTTGGTCATTGGGTCCTTTATTTTTCACAACGTCCTCATGTCTAGCCATGCGATCATACCAAGAGTCTTAATAAACTCACCTAATCACACATGTTGAGTCATTTCACGCACTTTGTCTTCGAGTAATGCACTATATTGTTTATGATCGTATATTAGGACCATGCATGCGACGTTTTCCGTCGTAATAGGAATGAGTGGAGTTTTTCTCATCAGATTTCAAAATTGTTTCTTACACTCTTCCTTTCCAATCTGAGTATTGAGTGAATGCATTAAGTGAGTTCATCCTCACACATTACTTGAGTTTAAAATCACTAGAAAATAGTTGGAAGAATAATGGGAACGTCACTCCTTCCTTCTTTCCTTCCAATCAAAGCATCAACAATAAGAAACTATTTTTCTCAGCAGGCAGCTAGAAGTAACTCATAAACATCCATGAAGACAAAGCACGATGCAAGCTTCTTACCAAGATTTCATGATTTCTTCTTTTATTTCAAACCCTTCTCCCTAAAAAGTCTAGCATAGGTTCTCCTTATTCATGTGTCTATGTGTCACATTTCTTACCTTATTCATAAATAAGCATCTCTTTCTTACATTCGATCATGTGATTATCAAAAAATCAATTGCCGAACTAAACACAAGGTACACCAATGACTTGAGGCACCTTTGCAACCCATTCATTCCCCATTAACCATTCAATCACATATCCATTTTTTCATCAACCACTTTGAGCCTCGTCTAACGTTTGGCCTTCATTTCTTCAACCCACATTCACTTAACCCTGGGATTGGAAGATGTGTAATTATATAACATTAAAAAAGAAAGTAAAAAAAAAGGCAGCAAAGCAACAATAAAACAATGTCTAAAGGCAAGTGTTCCAATGTCTTTGATATGAACACGTCTCAAATTGCGTCTCTCATCGAGTGCTAGGTACCATGCCTGAGAAACATGAATGCTAAGTGAGTGATGGACCGCATGATCTGAGATTGCCTACATTGATTCAAAAGAATAAAAAAAAATAAAAAAAAAATAAAAATATGAAAAATAAAACTTGTAAAGTCCAATACATAATTGCATATCTTGGGGGGCTTCTCTCGGGTCTTGAGATTTTTACCCCTTTCTTCCTTAAACCATCAACTTAACCATGTTACAACCCTTGAATTACTTCTTTGAGGTGTACACACACTTGTGAAAAGTTCGGTTAGAGTTACGTTCGGCCTGATTCCTAACGGATACGTTGGCAACCTCACATCGAGGTGCGACCACATTCATATTCACATTTATATTCATATCCATGCTTGATTGAGTCAAAGAATATCCAATTCTTACCCCTATCCATCTAGAGCTAGACTTGGGGCTTGAACCCATATCATTTAGCCTACCCAGCCTAAAGAGTCATCATCTTTGACTCTTCCCACATATATTTCCATCACCATAACCTTTGCAGCCAACCTTAGTATCACATTCACACACTTCACTCACACATCCATATCCATATCATCCTTCCCTTTAAGAACCCTTTATCATGGAATATTGTTAAAACAATGTGCATGTTTCATCGTCTTTCAGGAGAACATTCATTACAAGAAACATTGTATACTTGCTTAGCTTCCTGACCTGAGAAATATTCATTGTTTCACGCATCGCATAATGTGCTAAGCAACATTCAATATGCAACATTCATAATCATTTCATCTATATACGTGCTTAGCTTCCAGACCTAAGTGACGTTCAAGATCGCTTCTTTACACCATATATGATTCTTAGCTCCATGACCTAAGTTCATTCATCTATCGTGTCACATGATGTAATTGTTCTTAGCCTCCTGGCCTAGGAACATGCATCATGCATACAATCCATGCGATTCATTTTGTCTTGCTCAATGAGGAAGTTCAAAATTTTTTCTCTTTTTCAAGTCTTTTCTTTCGGGGAAGTTCAAAAACTTTTTCAAACTTTTTTCTCATTGAGGGAAGTTCAAAAATAAAAGTTCAGTTTTCACATCTTTCTTTTTCGGGAGAAAGTCGGTATCCTCCACTCATGACAAAAATTGACGGAAATTTTTTGCTTTTGCATTCGTTTGCTTGTGTCTGCACACACACATATACACACACACACTCACAAGTCATACACATGTCATGTCACATCAAATCAAACTTGGTCAAGTCAATCACAATATAAACGAGTCCATTGGCAAATTTATTTTTACAGGTCTCATCTGCAGCCCACGTTCGGGGAGAAGCGAACCAACTACAACCCACGTCCGGGGACAAGCGGACCATCTACAGCCCACGTCTGGGGACAAGCGGACCATCTACAACCCACGTTCGGGGAAAAGTGAACCATTTACAACCCACGTTCGGGGACAAGCGAACCGACTACAGCCCACGTCCGCGGACAAGCGGACCATCTACAGCACACGTTCGGGGACAATCGAACCACCATCATTTCATGACGCAAGGTTCTCGATACATAGAGACTTGCAATCTCATCATCTGTCGACTTTCCTCAAGCATGGAAAGTATTATCCGGTGGATTTCTTCAAGCATAGAAAACCGCCAAATTCCTTTGTCGGCTTTCCTCAAGCATGGAAAGCATTATCGGTGGATTTCTTCAAGCATAGAAAAATGCCAAAATCATATGTCGACTTTCCTCAAGCATGGAAAGTGTCATCCGGTAGGTTTCTTCAGGTTTAGAAAGCTACCAAACTCATCTATCGACTTTCCTCAAGCATGGAAAGCATTTCAACAAATGTTATCTGGTGGATTCCTTCAAGCATAGGAAAATACCAAACTCATTTTTCACCGAGACAGTGGTGTCAGATAAGCGTTATATCCCTATACTCTTTTATCTGTAGAACTAACATTTTTCTGCAGGTATCGGTGTATAAAGAGTGATTTTGGATCGCAGAACTTCTTGAATCATTCTCTGTCCCTATCGACTACTTTGACTATCGTTTTCGAAACTAACGTTTCTACAAACTCAGTCAAAGTGGGGGCTTCTATAGACACCTAAAAATGTCTCCCCAAAACCAAACCCGATGATGAACAACCTTTCACCGCCATTATTGGTCGGGTTGAGTATTTAATCTTGGAGTGCTTAAATCCATATTTCCATTTCATAAACCAACCCAATTCCTAGCCCATTTCCACAAACCATAACTTATTTTCCTCTTTTCGTGCCTTTAAACCCAAAATAATTCATTTCGTGTCCTTCAAAGTCATTCATTTCTTGTCCATAATCTGGGTCCAACAACTAAATAGTTGGATGGGGCTTGAAAAGAGCTTTCCAACGATATATTATAAGCCTAAATCCGAGTTATAACGAAGAAGTTGTGACCAAAATATTAAACTGAGCCTAAACCGAACCTAAGCCCACCTTACCTACGACCCAATGATCATGTGGAGGGTCCAAATGATTTAATACAATTTCTAAAACAATTAGGATTAATTGGAAGCTTCTACAAGTTTCTGAAAGATCTTAATTATCCTTTTTGAAAAGGTAAGATTAAAGAGTTTGAAAAAAACTCCTTTTTTTTAAAATCCTAATTTTATCCGAATTGAAAGACGTTCAAAGATAGACAAATATTATTTTCTTGACTCATTGTTTTTATCAATATTTTATATGGTTGGATAGTCCTTGAAATTATCCTTCCAATGATATATTATAATATCAATTCCGAGCTATAACGGAAAAGATATGAATAAAATGTCAAACACTATCCAAAACTGACACCGTCTCACTATTTCGGCCATATCTTTACTTCTACAAAATATTTTAATCTGATTCCAATTGGGTTAGAAATTAGACTTCAAGATATTTCCAACGATATCTTATTCATTGTATTCCAATTTCTTGATCAAAATATATGATAAAAACAAAAACCGCAAAAAGTGCAGTTTATCGAGTTTTATTCCGATTTAATTCGGATCTTATCTTAATTCTTCCACCCCTCTTTTTTCTCTATAAATAGAGTTCATATCACCACTTTTTCAATCACCAACAAGCTTGATCATAAAATAATTCTCTTCTCCCTCTTTAGCCTAAATACTAGCCATCCTATTACCTCAAAATACTTCCCTTAAGCACTCCAAGGAGTTCATACTTAACCCGAGGTTCCGTCCTTAAACCAAGGCGTGAAAGGTATAATTAACTGAGGATTCGGACCAAATCCAATCTACTTTTTATTTAATTTAATTTAATTATTTCAATTTGATTTTATATTTTAATTGAAGTTACTAACAATTTATTCATAATGTAACAATTTAAAGGAACGCGCGGAATGTGAGTAATTAATTATTTTAATTACTCTTATTTTATTTTTATATTGCTAGCATCATGATTAGGTTATTTTATATTTGATTTGACTAACGTTATTATTGTTGAATTGCTTCCAATATTAATGTTTATTCAATTGTTATTATGATCACCATATTTCATATTAAAGGGAATATGTAATTGAAAATCACGACTAATAAGATAATTTGGACAACCGGTTTAGGTTCCTTTTTAATCTTTTTATTTAATCAAGTGATCACTAATATTATAGAATAATGTGTTGCGTTAATATTAAACCGATTTTGCATAATAATAGTTTGGAGCAAATTGAATATTTTGTTTGTATGCCTTTGAGATCGCAGGAATCACTTTTCACTATAAGAATCGAGTAGAGGCCAATACGGGCGAATGTGACTCCATGACTCACTTCGTACCATCATCTCCGATCCTCCTTATGTGGTTCCGAGACATATGGAGTTAGTAATCTCATGGATTATGAATGAGGTGTAACCTTCACGGGTCAATCGTTGTTGCCTTCGTTGTCCCTTATTCGTGGTTGGCTTAAATGATCCGTGAACGGTTTAAAAGTTCCTTAAAAACTTGTTGGCGGCTCCCTACTTTCCTTGTCCCTAATCGTATATGTCTATTCCTACTTCCTAAGAGTGCCAAGCATATTCACAACATGCTTAACGTAGGCGCAGTTTGAACGACGCCTACAGTATGGAATACTTAATCTAATTAACTTAGATTAATTAAAGTCTATACTTATCTTTTAAAATCCGATTTATTTTATAAAACACTTGTTTTATTCCAAATTAAATTCTTTATTTTCTAAAAGATATAATAAATAATCCAAATTCCACTAGAATTTAAAATAACATTCTAGATTATTCTAGAAGATTAAAGTTAATCCTAATGACTTTGTGGACTCGAATGAACAACATAAGAGGGGGGGGGGTGAATTGTATTGTTGAGGAATTAGGGTAATTTTTGCGGAATTCTTAAAGAAATTTAAACAAAAACTTTAAAGTGCAAGAGAGATTTTACGTGGAAAACTTCTTGGCCCTAATCAAGAAGAAAAACCACGACCACAAGGGATTTTAATCACAACTCTTAATAATAATAGGGCAAACAGCCTATTACAAATTAAGACTCTAAACTCAAGTTCATCTACGAACTTAAGTTCCCCCTCAACTGATCCCTCAATCAGTTGAGCTCTCGAATATCTCTCTTTCTCCTTGCTTCACTCAAAGCAATTACACACTCTAGAGTTTACCCAAACTCTACCCCAATACAACTCAAGATAAAACTTCTAAGATGCTAAGTACAAAGACACTCAAGGACTTAAGTAGATTTTTGACTCTTTTAGAAAAGCTAAGAATCGTAATGCTCAAGTTTGCTTTTCAAAACAGAAAACGAATCCGAATTATACAGGAGGAAAGCAGTTGAAAACCTTATGTTTTCCTTAGCTCCCACTATACCACAACTTCCATGAAATAAGGAAGTGCAGTTCGTGGATGCTTGGGCAGCAAGCTGAAGCGCACAGTAAGGAAGTGGTTCCTATATTTTCTCAACCTCCTTTACCAAGTAAAATTCGTTTAAAAAATAGTTTTACCAAGTCAGATTTTCCAAAAATGTTAGGATAAAATCAGAACAGAAAATCTTTTAATTAATACGATATTTTTACTTGAAAGATATTTTTCCGAAATAAAATTAAATCTTTGTTAAAGAAAGGAAAAATAAAATCTTTATAAACTGAAATTAAATCCACTTAAATCCTATCAATCAATGAACTTATCATATATACAAGTAGCCTAAAATAAATAATAAAGATACAATAGACTCCTTGGAACACAGTGAAGCTTCGACTCTGGAGCTTCAGTTCCTCACTTAAGGAACTTGGCTTCTGATTGTCTTCTATGCTCGTCCATAGCTCATCCTTTAGACTTGTTCCATGCTCCATTCTAACTCTAGAACTTCGTTGCATATAAAACCTGTCAATACATCAAAGCTAATAGACAAAAGTTAAAGCCCCTATGGGTTTGCTTAGGTTCCTTGAGTCATCATCAAAACTTAAGATCAACAGACTTTAGACATAATAATTAATGGGCCTCCACTTGATCATTGAGCCGTATATAAAACTCATTTCTGGGCCAATTTAGCATTTTGGCCATAACTTCCTCATTATTCATTGGAATTGGGCTTATAATATATCGTTGGAAAGCTCTTTTCAAGACAATCCAACTACAATATTATTGGACCCTTACCATGGACCAAAATAAACTAGACTGAACATTTCCCATAATTAGAGTACGAAAAGAAACATTTTCAAAAACAGAAAGAAGTATTTAAAATGACAACATCACAAGACTTTTCACATTTTCATCTGGCTCGATATTCAAATGACGTGAAAGATATTCATCACTGGGTTTGGTTTTTGGGAAGACTGACAGGCTAAAGTCGTATCACTGATATGTCTATTTTATATAGTGTTTTACCCCTGTCCCTTGGTCAAAATTAGAAGTGTTTTTGGCTCTTTAGAGCCAAATTTATTATTAATTGGTGTTTTCTAGTATTTTCGTAGTTTAAGTTACGTTTTGTAGGGAATTGCACATTTGGAGCATTTTCCCGAGATTATTTAGTGCAACTACGAGCAATGGAGGAGCACGACCACTTTTCGTAGCCCAAGACCAGTTATATTCATCAAACTAGTGATTAAGGGCTCGACATATGAGATACCGAGGCATTTGGACCAAGTATTAAAGCCCCAAGGAGGAGATTTAGTTTGGGCCAAAGTTGATAGCCCAAATAAGAAGTCTAAGTGTCTAAGAGCTTCGCCCACCCGAGCATTGCCTCTCCCGAATGCGCGCCAGGTCGGGAGGGGCGGAAGAAGGATCAAGGCATTGCTTCACTCGAGCTCGCGCTTGGCCGGGCGCGAGAGATGGTTTAGAGACAAAAAAGGCGCGCCCAACCAGGCGGTACCTCGCCCGACCAAGCGTGTGTTTTGAAGGGAGTTTTTCAACGATTTAACTTAGTTTCTAATTATGATTTTTACAGGCCTTTTATAAATACGTTTTAATAGCTTTAGATACAATTATCTCTCTTTCATTAGTTTTAATCTTCTCTTAAGCTTAAACTTCTCTCTTATTTTCTCTCTCTACAACTTTGTTCTTTAATTCAACTCATTATTCCTGCCAACTTTGGTAACGATTTCTTCCTTATTAAATTCAGTAATTTAATTTCTTTAATTCATCATGTCTTGTTTATTTGGTTTGATTAGTTTAGATTTAATTATGTGCGAATAGTTTTCTTTCTAGGGTTTGTGGGGATCCATAAATAATATGAAGGGGTCAATTATTATTGTTAATTGTCAATGCTTGATTAATTTCCTATTGATTGATTTAATTCTATGCAATTAGATTAGGCCTGGTTTAATGTATGAGTTATGCAATATTGATTCAAGATTCGAGAGATGAGATTGAATACCGGTAAATTAACTCTGTGATTGTAATACGTAGCGAAAGCCCTTTATGATCTGATTAATTGATGTATTGATAATGGATTATTATGTTTTACGCTAGAATTTTTTTATTGGTGAACCTATACCCTAGGCTTTTATTAAATGATTTCTCCCCAATTTTATCTCCCTTAGTTTAATTTCATCATATCTATAATTTAGTTACTTTATAATTTAGATTATATTAATTAATTAGGAATATGAAGACTTGTTTCCCTGTGGTTCGACCCTTCTACCCTATCTGCATAGTTAGAGGAACTTAGGAATTATTTTTGACTAGGTGATATGACTTTATCCTGTCAAAAATTGGCGCCATTGCTGGGGAAAAATTTTTATTTTTAATTTCTAATTGTTTTTATAGTCTAAATTATTTCTTCCCGTCTCGGAGAACGCAAGTTCTTTGAGAAAATTTCTCATATTTGTTTGTTTAGTGCTGTGTTTATGCCCAGGAGATCTAGATCAGGTTACATTCCATTCAATCTTGAAATCAAACAATCTTTTCATAGACAAAATAATTTTTACAGGCTGATATGAAACACCTTTGGAACGCCCATCTAATTCTACCGATTCAGAAGTTTCTTCATAACCTGAATCAGAGATGGCGAATCCACCTCCACAGCCACCTCGCAAGCTCAACGATTATTCGCAGCCGTCACTGAAAGATTTTTGTAACACCCTAGAAATTCCTTTATTTTAAAATACCTGTTTTTCCCTGTATAAAACTTTAAATAGGAATATCTAAGACATTACCGCCACCGTGAAAACGGTTAAGGCAAATATCAAAGATACACAGCGGAATACTTAAAAAACCAAAACTATTTAAATAACACAATTTAAAAACAACCCAACAAAAACAAAGCTGAAACACAACAAAACCAAAGTCAAATAAAACTCACCACAACTTGGAACCATTTAAGGCCCTTATTCAAAACCGAAACAACCCAACTTTTAGTGTTAGTCCACAAAGTAATATAATAAAACATTCAATGCATAAAGCAAAACATATCCTAATGGAAGCTAGCATGATTCCCTCTTCACTCATGTCCCGTCATGAACATGCTTCAATACCTGAAAGAGTATCTCTACTTGCCCCCACTACTCTTCATTAAAATGGATCATCGTAGGGCCAAGATAAAGACATGGCCAGGCACAAACAACACACACGATCAGCAAAGCTGAGTACATAAGCGTAACTAAACACACTAGCATGCATTCTCCTATCATCACACACACTTACCTCATTGTACCTGTTTACAAGCACACCCAACAACCAACAAGACACAATGACTAGATAATAATTAATTCATTTTGCCTTGATTATGCATCGAACGGGTTTCCACCTCTTTACCTCCCCCAAATAAAATTTGAGGTTAACTGGCACGGGAGCTAACCGTGCCAGCGACAAACCACACAAAGGTGGCGGAATTCCTGCGCATAATAAATAATAAAAAGGAATATACAGCGTCCTGTACTCCATTGGAAGTTATGGTTAAATATAAAACCCCATAACTCCCCCCATTGTTCATACTCAAGGTATATACGTTCCAAGAGTTTTGGTGCGTAATCTCTTTCACTTTACGTTATTTACATATTATTAGACTTGGTGATGACTCTCAAAGCATAATAAATCAATCAACAATAATTATTCAATCAAACAAACTTACCAATTTAATTCTTGAATAATTAGTGACCACATATGATTTAATGTTGAACCCTTTTTAATTCTACCTCAGTGTCAAAGACACCTTAAACGCATAATGCGCCACAAATCCTATCCCTCGGTGTTAAACACACCTTAAGTGCACAAAGGCACCGACATACAATTTATTCCTCGTGTACATAGACACTTATCTAGCTCCTTCCTCATGCTTAAAGCATCAATAAAAATTATATGAACCATAATTAAATTTCTTTTCAATATTCCAAACATAATTAAACAATTAGTTTAATTAAACATGCTATCTATCATGCCATAATTAAATATGTAGTCCATATAATCATACCAAAATATAATTTTCCAATCCATAAACCATCACAAATAATTCATGCTTCACAATTCAATTACCAACACAAAAAATTCACAATTTAATACATAAACCTTAGCATGATACTACTTGTAATTGATTGAAATTAAACCTAGCATGATTCTACATCATCAAAATATTCTAAGTACGCGAACGTACCTTGAATACGATCTTAAAATCGTCACAACTAGTAAAAATTGCTCACTTCGAAGTCTCCTACACATTAAAATTATAATAGAGCATTAACACCCACTCTAAACAAATTTTCAGCAATATATACTATCCTAAAATCCCTCTTAGAATAATTAAAATAGGCTGAAATTATATTTAAAACACTCTAATTAAGTCCCACTTAATGGGTAATTTAAATTTCCTTCAAAAACATAATATTTACGGTTCTACATAAAATTTCAGCACTTCATTTCTAATTAAAACTTGCTGTAATTTGGTTTCAAAGCACTTAAATTGAAGATCTAAACATTCATACATCATATACTTTCATAATTTCATAAATCAAGAACCTAGGGTTTTAAAAATTGGGGCTTTTTAAATTAAAACCAAAGCTAAAAATTAATTAACATGATTACAATATTCAAACATCAAAATTTAATCCCAAAATTCATAATTTATAATTAGATCCAAGCATAGATTAAATTAGAATAAGAAAGATTAAATCTTTTTTTTTTCGAGGAACACCGAGCAGCAGCCACCACGACACGGCTGGGCTGCTGCCGCCTGTGTCGCCGCGGTTGCTGGCCGTGTGCTGGTGGCGCGCGGTGATGCGCGGTGGTGGTCCGGCCACGTGTGTGGTGGTGGTGGTGGTCGGCCGTGAAAAGGGGAAGGGAAAGAGGAAGGAAAAAAAGAAAGAAAAGTAAGGAGAAAAGGGGAGAAGCTTACCTTGGGTTTTCTCCACTCTGGGAAAAGTTTGATTTACCTCATAAGTGGGATATTTATACCCCTTCTCTACCAACCCTTTACCCTAAACTTTCCTCTTTTCGTTTTTCCTAATCCTTTTCCTAAAACTTGTCAAAATTAAACTTTCTTTAAAATAAAATCCCCAACTTTTAAATAAAATACTTAAATAAACTTTCCTTTTATAATAATATTAATTAAAATACTTTAATTAAAATAATTACAACTATTTAAATACTTTATAAAATACATACTTTAAATAAAATACGTATAAAATACGGGGTATTAAAATTTTCCACACCTTACTCCTACTCCGACTCTTGATGCAGTGTAATTTGAGATCAAGCCCCTATTTATCACGATGATAGAGAAGAAGCAATTTAGTAGAGCTAAGGGTGAAGATCCTAATATTCACATTGCAGATTTCTGTTAGTATTGCAATACCATTAGGCAAACTGGGGTCATGCAAGACCAAATCACGGAGATCCTTTTTCCTTTTCTTTATGTGGAAAAGCTAAACTATGGTTTAATAGTTTGAATAGAACTGCACTTGGTATTATTGATTGGGAAGCTCTTACTTTAAATTTTTATAATAAATATTACCCTGCAGAGAGGAAAGCTTTACTTGGGAAAGATTTAAGGATCTACAAAGAGAACGTCCCCACCATAAT
Source organism: Chenopodium quinoa (assembly GCF_001683475.1). Lineage (NCBI taxonomy): Eukaryota > Viridiplantae > Streptophyta > Magnoliopsida > Caryophyllales > Amaranthaceae > Chenopodium > Chenopodium quinoa. The sequence goes on along the minus strand of NW_018744616.1, from coordinate 2,023,169 downwards.
CTAGCACAATGGCAGTTGATCCAAGATTTTTACAATGGACTTGGAAACTCATCTAGATCAATTCTAGATTCTGCAGCTTGTGAGAGGTTCATGAATCTTAATGTTGAAAATGCAGATCAAGTTATCGAAGACATGGCAATTCATAATTCCCAATATGGGAATCCGAGAGGGTTTGCTAACAAAAGAAAACATAATGTTGATTCTGTATCCTTCTTCTAGGCTCAGTTAACATCTAATTGCCAAAAACAAGATAATCTTACTACTATTCCTAACTTTGTAGCCAATGTTTCTGCGGTCAATAATAATAATGAAGTTTTTTGTCAAAATTGTGGAATTGTAGATCATTGGGAGCAAGATTGTAGGAGTTCCATGGGGCATGTTCATGCCTTCCAAACCTATAGGAAAAATAAGCCATACTCCAACACTTATAATCCTGGCCTTTGGAACTATCCATATCTTTCCTACTGGAGCATTGTAGGCGTCGCTCGAAGTGCACCTACGTTAAAGCATGTTGTGAATATGCTTGACATTATTAGGAAGTGGGAATTGACATATACGATTAGGGACAACGATTAGAGACAATGAAAGTAGGGAGCCACCAACAAGTTTTTAAGGAACTTGTAAACCGTTCACGGATCATAAAAGGCAACCACGATAAAGGGACAGCGATAGGCAACAACGATTGACCCGTGAAGGTTACACCCCATTTATCCATGAGATTACTAACTCTATATGGTTCGGAACCACGAAAGGAGGATTGGGGATGATGGTACGAAGTGAGTCTTGGAGTCACGTTCGCCCGTATTGGCCTCTACTTGATTCTTATAGTGAAAAGTGATTCTTACGATCTCAAAGGCATGCAAACAAAATATTCAATTTGCTCCAAACTATTGTTAAGCTAAATTGGTTTAATATTAATGCAACACATTATTCTAAAATACTAGTGATCACTTGAATAAACAACAAGATTAAAAGGAACCTAAACCGGGTGTCCAAATTATCTTATTAGGCGTGATTTTCAATTACATATTCCCTTTAAACATACAATATGGTGATCATGAATAATAATAGAATAAACATTAATATTGGAAGCAATTTAACCATAATATCATTAGTCAAATCAAATATAAATAATAACCCTAACCATGATACTAGCAACAAGAATAAAAATAAGAGCAATTAAGTGATTAATTACTCACTTTCCGTGTTTCCTTGAATTGCTACATCATGAATAAACTGTTAGTAACTTCAATAAATATAAATCAAATTGAAACAATTAAATTAAATAAAAAGTAAAGTTGATTTGGTCCAAACCTTCAGTTAATTGTACCTTTCACGCCTTGGTTTAAGTATATAACTTTGGGTATTGTATGAACTCCTTGGAGTGCTTAAGGAAGGAATGAAAAAAATAGGGAGGCTAGTGTTTAGGCTAAAGAGGGAAAAGAGAATTATTTTGTGATCAATTGTGATCAAGCTTGTTGATGATTGAAAAAAGAAGAGATATGACCTCTATTTATAGAGAAAAAAGAAGGGTCGAAAATACAAGATAAGATCCGAATTAAATCGGAAAAAAACTCGATGACAGCAGTTTTTGCACTTTTAGTTTTTATCATATCTTTTGATTCAAATATCGGAATAAGATAAATAAGATATCGTTGGAAAGCTCTTGATATCTACTTTCTAACCCAATTAGAATCAGATTAAAATATTTTGTAGAATAAAAGATATGGCCGAAATAGGGAGACGGTATCAGTTTTGGATAGAGTTTGACATTTTATTCATATCTTTTCCGTTATAGCTCGGAATTGATATTATAATATATCATTGGAAAGATAATTTCAAGGGATATCCAACCATATAAAATTTGGATAAAAACTATGAGGTAAGAAAATAATATCTTTCTATCTTTGAACGTCTTTCAATTCGGATAGAAAATAGGAGTTTAAAAAAGAAATGATTTATCCAATTTTAAACTCTTTTATCTTATCTTTTCAAATAGGATAATGTAGACACCTAAAAATGTCTCCCCAAAACCAAACCCGATGATGAACACCTTTCAGCGCCATTATTGGTCCAGTTAAGTATTTAATCTTTGGAGTGCTTAAATCCATGTTCTGTTCAATATATTTCATGAACCAATCCAATTTCTAGCTCATTTCCCTAAACCATAACCTATTTTCCACTTTTTGTGTCCATATCGCAAAACCGAGAGAAACTGATTTTATGGATATATATTTTTGATCCAATTATTATTTTGTTGGATAGGCCTTGAAATAAGCTTTCCAACCATATATCATAAGCCCAATTTCGAGCAATAACGAAAAAGTTATGAGCAAAACACTAAACTGGACCCAAAACTGACACCCTTCCACTAAAACGGCCATATCTTAAAATATAAAAATTATTTTTACCTGATTCTAATTGGGTTGGAAATTAGACTTGATAATATTTCTAATGATATATTATATGCCTTATTCCGAGTTACGGATCAAAAGTTATGATGATTTTAAAAATGGGTAAAAAACTGGAATTACTGCGCACAGTGCAAAAGCACCGTGTCACGGGAGTGTGCCCCGTCTTATGGTGCCTTCCCCCGTCTGACGGTGCCTGGAGCCGTGACACGGTACTATACTTCGTGTCATGCCATTTTTGAAGCCTTTTCGCGTCAAATTCCACCGTGGCACGGTACCTGCTGCTGCGACACGGTAGTTCAGATCCCATCGTGTCACGGTGCTTTTTCCATGTAATTTCCGCATTTTCCCATACCGTGACATGGTGTACAGTACCATGCCATGGTGGACACTGCCGTGTCACGGTACGTGTGTCGTGTCACAGAATTTTCTCGTGTCTTTTCCGCGTAAACCCTTCACGCGTTTTCACTTACCGTAGGTCAAATATTTCCCGCATCACTCCAGTTGTCCACCGCGTCACGGGATTTTTCCTTGTCTGACGGTGCCTTCCCCCGTCTGACGGTGTCTGGCACCGTGTCATGATGTTTTTCTGCCGCGTCGCGGTGTTAATTTTTAGGGTTTTTATCTTTTTAGGGTTCCACGTGTTCCCTCTACTCAATTTCCCTATAAATAAGCCCCTCCTTTCTGCAGTTCGGGGCATCAATCATTCTCTCTTCCTCTCTTTTACAACAAAAATTATTCTATTCTCTCTCCTATATTCTAAGCCTTAAACCTATATTCCTAATTACACCATTCTTCCCTTAAGCACTCCAAGGAGTCTATACTAAACCCGAGGTTCCATCCTTAAACCAAGGCGTGAAATGTATAAATCACTAGTAGAAAAAGTGCTATTTGTAACTGGCGAAATTGACTTTTTGTAACTGGCATTGTTGGTTGCGAATGCCACCGTTACAACTAGTGAATATTATTCGTAACCGGATAATGTTAGTTACATATAATGTATTATTTGTAACTGGCTTAACCCAACGCCAATTACAAAAAGTCTATTTTCCAAGTTAGAAATCATACTATTTGTAACTGACATTAAGTTACGTCGGTTACAATAAGGGTATTATTAGTAATTGGCAAATCACAACGCCGGTTACGAATATATTTTTTTACTTTTTTTTTAAAAAAATACTATTAGTAACTAGCACTAGATTACGCCAGTTACTAATGAATAATAATTTTCTTTTATAAATATTTGATTCGGATACAAGAATGGCATCGTCAAATGGGTATAACCTGTTACTATTCAACCAACAAAACACGTACTCCGAATACTTCCATATAACTTAAATTCACCCACAACATACAATACAAACACTCTAAATAGTATCACGCAACTCAATTGAATTATTCATCCATAACCATAAACTACACAAAATTAACTATACTTTAATATCCAAACAGCAATTAAAACTTGAATAAAAAATTCATTGATTTATAATTTAGAAATATAATAACAATAACCAACAGGCTAAATAAAATTAAAGTAGATACATTAAATGTGTTACATTGTTTAATTAAGCTAAATGCGATTAATCATAACATCAATTAATAAGATAACTAGTCTTTCAACAAAAAATTAAGCCTAAAAAACTTAGCCCATTGTTCTTGAATCTCATCCAATGTTACATCATTGTAGGCTGCAAGTCTTACCAATACTCCTGCAAATATAAAAAAAAATACTTGTATATATATTATACTTTATAAAAATAAAACATCAACCAAAACTCGTATAAAGCTTTTTAGCTTGCACAAAAGAGGTAAATTCATCACTATCCTCTTTCAAATTACCCTTCCAATTGCTATGGAAAGATACTATCTCATACATATATCTCATCACATGATAAACACATTCGGTACCACCACATTGTTGAGCACACTAATTCAAATGAACATAGATAGTACAATTATTTAATAAATTAAATAGTACTTTCATTACTAATAGACTTTTAAGCACATTCGGTACCACCATCTTTAGACCTAGCACAAGGTGCCTAAATAAAAGATATACAACCAAAAATCAATCATGTTAGATACATCATATAAAAATTAATGGCGTTTGTTTCAACTTATCTCAATGTCAAATATATTCACCATCTTTTCACCTAACACAAGGTAGTCCTCTTTTGACTTCCAAGCCAGCTTAACAATTCTAGTATCATCATTAATCTCATCTCATCTGGCACTCATTAATTAACAAAGATAAAGAGGAAAAAGTATACTTTCCCTGTGCATATTACATTTTACATAAGCTTTTTCGACATGGAGTCTTAAGAGTTTGAGTTGTATTTTTTTTTTTTTTTATTTTTTTTTTTTACATTTGAGTTGAACTTGTTAAATAATACTTCCTCCATTTCTATTTAGTTGACGTGTTTGATTTAGGCACATATATTAAGGAGAGGAGAGAGAGTGAGAGAGAATGAAAAGGCAAGTGGATTATCTAGTAAATACAAGGTAAAACATTTACCCCAAAAGGAAACGTGTCCACTAAAAAAACACTTCCTAAAAAGGAATACATGTCAACTTTAAGAAACGAAGGTAGTACTTCGTATATAAGCATAGTTTGTTGGGGATTTAATACTTATAAAAAGAGAAAATGGTTTAATATTTTTTTTTTAAAAGTAAGGGATATGAGAGAGAAAAAACCAATTTTGCAAAGTGCCTCTAGATTCACCAGATCAATTTCTTTCTTTTACCCCTATTCTGAGCTTGTTTAAACACAAAATAATCACAAACTATTTACACTCCTAACCAGTACAAGGAGAGAGTGAACAAAGGGAACAAAATATATTCATATAGTCAATTTCTTATCCCAAATTGAAGTATTATCTTTTCTTAATCCAAGGAGTATGAAAAGAGGCTGATGACAAGATCAAGAAGGTTTTTCTACCTCATTCACCAACTTCACCAATACAATTTATGTACAACAACCTCATACAAAATATAAGTCCACCACAGCAATACAACACCTTATGCTATTAATCTTGCATTATAACCACAATTCCCAAGAAATGGACAATTATAATGCTGTTAGCATATTTTTCAAAGTTGCCTTGCATTATAAACCAAGAACCTTTACACTAGCACCCATATTCAACCCAATTTCTTTTCAATATAAAAGATATTGAAAACTTGAGTCAACCATAAAGGCATTACGAAGACTGATTGCCATGCCCCAATTTCCGCAATACTTATAGTAAGGAAAAACAAACTATATCAAACATTGCGCCAAACACCCACACGTTCAGATTTACAGAAGAATGAAGGGCATAATTACTGTATAATTTTCCAAAATATTAACTGCAAAATTCACAAATTGCAAAACTAATCATGAACTCTAAAGGGAATTCCCAAATTTCTATACAATTTAATATTTCAAAGGAAATCCACAAATCGCTATATTATCAATCAAATTGAAGAAGCGTCAAAAAATAACCTTTGGAATTATAGTACTGATTCTCAATGATGAAAGCGACGAAATTGAAAGCAAAAATCCCACCGAAAACCATGGTAGCGCAGATAATCGAGGCTCAAATCGTCTGGAAAAACCCTTGAGAAATTTGAATTTAAAATTATCAAATTAGGGTTTATGCAAAGTGAAAGAATTATCGGGAAAAAGAAAAAGCAAAAAAACCTTTGAGAAATTTGTTGTTTAATTTGATGTTAAGGAAGAGAGTTTTTGCGAAAAACGAAAAAAGAATGATGAAAAGGTAGAGTATAAAGAACTACAGTAGAAGTAATCATTTTGCAGGATTTATACTAGTTTGTCTAGCTAGTGACTGGGGTTTGAGCCTATGTATCATTCTCCGGATTTGGATAGGTTAACTTGAAAACATTTGTTGGGGGTTCTTGTGTACAAGGCAAAGGATGTTTTGAGTTTGAGCCTATGTATCACCTCGAACAGTTCGTTGGAGCGAAGGTGCAAAAAATTTCAGTTTGTTTTTTTTTATTTCTGCAAATTTACTGGCATTCAATAATTTTTTTTAACCTTTAATAAAAATTAAATAATATTAATAGAATGTAGAAACTTAATCTTTGTTGCTTCAAAAAAAAAAATTTGACTTATTATTTGTAACTGGCGTTTATAAGCTACTTACAAACTTTTTGGTCAAATTTTCTTTGACTTATTATTTTAACTGGCGTTTGTAAGCTAGTTACAAACGCTTTGGTAAAATTTTCTTTACTTAATATTTGTAACTGACGTTTATAAGCTAGTTACAAACACTTTGGTCAAATTTTCTTTGACTTAATATTTGTAACTAACGTTTGTAAGCTAGTTACAAGCTTTTTAGTCAAAGTTTTTTTGACTTAATATTTGTAACTGACATTTATTTAGTCAGTTAATAATAAAACTTCAAACATTGATAAACCACATATTAGTAACTGACATTTACTACGCTGGTTACTAATGTCATGAAATTTGTAACTGACATTATCTTAGTCGGTTACTATTGATGATTTTGTAACTAGCATAACATATGCCAGTTACTAATAGGGCGTTACAAATAGCATTTTTTCTACTTGTGAATAACTGAGGGTTTGGACCAAATCAAATCTATATTATTTTAATTTAATTTTCATTTGCTTTATACTTTTTTATTGAAGTTACTAACAGTTTATTCATGATGTAGCAATTTAAAGGAACGCGCAAAATGTGAGTAATTAATTAATTTAATTACTCTTATTTTATTTTAATATTGCTTGTATCATGATTAGGTCATTTTATATTTGATTTGACTAACAATTTATTGTTGAATTGCTTCCAATATTAATGTTTATTCTATTTTATTTATTGATCACCATATTGCATGTTAAAGGAAATATGTAAATGAAAATCACGCCTAATAAGATAATTTGGACGACCGGTTTAGGTTCCTTTTTTATATTGTTATTAATCGAAGTGGTCAAAAATATTTTAGAATAATGTGTTGCATTAATATTAAACCAATTTAGCTTAATAATAGTTTGGAGCAAATTGAATATGTTGTTTGTATGCCTTTGAGATCGCAGGAATCACTTTTCACTATAAGAATCGAATAGAGGCCAATACGGGCGAACGTGACTCCATGACTCACTTTGTACCATCATCCCCAATCCTCCTTTCGTGGTTCCGAACCATATGGAGTTAGTAATCTTATGGATTATGAATGGGGTGTAACCTTCACGGGTCAATCATTGTTGCCTATCGTTGTCCCTTATTCGTGGTTGCCTTAAATGATCCGTGAACGGTTTACAAGTTCCTTAAAAAACTTGTTGGCGGCTCCCTACTTTCCTTGTCCCTAATCGTATATGTCAATTCCCACTTTCTATGAGTGCAAAGCATATTCACCACATGCTTTAACGTAGGCGCACTTCGAGCGACGCCTACAAATAATCAAGATCTTTTAGAAACTTATAGAATCTTCCAATTGATCCTAATTGGTTTAGCGATGGGATTAAAGCTTTTGGACCCTCCACATGATCATTGGGTCGTAGGTAAGGTGGGCTTCGGTTCAGTTTGGGCTCAGTTTAATATTTTGGCCATAACTTATTCGTTATAACTCGGATTTGGGCTTATAATATATCGCTGGAAAGCTCTTTTCAAGCCCCATCCAAATATTCAATCATTGGACCCAGATTATGGACCAAAATAAAAATGGACTAAATTTTTTTATAAAAAGGACAAGAAATGAATGATTTTAAGGGACACGAAATGAATTATTTTGGGTTTAAAGGCATGAAAAGAGGAAAATAAGTTATGGTTTGGGGAAATGGGCTAAGAATTGGTTTGGTTTATGAAATGGAAATATGGATATAATCAATCCAAGATTAAATACTCAACCCGACCAATAGTGGCGGTGAAAGGTTTTTCATCATCAGGTTTGGTTTTGGGGAGACATTTTTAGGTGTCTACAGAAGCCCCCACTTTGACAGAGTTTGTAGAAACTTCAGCTTCGAAAACGATAGTCAAAGTAGTCGATTGGGACGGAGAATGATTTAAGACGTTCTGCGATCCTAAATCACTCTATATACGCCGATACTTGCAGAAAAATGTTAGTTCTACAGATAAAAGATTAAAGGGATAGAATGCGTATCTGACACCAGTGTATCGGTGACAAATGAGTTTGGTAGCTTCCTATGCTTGAAGGAATCTACCGGATGACGTTTGTTGAAATGCTTTTCATGCTTGAGGAAAGCCGATAGATGAGTTTGGTAGCTTTCTAAGCCTGAAGAAACCTACTGGATGATACTTTCCATGCTTGAGGAAAGTCAACATATGAATTTGGCGGTTTTCTATGTTTAAAGAAACCCATCGATAATACTTTCCATGCTTAGGGAAAGTCGACAGATGATTTTAGCAGTTTTCTATGCTTGAAGAAACCCACCGGTTGATATATTTTCCATGCTTGAGGAAAGTTAACATATGATGTAATCGCTGACTTCTTCGCTTTGAGAGATGACAACGACCGACAATTTTCCATGCTTGAGGAAAAACTTGTCTAATAAGATTGCAAGTCTCTGTGTATCGAGAACCTTGCGCCATGAAATGATGGTGGTTCGATTGTCCCTGAACGTGGGCTGTAAATGGTTCGCTTGTCCCCGAACGTGGGCTGTAAATGGTTCGCTTGTCCCCGAACGTGGGCTGTAAATTGTTTGCTTGTCCCCAAACGTGGGATGTAGATGGTCCACTTGTCCCCGGACGTGGGTTGTAGATGGTCTGCTTGTCCCCGGACGTGGGCTGTAATTGAGACCAACAAAATAAAATTTGCCAAGAGGCTCGTATAGACTATGATTGACTTAACCTACTGACTTGACCAAGCTTGACTTGACCCGACATGATGACATGACATGACATGAGTATGAGTTGTGATTGTGTGTGTATAGTTTGAGTGTGTGTGCACAGACACAAGCAACCGAAAATGCAAAAGCAAAAAAATTCTGTCTTTTTGTCATGAGATGAGTGGAGGGTACCAACTCTCTCCCGAAAAAGAAAGACATGAAAAAAAAAAGTTTTGTTTTCTAACTTCCCTCGATGAGAAATTTTTAAAAACGTATTTTAATTTCCCCAAAAGAAAAGTTATGAGAAAGGGAAAAAGTTTTGAACTTCTTCGTTGAGTAAGACGAGATGAATCGCATGGATTATTGCTTGTCATGAAAATAACGTATGCATGATGCATGTTCTTAGGCCAGGAGGCTAAGGACAATTACATCATGTGACACGATAGATGAATGAACTTAGGTCATGGAGCTAAGCATCATATATGGTGTAATGAACGATCTTGAACGTCACTTAGGTCTTGAAGCTTTATTGTATAATGAACGTTGCTTAGGTCAAGGACATTAAAACTGAAATTTTATGTTTGAACTTTCCTCGATGAAAAAATTTTGAAAATGTTTTTGAACTTCCTCAAAAGAAAAGACATGCAAAAGGGAAAAATTTTGAACTTCCTCGTTGAGCAAGACGAAATGAATCGCATGGAATGAATTGCTTTCTTGAAGATAATGTATGCATGATGCATGTTCTTAGGATAGATGAATGAATTGAACTTAGGTCATGGAGCTAAGCATCATATATGGTGTAAAGAAACGATCTTGAACGTCACTTAGGTCTGGAAGCTAAGCACGATATGCGATGCATGAAACAATGAATATTGCTCAGGTCAGGAAGCTAAGCAAGTATACGATGTTTCTTCTAATGAATGTTGTCTTGAAAGATGATGAAACATGCACAGTGGGAAAAAAAGATTTCATGATAAAGGGTTCTTAAGGGGAAGGATGATGATATGGATATGGATGTGTGAGTGAAGTGTGTGAATGTGATACTAAGGCTGGCTGCAAGGGTTATGGTGATGGAAATAGATGTGAGAAGAGTCAAAGATGATGACTCTTTAGGATGTGTAGGTTAAATGATGTGGGTTCAAGCCCCCAAGTCTAGCTCTAGATGGATAGGGTCATAAGATTAAGCATTGGATATTCTTTAACTCGATCATGCATATGAATGTGGCCGCACCTCAATGTGAGGTTGTCTACGTATCCGTTAGGAATCAGGCCGAACGTAGCTCTAACCGAACTTTGCACAAGTGTATGTACACCTCAAAGAGGTTTTTAAAGGGTTTTAATGGTTAAGCTGATGGTTTAGGGAAGAAAGGGGTAAAAGGCTCAAGACCCGAGAGAAGCCCCCAAGATATGCAATTTTGTTTTTGAAAATTTGGACTTTGCAAGTTTTATTTTTCATATATTTTTCTTATTTGAATTCCATTTTTTTCATTCTTTTGAATCAATGTAGGTAATTTCAGATCATGCAGTCCATCACTCACTTAGCATTCATGTCTTTCAGGCACGGTACCAAGCACTCGATGAGAGAAGAAATTTGAGACGTGTTCATATCAAAGACATTGGAACACTTTCCCTTAGACATTGTTTTATTGTTGCTTTGCTACTTTTTTTTTACTTGCTTTTTGAATGTTATACAATTACACACCTTCTTATCCTAGGGTTAAGTGAATGTGGGTTGAATTAAAAAGGTCAATCATTAGACGAGGCTCAAAGTGATTGATGGAGAAATGGAATGTGTGCTTGAATTGTAAATGGGGAATGACAGGGTTGGAAAGGTGCCTCAAATCATTGGTGTACCTTGTGTTTAGTTCGGCAATTGATTTTTTTTTTTTTTTTTTTTTTTTTTTTTTTTTTTTTTGCGAATGACATGATCGAATGCAAAGGAAAGAAATGCTCATTAATGGAACATGCCATATAGACACAAGGATAAGGAGAACCTATACTAGACTTATTAGGGGTAAAGGGTTAAAACGAAAGAAAAAAAAAGCATGAAATATTGTATGGAAACTTGTCTTGCGCTTCGTCTTCATGGTTGCTTATGAATTACTTGTTACCACCAAGAGGGACAAGAAGTTTGTTATTGCTGATGCTTTAAATGGAAGAAAAGAAGGAAGGAATGACGTTCCCCTTATTCTTCCAACTCTTGCCTAGTGATTTTAGATTCAAGTACTGTGTAAGGATGAACTCACTTAATGCATTCACTCAATACTCATATTGGAAAGGAAGAGTGTATGAAACAATTTGAAAGCTGATGGGAAATACTCAACTCATTCCTATTACGACAGAAAACGACACATGCATGGTCCTAGTATACGATCATAAACAATATAGTGCATTACTCGAAGACAAAGTGTGTGCAATGACTCAATATGTGTGATTAGGTGAGTTTATTAAGACTCGTGGTATGATCGCATGGCTAGACATGAGGACGTTGTGAAAAACAAAGGACCCAATGACGAAATAGCACGGAAGACTAAAAGACAAACTAACTTGATTAATTTTGTCCAATTTTAATGTTTATGCTATTTACTAGGTGAAAACGGTCCATTGGCAATCATTAGTCATAAATAAGATCAACCACAATTAAAGACAAAGAACACATGTTAAGGTTAGCACAAAAAATTACAAGAAACTAGGAAGAGGACTAAAATTCAAGAAGAGTTAGGACTCATGGATATAAAAATTAAATAAAATAAAAATAAATATCTATAATCCTATATTATACGAGTTGTCACGGATTAAATGACTTGGCTAAGACTAGCTTGACACGAAAAGATATATAAAAAAAAAAAGTTGACGCTAAAAAGACACCTAAACTGGACAGGATGTAATATATCGGTTATAACTTTTGATCTGTGACTCTGATTGGAACGAAACCAACTCCAAATGAAAGATAAAACTCCGGCTACAGATCCATAGGTGGTATGACATGTAACTCTTTCTAGAAATCTGGATATGACCAAAACAAGTTAACTCTTGTGCATTATACGGGATTAAAAATCCGGGTGACTTAAAAATTTTATAAAAAAATCTATGGCTCGACTCTAATAATAAAAAAAAAAGGGTTTGATAAGAGAAAAAAAATAATTAAAAATTGAATAAAAAAATGCACATATAAGCATATCGTCAAGCATGATGTAATGAAGTTCGCAACCTAAAGTCAAGTTCTATGTTCGACTATGGTCAAGCTTTGGGTTTCGAAGGGTACCATGGTTAAGAGTTTGGACGCGTTAGCAAGGCAGCCTCCCTTGAGGGTGTATGCCAACGAGCGGCTCCGCGAGTTCATGATGAAATCGAACTCAACTCCATGGTTTGGGTGGATTTAAAAACTCGGATGAACCCTTATTGCCATGAGCGTTTTCGGGTTGATAGAGCATAAATCCCCCGGGCTAGCCACATACGTAGAACACATACTATTGTGGCAAAATAGGTAAGCTAAAATGCATATGCATATGTGACAATGCCAATTAAATCGCAGGAATACAATTCAAGAATATTTCAAGTCTCATCCACTCATCTCAATTAAATACCGATTACTCAAATCGATAAATAACCAAGAATCCTCCCCAGTAGAGTCGCCAAATTTTAGGCGTCGCTCGAAGTGCGCCTACGTTAAAGATGTTATGAATATGCTTGGCACTCTTAGGAAGTGGGAATTGACATATACGATTAGGGACAACGATTAGGGACAAGGAAAGTAGTGAGTCGCCAACAAGTTTTTAGGGAACTTGTAAACCGTACACGGATCATAAAAGGCAACCACGATAAAGGGACAACGATAGGCAACAACGATTGACCCGTGAAGGTTACACCCCATTCATAATCCATGAGATTACTAACTCCATATGGTTCGGAACCACGAAAGGAGGATTGAGGATGATGGTACGAAGTGAGTCATGGAGTCACGTTCGCCCGTATTGGCCTCTACTCGATTCTTATAGTGAAAAGTGATTCTTGCGATCTCAAAGACATGCAAACAAAATATTCAATTTGCTCCAAACTATTATTAAGCTAAATTGGTTTAATATTAATGCAACACATTATTCTAAAATACTAGTGATCACTTGAATAAACAACAAGATTAAAAGGAACATAAACCGGTTGTCCAAATTATCTTATTAGGCGTGATTTTCAATTACATATTCCCTTTAAACATGTAATATGGTGATCATAAATAATAATAATAATAGAATAAACATTTATATTGGAAGCAATTTAACCATAATATCATTAGTCAAATCAAATATAAATAATAACCCTAATCATGATACTAGCAACAAGAATAATAATAAGAGCAATTAAGTGATTAATTACTCACTTTCCGCGTTTCCTTAAATTGGTTTAATATTAATAAACTGTTAGTAACTTCAATAAATATTTATCAAATTGAAACAATTAAATTAAATAAAAAGTAGAGTTGATTTGGTCCAAATCCTCGGTTAATGGTACCTTTCACGCCTTGGAGTGCTTAAGGAAGGAATGAAAAAAATAGGGAGGCTAGTGTTCAGGCTAAAGAGGGAGAAGAGAATTATTTTGTGATCAAACTTGTTCATGATTGAAAAAAGGAGAGATATGACCTCTATTTATGAAGAAAAAAGAAGGGTAAAAAATACAAGATAAGATCCGAATTAAATCGGAATAAAACTCGATACACAACAGTTTTTGCGGTTTTTGTTTTTATCATATCTTTTGATCCAGATATCAAAATAAGGTAAAAAAACGATATTGTTGGAAAGCTCTTGACGTCTACTTTCTAACCCAATTAGAATCAGATTAAATATTTTGTAGAATAAAAGATATGGCCGAAATAGTGAGACAGTGTCATTTTTGGATAGAGTGACATTTTATTCATATCTTTTCCGTTATAGCTCGGAATTGATATTATAATATATCATTGGAAAGGTAATTTCAAGGTATATCCAACCATATAAAATTTTGATAAAAACTATGAGGCACGAAAATAATATCTGTCTATCTTAGAACGTATTTCAATTCAGATAGAAAATAGGAGTTTAAAAAAGAAATGATTTATTCAATTTTTAACTCGTTTATCTTATCTTTTCAAAAAGGATAATCCAGATCTTTTAGAAACTTATAGAAGCTTCCAATTTATCCTTATTGGTTTAGGGATGGGATTAAAGCTTTTAGACCCTCCACATGATCATTGGGTCGTAGGTAAGGTGGGCTTAGGTTCGGTTTGGGCTCAGTTTAATATTTTGGCCATAACTTATTAGTTATAACTCGGATTTGGGCTTATAATATTATCGTTGGAAAGATCTTTTAAAACTCCATCCAAATATTCAATCATTGGACCCAGATTATGGACCAAAATAAAATGGACTAAATGTTTTTATAAAAAGGACAAGAAATGAATGATTTTAAGGGACATGAAATGAATTATTTTGGGTTTAAAGGCACGAAAAGAGGAAAGTAAGTTATGGTTTGGGGAAATGGGCTAGGAATTGGTTTGTTTTATGAAATGGAAAAATGGATATAAGCACTCCAAGATTAAATACTCAACCCGACCAATAATGGCGGTGAAAGGTTATTCATCATCGGGTTTGGCTTTGGGTAGACATTTTTAGGTGTCTACAAGTATCAATGTACAAAATCTTCCACCTCCACAAAGAACACAACAACAACCACCACCACAACAAAAATATTACCATCATAACTCTGGCCAGAAAACCCAATCATAACACTCCTCATCTTCTGACCCTACTATGTCAGAAATTAGAGCAAACCTATCAAGCATTCAAAAGCACATGGAGAGTAGGGATGCACAAATTGATTTGATTATAGCTCATAAAAAAATTATAGACAATCAAATTGTGCAGATTTCATCTATCCTACAAACCCGTCAGCAAGGAGCTCTACAATCGCAACCAATCCATCCTACGGATCATGGTAATGCAATTACTTTTAGGAGTAGTTCACACTATGATGGGCCTCCTATGCCCAAGGATGATGAACCTATTGATAATCTTGATTCCCTTGTACTAAATGTTAATCTTACTAACCTATAGGGCTACAAGAGGAAACTAACCCTTCTAATTTTTTTTGCAGGGTAAATCTCAGGACAAAGGTGGAGATGTGAGGATACCAGTTATCATACTTCAATTCCCAAATAGACATTTGAAGAGTAAGTTTGATAAGCAATTTGGTAAGTTTTTGGAGGCTGTGAAAAATATGCAGGTAACTGATGGGTGTCATAAATGGCACCCATTTGATGAGTATTTAGGTTGTTTTACCTTCTTTTCATAGCTTTCTTTCTTAATAAATGCTTAGTTTCAGGCTTTTGCTCTTTGTTTTACCTTTTTCTTTCTTATATTGTGGTTTTGTGCATTTTAATGGTTTTTCTAGTCTTTTCTCCTTTATTTGTTCTCTTTTAATGGTTGTAGGTATTGTACGAGGTTCAAGTCTCGATAGTGATGATTTTCCAAGTTAGATTGTGGAGTAAGCTCATAGCATTGAGAAAGCTCAAGATGCAAGAAAGTGGATGCTACAAGTTCTAGGTTTTGCGCTCTCGAGCCGTGCTCCCATCAAGAACTGGTATTGACCCCACCAAAAGAGCTCTTAGCTACCGCCCTTACAATCATGCATCATCCGGAGTTTGCAGGTTCATTATCGAGCGCACGAAGCGGCAAAGAAGACGGAAGAAACCCATAAAGGAGCGGGTGCGCGCCTCTACTCGGGCGGTCGCTCCTCCCCTGCTTTCCGACTTCGTTCGATCTCTTTTCCGCGCCTCTATAAATACCTTTCTTAACCAATTTTTTAAGAGTTATTAGACATAATTTTGATCATATTCTTAACTTAGTTGAGAGCTTCTCTCACTAGTTTTAGGGTTAGTTAAGGAGTAGATTTTAAAGTGAGAAAGTGAGGAATTTCAATGGTGATTGAGAGATTGAAGATTCAATGGTGAAAATTGTGTTGAAGATCTTCTCTATTATCAATGAGAGTTTCTAACTCTATCTCATTTTATTGTTTTGTTTGATTTCATGTTTGTTTGGTTTGAGTTTGATGTTTGATGTTTGATTGTTGATTAGTGTAATTGTTCTAATATTTTGTTGATTCTTGATTTCCTTAGTTGTTAATTGATTAGATGATGATGTTATAGTAGTTATTTTGCTAGGGATTGGTTAAAACTTGTATGATTGATTGATTGTGCTTAAGTAGTTTGGGGATTGTGTTGATTAATTGTTGACATTAAAGTGATTAATGGAAATTGTGCATGTGTGTAATTTGATTAGGCCTTGAGAATTATGCTAGATTGCATTGTGAGTCTACATTGATACGAATCATTAATTTGTAGCTTACAATTATCGATTGAGTTTGATTAGTGACGTTGCTAGTTAGTGTCTCTCATAGTTGGCGCTAGTTAGACCTCTAGGATATAGCGTGTCGAGCTCTTTTGATTGCTCTTACCATTAGTCTTTGCATCCGTTGATTTGCATGTTGTTCCCGAGTTGCTACAATTGTCATGATTACTTGTTGATCCCCATTCCCTAGTGCTTTATTTGTTTGATTTCTTTGTTTGTTAGTTGTTAGTGTTCTCTCTTTATCTTTGTCTTTGACCTAGTTTAGGCGCATAATTGCGAGCGCTTGAACATTACCGCTCCTTTGGGTTTGACCCTTGAATTGCCTTTATACTTGTATTTAGGTTTGTTAAGTGTTTATAAATTTAGTTTGACCGAGGGAGGATTAGTCAACGACCTAGTTTCACCCCTCATCAGTAACAATTCCTTTCACTGATTTAATCACTCATGTTCCTACATGTGCTAAATTTCTAAAATATATTTTGACTAGGAAAAGAGCCTTTGATGAGGTAGAAACTGTAGCTTTTACAGAGGAATGTAGTGCTGTATTTCAAAATAAATCCCCTCCTAAATTAAAGAATCCCAATAGTTTTTCTAACTCCTGTCATATTAGTAATGTCTTCATAGATAAAGCATTATGTGATTTGGGTGCTAGTGTTAGTGTTATGCCATCGACTGTGTGTACTAAACTTACAGGTGATTTGAAAGTTAATAACATTAATTTACAGATGGAAGACCGTTCGATTAAATATTCCTTAGGAATTCTAGAGGATGTTCCTGTCAGAGTTGGTAAATTTTTTATCCTTATAGATTTTGTTGTTTTAGACATGGATGAGGATAAACAAATTCCCATTATATTAGGTAAACCTTTTCTCCATACTAAAGGAGCCATTATTGATGTTAAAAATGGAAAACTAACCTTTTCTGTTATAGATGATAATATCACTTTTAATATAAGAAAAGTTTTAAAAGGACCTATGCTAGAAAAAAATTGTTGTTTAATTGATGTCGTAGATATAATTGATGATATTTGTGAAGAAAGCTTACCACAAGTTCTTGCAAGGGATCCCTTGGAGGAAGTTCTTTGTGGAGATTTATCTGTAGGTGATGTAAGCATTTGGAGGAATGAGGTGGATGCTATTGAAAAAACTCTTGCAATAGAAGAGCTTGATCCTATAGAGACCATGAAGGTAGTAAAACTAGTTCAGGAATCAAAACCTGCAAAGGTTAAGAAACCTGAACTAATGCTATTATATAGAATTCTCACATTAAATTTTGTTATTCCTCAGTAAAACAAAATCATTCAAGCGTTTGTATCCATTATTTTATACCTTTCTTTTTTGTTATGTTCATCATGTCATTAGTTATGTATTTACATTTGGGCATTCGAAATACAATTAATTTTTAACTTTTTTTTAAGGAAAATTTACAGGGAGTGAATAGTATGGAAGATGAACTAGATGAGGATGGCAGTGTGTAAGAAGAAGAAGAAGAAGAAGAAGAAGAAGAAGAAGAAGAAGAAGAAGAAGAAGAAGAAGAAGAAGAAGAAGAAGAAGAAGAAGAAGAAGAAGAATGTGACGTCATTGTTCAATTTGAATTTGCTTTAACATGACTATTGTTATTTCTTGTTTTGATATAATTTTTTCTTATATTTATTGGTTAGATGATCTAGGGCGAGACTAGATCGTTGAAAACTAATCTACCCTTGATCAAAACAAAATTTATAATCTCTCAACACACCCCTACACAAAGCATAGAGTAAGTCGAGGGTCGAACCACTAGGGATGGGAAATGAATGCTAAAGTCAAAGCTAAGCTATTTCGAAGCAATAAAATGAGGTGTGTGTATTCAAACAATAAAACAATCGAAATGAAATCAAATTTAAACAACACTACGGTTAGGATCCGCATGTACTCGGAATGGACATAGCTAATTGGGATTGGAGATGACTAAGTCAAGTGTTGCGAGGAAAAATCAAATAAGCAATCAAGAGAGTAAGGTAGGCTAATCTCCTAGAGGTCAAGCTAGCGCCAAATACGAGAGACTCTAACTAGGAGCCTTGCAAACCTACTCAAACAACAAAAGCAAGACACATATCAATTTTCCGTATCAAAGCAAGCTTACAATGCATTCTAGTGTAACAAATCAAAGTTAGCTACTCTTCAATTAATCACACACATGCACTTAATCAATCAACCAATTTCATCACAACATCAACACCATCAATTTCCCCCAATTAGCATCAATCCATTATTCATACATGCTTCACCATTCCCCTAGCAAGAGAACTACCCACAATCCATTAAAATTAAGATCAAAACTAAGCTAATCAACAATTTCATCATCATCATATAAATAGAACTAATTCAATCACAAATTCAATTCAAACTTAAACCATAAACAAATCAATTGAAATGATAAGCTAAAAAATACATTAAAGTAAAAGAAATCCTTACAAAATTGCTTCAATTCAATGGAGGAAATGCTAGAATTTAACAATCTTCAATCAACAATCAAGAAATTCTCTCTCTATAATCTAGAGTTTCTTTCTCTAAAAATCTAACCTAATCTTCTGAATTAATTCTCTAAAATCTTCTCTAATAATAATCCTCTCTCTAAAAATAGAAAGAAAATCTATATTAGGAAAACTAACTAAGAGAAGTTAGTTAGATCCTCCCCAAATAAACCCATACAGGCGCGGCCAACCATAGGGGAGAGCACGGTCGCGCAAAACTGGTTATGAAACAGACACCCAGAAAGGCGCGGTCGCGCCCGAGGGAGGCGCGGCCGCGCCTAGGAGCAGGGGAGCCCTCTTCCCTATCATTCCAATGCTCGTCGTGCGTTCCACTTAATTTTCTTGATAAACACGGGATCTTGCAGTTTCTAAACTCCATGTTTGCGGGTTCAAGACTAGAAATCATGCCCCCACGTCTTGAATGCACAGCTCAAGGACCTTAGGAACTTGCACTTCTCCATGCTTCAGCTTCAAATGGAGAACACTAGACATCCTAATCAATGCCGAACTTGTGAAGAGGCCTCGGGAAACTTGGATAACGACCTTAACCTGAAAATTAAAGGAAAACAAGAAAATAAAAGAGAAAATAACAAAATAAACCAAGAAATGTATAAAGAAAGAAATCCAACTAAGAAAATGCAAACTAAAAGAAATAAAGAGTAAAATCAAGGAAAAGCTAAGTAAAAAAGCTATAGAATAGCATGAAATTCACCCTAAAAAGAATCAAATAAGAGCCATAAATTACACTCATCAAATTCCCCCAAGCTAAACTTTTGCTCGTCCTCGAGCAAAACAAAGCAAGAAATAATAAGGATGAAAACTTATTCAAAAAGAAAAAGAAAGACAAAAGACGAGAATATACACTAAGACTCACTTTCGTAGGAATCACCGTTGTTTTTAGCTACAACAAGCCTTTTAAACCCCAAAGTCGCCTATGAGGACGAGTGAGGTCTCGTAAAGATTTCCTAAGAGCTTAACCTATAACTCTCCACCAACATACATGAGGCAAATCACAAAAAGAAAAGTAAAAGAAAGAAAAACAAAATTGAAACCTTTACCAATTGGACTTAACAAAATGATCACATTTCAAATGAATAAACATATTTCTTAAGCAAATAGGGGTATGCACGTTTCAAGATATCTGAGGTTGATTGAAACATAGAGTATGCTAATCATAGAGAACTAGTTATCACAATAAAATTCACCCCGTTCAATCTTACCGCGTTCTCCCTATAGTCTCAAATCTCCCTCTAATGAGCATCTCAATAGCTCCTCGAAGGAGCCAGAAAAGAAACACTTTTGGGCTACACGACGTCTTGACTATGCATCCCCTCTCTTTAGGCTTTAACTCATAATGCCCTCCCTCAAAATTTGACTCAACCTCTAGGTCAAAAAGTCTTTCCCATGGTTGTAACGTAAGGGCAAAAAGGGTTAGGAGTAGGCTAAAATTTTAAAATTTAGGTGTATCCCTAAATAGTGAAGCAAGGAACGGGCCCTTTCTTGGAATCACAATCAAGTAGTCACCAAACAAAAACAAACTAACTCCCACAAGCTTATTCAAAGCCATAACCACAATCATATTTACAAAAAGCGTAAACGCTTCTCCCCCAAGCTTAAAGGAAGAATTTTCCTCAATGCTTGAAAAGGGGAAAAAAATCACATCAAAATATTTTTGATTTTTCTCATTTTTAATTTTTTTTTTCTTTTTTTATGCATAAATTCAAAGCAATTGTCCTTGCCTTTTTTTAACTTTGGATGGCTTTTACGACTTTGCATTTATTATGTCCTTCCTTTTTTAACTTTGGACGGCTTTTTCTATCATACATTTTCCATTATTTACAAAATATTTACAAAACACAAGCTTTCTTACAAAAGGAACCAATGTCCATACTTATAAACCACAAACTCCAAAAACATGACCATTTGCTTCACAAAAACCAAAAATGGAACTAAAAGAAACAAAAGGCTCAAAATTTTAAAGATGTGGCTTGAAAAGAAGGGAAAAGGCTCAAATGGTTAGCAAGAGGGCAAATGTATTTTCATAGAACTAAAATAAAGAAGATTAAACCTAGAAAAAGAAAAATTACCACCCCAAAAAGATGTCTTTGTCCTCCCTAGATGGTTCGGTCTCGTGTTTGAGAATTATGAGTCAAGATTCAAGATTAGGTCCTCAATAGTCAATGATCCATGCCACTCATGCAAGATATGTAGAAGGCTTGAAAAATGAAGAACCTCACATAGATGTAGCAAAAACTCATTATAGGTGTCAAATCGACCATAGGAAGCAACTACTAACATGCCACAAACAAGTAGCATCCGATTTTAAGATCCTCCTAATTCTAGAACATGCTACCTTAGCATACACCTATACTAGAGTCAACCAAAATTATTCTCAAACCGTGCATACCCATACCATTTAGGAATATATTCAATCAAAAGCAAAAATCGGTTGTATGTAGTCCAATTCAAAAAGAAAAACAAAAAGGTGACAAATAAAGCCTCAAAATATACCAAAATCCAAAAATAAAAAGAAAGAAAAATAAAAGAAAAGAAAAGAGAAAAGAAAAACATAGATAAAGGAAAATAAGGAAAATAAAGAATGGAACGAATATGCAAGTTGAACATGTAATTCCCAATCGACAAACAAGTGATCAAATGACAACATCGTCAATGATCCCAAACACTCTAGGTGTTAAAAGCATCCATCCTCAAACCATTCAACTTTTCCTAAAACTAATCCTGAACTATGCATCCAAGAAAATAAAAGTGAATAAAGAAAAATAAGAAAGATCTCCCCGGCTTCCAAGCAATGCTAAAATAGTAAGGGGTTTGGATTCATGGGATTTGGATATTAGGGGTTTGGATTTAAGGGAGAAAACACACATCATCATCACAACGACAACAAGATCAAGAATGAGCAAACATCATCAAAGTAGAATCAAGAAAGAGATCATCATGCAAAAAATCAAGAGAAGCAAGGTTAGTTTCAACAATAAATTGGCCACCGAGATAAAATGCCTAAGAAAAGGAAAAGTTCCCCCTAGCTAAACAAAGATACATCTCAACATCCCAACAATACAAAGCAAGAACATATAAGACAAGGGATGGAGGCACATAGCAAGAAAATGAGGGAACTAGCAACCACTACCACTCGGCCCGGAGCCATCATTGTTATCCCCATCATAGGAAAACCCAGATGGGGGACCATGAGGATCCATCCCCCGGTGTAACCGGGTGGCCAACCATAATGCTCCCTAAAGTTATCTTGTTGCCAAGGGGCAAGGGGAGTGAATTTCTCGGGCAAGGCGAGCGGTAGTGGGTGATCGGGGTGTACATAGGGGTAGTTAGGATCACCCCTATAGTCGCTCCCACCGGGAACATGGTAATTGTAGTTACCGTGCTCATCGGGGAATGAGCGAGTCTCGGTGTTGGACCCCAGGGGTCCTTGCCAATATGGGTACATAGGTACCCCATCACCCCCAAAAGATGGTATAGGACCATATTGGGGTGGAAAGAAAGGGTAGTTAACCGGGGGAGTGATTTCTCCCCGGTTAACACCCGCATCATACAAGTGTTATTGTTGGAGAAACATACCTTGTTGCATCTCCGAAATCCCTCTCATATGGGTATAGAAGGCCTCAAAATCTTGATCATACATGCTCTCCAACCGGGTTTTCATGCCCTTCATTTGAGGACTAAGGGCATCCAAGTCGGAGTTGGCATATTAATGATGTTGTTGTTGTTGTTGTTAATGTTGTTGTTGTTGTTGTTGTTGTTGTTGTTGTTGTTGTTGTTGTTGTTGTTGTTGTTGTTGTTGTTGTTGTTGTTGTTGCGGCTCTTCTTCTTTTTCTTCTTCTTCACCCATCTCGTCATCATCATCATAGTAGGGCGGGCGGTGACTAATGGGAACATGCCAAATGTTTGCTACATTCTCTTGGTGGAGAGAATTCAAGGAGGGGTTAGGGAGATAGCACCAATGCTCATTGTCCCTTAGCCAATCAAATGCCCTCGTCGTCATCATTCTTTTCTAAGAAATGGATTTGCTTCAATTGTCGGACGTCGAGGTAGAGAGAATCAACATCCCCCACCGGAGTGCAAGATGGCAAATAGTGCCCTAGCTCAAGGTTGGTCACTAGCCTTGTGACCATGCTCCCCCAAGGGACCTCGCCGGAATCCCTATCCTGCAACCCTTGGCAATATCTTGCAAAAGTGTACCCCAAGTTTAGGTGACCTCGGTACTCCGCACGAGTAGCCACCCATAAAATCCGAAGTTCCAATTGGCTCATCTTTCCAATTCTTACTTCTGAATTTCCCAATAGCCTTTGGAGAACCCGGAGACATGGTTGTTATACCTTACTAATCTTGGCATACCGGGTCACAAAGTCACCACAACCAGAAACATCGTCCCACCACAAATTCTGATCATACTCATCGTTGAAGAAGAACTCAGGATCCAAAATATCAGGATTTGGATTAAAGTCTAGAGCCGCATTAAACTCTTCCAAATATTGATCAAATTGAATGTTGAAGAGTTGAAATCGAACGTAGATACCACCCTCAATCACCACAAGATCAAACGTGGCCAAGAACTCCGAAGTTGGTTAAACATATTTACGGAAGCTCCGGCTCACAAAAGATCCCATGCGAAGGTTGTTGAGCAATTCCCTCAAATCCTCATCAATCCCCAATTTAATCATGTCCGCTTGAAAGTAACGACGGGATGGCTTGAGGGAACGGTTTTCTTTGAGCTTGGAGTGTCTAGCTTTTTGGATTGGGTCGGTAATTCTAAGTTTGGGGATAGGGGTAGGTTGACATTGTTGTGAGGTAGAGGGAGAAGGAGCGGGTTCTTCATTGGTTTTTCGTTTCTTGAAGAGGCTTTTGATGTGTTTAGGCATGATGATTTTCAAAGATAGCAACTCAAAACACCACAATCACCCTAAGAAACTCCAACCAACAATCTTGAATGCTTCAATCGAACTCCTTAAACAAAACTGACAAGCAACAACTCACTACCAAAGTTTAGTAATCCCAAAAAATGCACACAATTACCACCAATTCAAGCCACCAAATGCATTCAAACTATATACCATGCACAAAGAAATCAAGAACCAAGGCTCAACATTATCAACGAAGCACCACTACCAAAAATCCGACCACAACAATTCTCAACAATAATTATCAATCAAGCTACACAAACAACAAACAACACAATGTAAGCAATAATCAATCACCATTCATCACAAATAACCAACAAAAATCCAATTTCAAACATCAAAACCATCAAAATACATACTACTACTATTCATACCCATGAATTAACTAAACATGCAATTATATGGTGTAATAAATCAATTAAGAGTAAGAGTAGATGATTATACCATACAAGAAGCAAGTTAGAGCAATCTTTAGCCACCAATTTCCACCCACACGAAAAACCCCAAATAAGCTTCAACAATGGAGGAGAGAGAATAATGGTTGTTATGGGTGAAATGTAGTGTAAATTTGTTAAAAATGGAAGAATTACAAGAGGATTTGATGAATTGTGATGGGAATTTGGAGGAATTTGAGTGAAAATTTGATGAATGTGAGTAGAGTATGGTGCGATTTTGATGATGGTGAAAGGGGTTTGTGTGCGTGAGAAATGAGGGTGAAGGGGAAATGAGGAAAAGAAAGAAGAAATAAGAAGGCACGGTTGGGGGAAAGGGGGTGCGCGGCCGCGCGGCCTAGCAGCGCGCCTGCGCCAGTGTCGCGCACGGCCTCACACGGGCTAGGCGCGCCCGCGCCGGCTGCTGCTCCTTTTGCCTTTCTCCTTGGTGCGTTCATGCGTGGGTACATCGATAACTATCATTCCGGGATTTTTGACCCCATCATAATGATCAGTTTCTAAATGTGAAAAATATGGGTTCAACACCCCAAATAATGGTAGAACCACGATGAACTCACCAAGTTCCAATTTCTTCAAACTTAAGCACAAATTTCCTAACTTATCTTTCTAACAATTCTTACCCCTTTTACCTCAAAATTTCAATAAATTGAACATAAACACATCAAAAACCGCGAAACACCATTCCATTGCTTGTTTTCACTTGATGTAATCCAACTCCAAGAATTCAACCTATAAATCCAAAATAAAAACAAGTGAAAGAAAAGAAAAGAAACTAAAAGAAAGATCATTAAGAAAAATTAAAATCAAAAGAAAAGGTTAGAAATCTTCGGGTTGCCTCCCGACAAGCGCTTACTTAAGGTCCTAAGCTCGACCCTTCCTCCAAATCATGGAGGGTAAAAGAACACCACCTTCTTCAAAGTGGCGGGAGGAGCAAATTTCTCTTCATTTTCCACTAACTTCTCGTTGTTGCTTGATGAGAACTCATTCGATAACTCCTCAAAAGCAAGCTTCTCTTTCCATAACCTCATTCTCTTTCTCTTTTTCCTAGAAGCTCGTGCTTTTTTCTTTGCCTTGTTCCTCTTTGTAGATGGTTTCACACCATCAACACTCTTAGGATCATCGTCCTCCTCTTGAGGGTAGATCTCAAACCAATGAGGAATGTCAATCTCCTCCCCTTCTATGAGATTGGGAAACTCCTTTTTCTCTTCACTAACCTTCTTGCAATCAAAATTCAAAAGCACATCATCACAATTCTCAAGAATATTGTTAGTTGAAGAATCAATCATGCATACATTATCAATAGGGTGAGGGGAATTAACACACATGATTCCTTTCACAAAGGACAAAGACTCATGCATCGATTTTAGCTCAAAACTTTCCTCATTGTTACCAATTCTCAAAGTAATATGACATCCCTTAACTTCAATCAAAGCTCCCGAGGTGGCTAAGAAAGGTCTCCCTAAGATGATAGGAATGTGGTCATCTTCCGCAATCTCTAGCACAATGAAATCAAAGGGAATTGTGAATTCTCCTATTTTAAGGGGAACATCCTCAACTCTTCCCTTTGGGAACTTGATGGATCTATCGGCTAATTGAAGGGTCATATTGAATGGAAGGAGCTCACCTATCTTAAGTCTCTTGAAGACGGAATAAGGCATGATACTCACGCTAGCACCGAGATCACAAATGGGCATTTTGGAACAATTTTCCTTTTATTTTGAAAGGGATGGAGAAATTCCCGGGGTCTTTCAACTTTTAGGGTAAGTCATTACGGATAAAGGCGCTACAACACTCCCCCAAATTCACCGGTTCCACCATATTGCAATCCCTTTTACCGCTCAAAATTTCCTTCAGAAACCTAGCATAGTTTGGCATTTGTTCAAAGACTTCGGTGAAAGGAATAGAAATATGAGTTTTCTTAAGCATCTTAATGAATTGTCCAAATTGCTCATCCAATTTGTGCCTATTGAACTTTTGGGGGTATGAAAGTTTGGGCTTGTAAACCTCATCTTTCTTCTCTTTCTCCTTTGGCTCTTCATTAGATTTCTCACTCATCTTGCTAGACTCCTCATGCGTACTCTCTTTTATCGAATCACTCTCCTCTTCACCCTCCTTACTCTTTGTAGGAACACTCTCTTCAAGGACCTTACCACTCCTAGTGGTGATAGAACAAACCGGTTTCTTAGGATCAATTTCTTGCGAGGGTAAAGAAGATGGGCTAGCACAATCTTTCAAAGGGTTAGCTAGTTAAATGATTTGGTTCTCAAGAATCTTTCCATGAGTTAATAGGCCATGAAACATTTTGTCACTAGAGGATATGTAATCGTCCAACTTCTTGGCTTGATCTACCATGAAATTTGCTAGCCTACTCATAAATTGAAATTGCTAATCATAGGAATCATCACTTTCGCATTGAGTTATTGGAGTACATTTGGGTGAGGAACCCCTTTGAGCATCATTTTGAAAATTTCCTCTACTTTGGTTACTCCAATTACCCTTATCAAGATTTTGACCGGAATTTTGACTATGATTACCATAACCTTGGTTATGATCCCCATAATCTTGGCCGTATCTTTGATCATTACAACCAAAGTTGTTATGGTTACCACGAAACTCTTGGGTTACTTGGTTCCTATAACCACTATTTTGGTTATAATTATCGTAGCTCCCATGGTTCTGATAGTTTCTATTTCCAACATTATTTTGAGCAATAAATCTAGATCCAAAATCACTATTTCCAACATAATTCACATGCACATTTTCATTTTCATCATTTTCATCACATCCATCATAAGGAACAATTTGACAATTAGAAGCATCATGATCATTTCTTCCGCATAAATCACAAGCCAAATATTCTCTAATAATGCAACAAGAAGCGAAAAGAGGGTTAGAGTAAGAAGATGTACCTCTCCCCTTAAATTGGGAGGGAAGATCTTGTGCTTGTGAAGATGAAATTTCAAGCTTATCTTTGATAGAAGCCACCTCCTTCCCTAAGTCCGAAAGTAGAGTAGACAATTTGTTGATGGCATTGACTTGATCAACCGAGGCACACCCGTTTGTTGACTCTTCCTCAACCTCTTGCCAACTCATGTAGTTCCTCACTACATCATCTATCACATCAACAACCTCTTCCACCGTCTAGTTCATGATTGGGCCTCCGACTCCGACATATAAACTCGACCTACCTTGAGGACTCAAACCACCATAGAAAATTTGAATTATTTGGTAAGTTGGAATTCCGTGGTGAGGGCACTCTCTTTGATAATCTTTGTACCTCTCCCATGCTTTATAGAGATTTTCATTAGGCCTTTGCTTGAAATTTTGGATCAAAGTTCTAGCTTCCGCCGTTTTCTTTTGAGGGTAGAAACGGGATAAGAATCCTTTGGTAACATCGTCCCATGTTCTTAAAGATTTCGGTTTGACCTCCTTGTCCAACCATTCCAAAGCTCGCCCTATGACGGAAAAAGGGAACAATTTGAGCCTTATAAACTCTTGTGCAACTCAACTCACCCTAATAGTGTTGCAATATTTCTCAAATTCCTTAAGGTGGTTGAGAGGACTTTCATTCGATGCACCACTATATTGTCGCCTCTCGATCAAAGTAATCATTGCCGGCTTGATTTCAAAATCGCTATCCGGAATCAACAATGGAGCAATCCCTCTCTCATACTTATATGCACCCGGAGTACCCAATTCCTTCAATGTAACCCTTTGAGCTTCTCCCATATTCACTTGCACAAACAATCTCAAACAAAATTATTAGTAGCATGACTACAAATGTAGCCTAGAGAAGAAAATATTTTTGTATTTTTGATATTAAGTGAAATAGACTCAGCAAAAATAGCAATCATTTACGCCATTCCCCAGCAACGGCGTCATTTTTTATCTAGGGCGAGACTAGGTCGTTGAAAACTAATCTACCCTTGTTCAAAACAAAATTTATAATCTCTCAACACACCCCTACATAAAGAATAGAGTAAATCGAGGGTCGAACCACTAAGAATGGGAAATGAATGCTAAAGTCAAAGCTAAGCTATTTCGAAGCAATAAAATGAGGTGTGTGTATTTAAACAATCAAACAATCGAAATGAAATCAAATTTAACAAGCACTAGGGTTAGGATACGCATGTAATCGGAATGGACATAGCTAATTGGGATTGGAGACGACTAAGTCAAGTGTTGCGAGGGAAAATAAACTAAGCAATCAAGAGAGTAAGGTAGGCTAATCTCCTAGAGGTCAAGCTAGCGCAGAGTACGAGAGACTCTAACTAGGAGCCTTGCTAGGAGTGTCCATAATTCGGATAAAAACCAAAATCCAATCTAATCCAAACCGAATAATCAATTCGGATCGGATCCGAACTTTAAATCGGATCGGATCGGATTGAGATTTTTTGGAAATTCGGATTTTCGGATTGGATCGGATTGACCCTAATTAGATCCAATCCAAACCAAAAACCGAATCGTAAAGTTAAGCTTGTATAAATATGGATTTCTGTAAATTTTGAAGTTTAGCTCAAATACTTAATACTACATAAAATAAATTAGAGAGACTTTGTATTAATTAATTAATTAATTAATGACTTGACGTTGAACTATGTATTTTAATCATGATTTTGAAGACTTTTATTTATAGTAAAGCTTTATTTATATAATTTTATTAGGCGCTAAAAAAATAATGTATTATAATTCGGATATTTGGATCGGATCCAAATAACCGAATTTTAATTCGGATTGGATCAGAGAGAGAAATTCGGATCGGATCGGATTGGAAAATAGAAAACCGAATTATATTTTGGATTGGATCGGATTTGGACTAAATCCAAACCGAAAACCGAACATGCACCCCTAAGCCTTGCAAACCTACTCAATCGAGAAAAACAATCCACATATCAATTTTCTGTATCAATGCAAGCTTACAATGCATTCTAGTGTAACAAATCAAAGTTAGCTACTCTTCAATTAATCACACACACGCACTTAATCAATCAACCAATTTAATCACAACATCAACTCCATCAATTTCCCCCAATTAGCATCAATCCATCATTTATACATGCTTCACCATTCCCCTAGCAAGAGAACTACTCACAATCCATTGAAATTAAGATCTAAACTAAGCTAATCAACAATTTCATCATCATCATATCTATAGAACTAATTCAATCACAAATTCAATTCAAACTTGAACAATCAACAAAGCAATTGAATTGATAGCCTAAAAATTACATTAAAGTAAAAGAAATCCTTACAAACTTGCTTCAATTCAATGGAGGAAATTCTAGAATTTAACAATCTTCAATCATCAGTCAACAATCAAGAACTTCTCTCTCTATAATCTAGAGTTTCTCTCTCTAAAAATCTAACCTAATTTTCTGAATTAATTCTCTAAAATATTCTCTAATGATTCTCTATTAATCCTCTCTCTAAAAATAGAAAGAAAATCTATATATAGAAAAAACTAACTAAGAGAATTTGGTTAGATCATCCCCAAATAAACCCATACAAGTGCGGCCAACCATAGGGGAGAGCGTGGCCGCGCAAAACTGGGTACAGAACAGGGACCCAGACAGGCGCGACCGCATGGCCGCGCCATGGTCGCGTGCACTCGAGCCTAGGAGCAGGAGCCCTCTTCCCTATCATTTCGATGCTCGTCATGTGTTCCACTTAATGCTCTTGATAAACACGGGACCTTGCAGTTTCTAAACTCCATGTTTGCGGGTTCAAGACTAGAAATCATGCCCCACGACTTTAATGCACAGCTCAAGGACCTTAGGAACTTGCACTTCTCCATGCTTCATCTTCAAATGGAGAACACTAGACATCCTAGTCAATGCCGAACTTGGGAAGAGGCCTCCAGAAACTTAGATAACGACCTTAACCTGAAAATTAAAGAAAACAAGCAAATAAAAGAGAAAATAACAAAATTAACCAAGAAATGCATAAAGGAAGAAATCCAACTAAGAAAATACAAACTAAAAGAAATAAAGAGTAAAATCAAGGAAAAGCTAAGTAAAAGAGCTATAGAATAGCATGAAATTCACCCTAAAAAGAATCAAATGAGTGTCATAAATGACACTCATCATTAGACCAATATTATAACAATAGGTTATTAAGATGGATTTGGTGTTGAAAACAAGTTGATACTGCTGTTGGTTTTTTTTATTATTAATTATTTTTTATAAGTTTGGGATCTTGAGTCATGTGCTTATTACATGTTTTAATGATCAACATTTTTTTATATAACAAATTCTACATAATACTACACATTTTCCACTCTTTTAATATTCTATGGAATTTTATTAAAATCGGAAAAAAAAAGCCAATTTATTCTAGTTATTCAATTACATATATAACAGTTTTTCAAGTGTTGTCTTTAAAATAATTGGCAACACTTATTGCTAACAAATACAACAAATCAAAATAATGTTTCATATTATGACATAAGGTGACAATAATTTTGAATTGTCTCTTAAGGTGGCAACATTTACCATTTGTTGCCTTTGTAAAACTGTTGCCTTAGGTATTATTTTACCTTGGCTTTTAGAATTGTTGCCTTTGAACTAAAAAAGTGTTGCCTTATGAGTACGCCTTATATGTGTTGTCTTAGATATAAGGAAACACTTTTTTAATACCTCATAATAATAATATGGACAATCAAATTGCGCAGATTTTATCTACCCTTCAAACCTGTCAATAGGGAGCTCTACAATTGCAACCAATCCATCCTACTAATCATGTTAATGCAATTACTCTAAGGAGTAGTTCACACTATGATGGGCCTCCTATGCCCAAGGATAATGAACATATTGCCAATCCTAATTCCCTTGTACCAAATGCTAATCTTATTAACCTTGCAGGGCTACAAGAGGAAACTAACCCTTTCAATGTTTCTTTGTAGGGTAAATCTCAAGACAAGGGTGGAGATATGTAGAGCCCAGTTATCAAACTTCCATTCCCAAATAGACATTTGAAGAACAAGTTTGATAAGAAATTTGGTAAGTTTTTGGAGGTTATGAAAAATTTGCAGGTAACAGTTCCTTTCACTGATTTAATCACTCATGTTCTTGCATATGCTAAATTTCTAAAAGATATTTTGACTAGGAAAAGGGCCTTTGATGAATTAGAAATTGTAGCTTTTACAGAGGAATGTAGTGCTTTATTTCAAAATAAATCCCCTCCTAAATTAAAGAATCCCGATAGTTTTTCTATCTCCTATCATATTGGTAATGTCTTCATAGATAAAGCATTATGTGATTTGGGTACTAGTGTTAGTGTTATTCCATCGTCTATGTATGCTAAACTTAATATGGGTGATTTAAAAGTTACTAACATTACTTTACAGATTGCAGACCGTTCTGTTAAATATTCCTTAGGTATTCTAGAGGATGTTCCTGTTAGAGTTGGTAAATTTTTTATCCCTGTAGATTTTTTTGTTTTAGACATGACTGAGGATACACAAATTCCCATTATATTAGGTAGGCCTTTTCTCCATACTACAGGAGCCATTATTGATGTTAAAAATTGAAAACTAACCCTTTCTGTTGGAGATGATGATATCACTTTAATTAAGAAAAAGTTTTAAAAGGACCTATGCTAGAAGAAAATTGTTGTTTGATTGATGTCATAGATATAATGAATGATATTTCACTAGTAGAAAAAACGCAAAAAGCCAGCGGTTCAAAACCCCCTTATGCCACCCGTTTTGAACCGCTGGGCATTTGGGGGGTGGCAATACCTGCTTTAAAAGCCACCGGATCAAAACCGGTGGCAAAAACTATTATTGCCACCGGTTAACCGGTGGCAATACTCATTTCCCGCTTTTTTTATATTAAATTCAATGCCACCGGTTAACCAGTGGCATTACCTCATGTAATTTATTTTTTTTGTTGTTTTAATCACTTGAAATATCGAACAATTAAATCCAAAAAAAAAAATTCCATCAAAATATAAATATCACAATATCATTCAATATAATTTCCAACTTACAACATATAATTACAAAAAATTACAATATAAATCAATATACGAACAATTACAACATATAAATAAAAAAAAAAAGAGTATAAATAAAAAAAATTACATCAAAATTTAAAAAAAAAAACATACAACATCTAAATAAATATTTTATTTGAAGGAACATCAATATTCCTGCAACTTAATTCTTCGATTTAAGATGTAAATTAATATACCTGCATCAATTAAAATAAAAAAAAATAAACCGACTAAAATAAATAACTACGAAAAAACCCATAAACTGACTATGCATGTACCCATAAGCTGCAAAAATAAGTAAATCGACTATGCATGTACCCAAAACTTATTAAAATCAGTTAAAAACCCACAAAAATAAAAACAAAACCGAGAAATATCGTTAAAAACCTAGGAAAAATAAAAAACCTAGAAATTGATTTTAAAGATTTAAGAAAAAAAACCCAGAATTAAAATCGAATTAAACCCAGAAGATGATCGAATTAAACACAGAAGGAATAAAAATCTATTAAAATCAAATTAAAATCGATTAAAAAACTCAGAAAATTACAAAATCGATTAAAATCGAATTAAACTCGGAAATTAAACCCTAACCTCGAAGAATTAAACCCACACACCACCGTAACCACAACGACCACAAAAAACCACCACAATAACCACGAATTCCACCAAAAATAACAAAAAACAAAATAAAAGTAAGAAAAAAGAGAAATTACCTTGAATTCCACCAAAAAACCCAAAATTATCTTGAATTTGACCTGAAATCCTCAAATTTGGTGTTGTTGCGGCGAAGTTAAGTTGTGGCGGCGGCGGTTGGTGCTCGAAAGAGGTGAAGAGGAGGGAGGAGGGGACGAGAGAAGAGAGAATGAACAAGGAGCGAGATCACAAGAAAGGAGGAGCGAGATCAGAGGACTGAGGAGAAAGAGGAGCGAGATAAGAGAGGGGACGAGAGGAGAGAGAATGAGGGAGGAGAGGGAAGATCAAAGGGTTAGGGTTTGGGAAAAGGGGTGGGTTTTATAAAAGGCATGGGTTTTATAAAAAAAAGCCCGTATTTTTTTATATGAAAGCCACCGGTTTTGAACGGGTAGGAATAATATTTTTCCCACCGATTCGGTTTGAACTGGCGGCAATACTATCTCAGCCCATTTTTCCCCATTTTTTCCCAGCGATTCTTAAAAACCGGTGGCCATTGAGCGCTGCTTTTTTGATTTTTTTCTACTAGTGTTAGTGAAGAAAGCTTACCCCAGGCTCTTGTAATGGATCCCTTGGTGGAAGTTCTTTGTGCAGATTTATCTGCAGGTGATGCAAGCATTTGGAGCAATGGAGTGTATGTTATTAAAAAATCTCTTGCAGTAGAAGAGCTTGATCCTAAAGAGACCATGAATGTAGTAAAATTAGTTCGGGAATTAAAACCTTCAGAGGTTAAGAAACCTGAACTAAAACCTCTCCCTTCTCATTTAAAATATGTTTTTATTAATGAGCAGGAACTATACCCTGTGATCATTAGTACTACACTTGTTGACCCACAAACTTCCTAACTTTTAGAGGTTCCTCAAACCCATAAAAGGGCAATAGGGTACAATATTTATGATCTCAAGGGTACTAGCCCTTATTTTTTTATGCACAGGATACATCTAGAGGAAAACTACAAGCCATGTATTCAACCCTAGAGGAGGTTGAATCCTACTATGAAAGAAGTAGTTAAGAAAGAGGTGATGAAATTACTTTATGTAGGTATTATTTATCCTATTTCTCCCTCAAAGTGGGTAAAAATGTTCATGTGGTTCCTAAAAAGAGTGGGATGACTGTGATTAAAAATGATAAAAATGAATTGATTCCCACTAGAACTGTTACAGGGTGGGGTATGTGCATTGATTATCGTAGATTAAATATCGCCACTAAAAAGGACAACTTTCCTCTCCCTTTTATTGATCAAATGCTTAAGAGGTTGGATAACCATAAGTTGTTTTGTTATTTGGATGGGTATTCGGGCTTTTTCCAAATTCCAATTCACCCTGATCAAGAAAAGACTACATTTACATGTCCTTATGGTACTTTTGCATATTGTAGTATGCCTTTTGGTTTTTGTAATGCCCCTTCTACCTTTCAACGTTGCATGATGAGTATTTTTTCTGATTTCATAGAGTCTATCATGGAAGTATTTATGGAAGATTTTAGTGGGAATGGGTCTTCATTTGATGCATGCCTTGTAAATCTCGCTAAAATTTTGAAAAGATGTGAAGAATGCAATTTAGTCTTAAATTGGGAGAAGTGTAATTTTACAGTGACGGAGGGAGTAGTCCTTGGTCATATTGTATCTGATAAGGGTATACATGTAGATAAGGCTAAGATTTCCGTGATTGAGAAATTACTTCCTCCAGTCAATATTAAGGGGGTTAGAAGTTTCTTAGGTGATGCGGGATTTTATCGTTGCATTATCAAAGAATTTTCTAAAATTGCTAAACCACTAACTCAGCTATTACTCAATGATGCCCCATTTGATTTTTACTGACGAGTGTCTTGAGGCTTTTCACAGGCTAAAGCAGGTATTGATATCGGCACCCATCATATGTAGACCCGATTGGAATCTTCCTTTTGAGATCATGTGTGATGCGAGTGATTTTGCATTAGGAGTCGTGCTAGGACAATGAAAGAACAAAGTTTTTCATGCTATTTATTATGCAAGTAAAACTTTGGATGAAGCCCAAGTCAACTATGCCACTACGGAGAAAGAGTTTCTTACCGTTATTTATGCTTTAGAAAAATTTAGATCATATCTAGTTGGTTCTAAATTTGTTGTTTTTACTGACCGTGCAGATTTGTAGTACTTAATAGCTAAGGCGGAATCAAAGCCTAGGCTCCTCCGTTGGGTTCTCTTGCTCCAAGATTTTGATGTGGAGATTAAGGATAAGAAATGTGTAGAAAACGTTGTGGCAGACCACTTGTCACGTATCAAGTATGATGAGGGTAAGGATTCTCTTCCTATTATAGATTATTCTTTTCCTGATGACCTCTTGTATGCAGCTGTAGAGCAACATTCTTAGTATGCAAATTATGCAAATTATTTGGTGGGTGGTACTCTACCTCCTGAGTCCTACCAATAGAAAAAGAAGTTCCTTTATGATGTTAAAAATTATTTTTGGAATGATCCTTTTTTTTTCGTGAGTGTGCAGATGGATTATTTCACAGGTGTGTTCCCGAATGGGAAGTTCACGGTGTTCTTACTAGTTTACATAACTCACCTTGTGGATGACATCATGGTCCCACCAAAATGGTGGCCAAGATTAATTAGTTGGGTTTTTATAGGCCCACTATGTTTAAGGATGCTAACACTTTTTGTGAAAGCTTGTGACTCTTACTAGAGGACTGGCAATATTTCGGGGCGGCATGAGATGCCTAAAATGGAATATTAGAAGTTGAAATTTTTTATGTTTGGGGTGTTGATTACAAGGGACCGTTCCCTTCTTCAAGAGGGAATTTCTATATACTTGTCGTCGTTGATTTTGTATCTAAGTGGGTAGAGGCCATTGCCTCTCATACCAATGATGCCAAAGTGGTCCATAGGCTTTTCAAGAAAACCATATTTCCAAGATTAGACACCCTCCTCAAAATGTATGGTGTATACTATAGGATAGGTTTATCCTATCACCCCTAAACGAGTGGTCAAGTCAAAGTTACTAACCATTAGATTAAACACTACAAAAAAAACAACAGATTTAGCAACCAGACCATTTCGCCTCTATAGATGATATTTTGGTTGCTAATTGTTTTTAGCAACTGAATTTGCAACAAAACCACTTTGTCATTAAAGCTCTAGTAGCCATCTGAAAATGACAACCAAAAGCACTATTATGTATTAATCGGTTTACCAACCCCGAACGCTCAACATGCTAGTGCCCGACCTATTCAGCACCCTATCCCTAGAATCTGGCATAGATTTTTGGGTGTTTGTTTTCTAGGTAGGAATGAACCACACAATGCACAAACTAACGAGCTAGCAGTTATTGGACATTATGTGTTTGGTTATGGTAAATTAAACATGTGTAGATACATTATCCACCATGTGAGTAGGCATGCCACAACTAGTATCACGGCTAGTACCCCTATCCGATTAGGAGGCCTAATTACTAGGATAGCGGTTTAGAAAGCTGGATTTAGTTAGACTAGGGCCCAAGGTTTCACTAACTGTGGGGGAGATACCTAAATGACCACTAGGCATCTAGAGGACTTGGGTTGAGTATGCTTGGATAGCAAACCTTCCCCCCCCAATGGTGTATTAGGGTAGGAACAGAGCTACCATTGCCTATCTTTGCCCTACCTAACCTCGATTTAACCGTCTTTCCCCCTGGGCAAGACTCTTACACCTATGATTCTTTAGTTGTCAATGCCTAGGGGCGAGTACCACTAGAACCTCTACCCCGGCCTAAGCCTATGGTAGTGCCATCACCACCTCATATGCCTCCACCTCCCCCTATGCAAGACTCAGAGACCGTATGGGATCTATAGAACATAGGATAGGCCTTAGGCCGTAGTGAGGGGTCTTATGGGGAGATTAGATAGATGGTTGGTTCTATTTACCAACGGTTGGGATATATTGAGAGAAACCAGGGTAGGGATTTATACCCTATGTTTAATGACTATGCTCGTTAGGTTGCTATTCCCGTTGCTCTCTACCCTAACTGGTTTCAAGTACAACCCCAGGGATATGGCGATCCCACCTCCCATGATATTTACACAAACTACTCAGCCTTTCATGGATATTGCCAGGACATTCCTTTGGGGGGCCTCCGGGGGGGACTTATAACCCTAATTATTTTGGTGGTAGTTCTTCTAGTGGTGCAGGTTGTAGCGGCGGAGGATTTGGCTTCATGGATGATGAGGAAGAGGATTAGCCATGCTGGGCTAGTTCCCGAGCCAATGAGGACATTGTCTAATCTTGGTTTAGAGGAGATT
Organism: Chenopodium quinoa; assembly: GCF_001683475.1. NCBI lineage: Eukaryota > Viridiplantae > Streptophyta > Magnoliopsida > Caryophyllales > Amaranthaceae > Chenopodium > Chenopodium quinoa. Next base: position 1,985,732 of record NW_018744616.1, on the reverse strand, counting down.
TTTGGTTGATGGTATCTTTCTTCTTCTCTTTCCCTTATTTTTGGTGTGTTTTAGTATAGATTTATTGCTTTCTAGTGTAGTTTATTTCTTTGAAAAAAAATGAAAAAAATACAAAAAAAATTAAAAAATAAAAAAAATACAAAAATACGTTTAAATGAATTATAAATCATGCTTGTTCCCTGTGCCCCATAATTGAAAAATGTTTTGATTCTTGGTATATGATGATGAGCATTGTGGATAGGTTAGCCATGATTTGATATTTGATTACTTGGATGCCTTAACATGCATCAACTTGTCTAACTACTTGTGAATATAGTGCTTGACTAGTTGATTTGGTTAGGAATTGTGTGCTGGTTCCTGGTATGTCAATGAACTTGAGTATTGGTTTGCAACTTTATGTAATGTTTGTATGACTCAATATTATGCACATTGAGGAGGACGAAGACATTTTTTCTTTTGGTAGCCTTCAGATGAAATTAGATACATTTGTTCCCTTCTTGCTACCCATGTTGTTGCCTTGACTATTTGTTGTTTATTAGCCACATTACAAGCCGATTTGCCTCATTGGTTACTAGCCCAAGGTTGGCTTGGGGGAGCTATTAGTGAGTGAGGTGAGGGAGTTTTGTGGTGTGTTTATTATTTGCAAAATTTGGGTGGCTATGAGGACACTACTAAAAAAAATGAGAATAGGCAAACCACAAAACTGTAACAAAATGGTAAATGTTCCCTCTTGTAGTAAAATGCAACAATAATTATTTGTTATCTCGACCTTGAACAATCTATTCAAAATACAATGCAACGGTTTAAAAAGTGTTGCTCTAGAGTATGTAAGCCAACAATAAGTAAAATGTCACCTTTTTTTTTTGCATGAGACAACATTTATTTCAAATGTTGCCCACAAAGGTAACAATATATAATAAAATTGTTGCATATGCAATAATATTAGAAATGTTGTTGCAAGGTATATAAGAAAGTGATTGTTTCATGTGTACGTAAAACAACTTAATATTTTAATTGCTCAAAAAGATAATAACATACAAATCATTGCCAATCAGAATAAAATTGTTGTCTATGAAACAATTCAAAAAGGTTGACGTAAAGGTTATATGACAACGATAGTTGACGATTTGGATAAATGACTTAGCACCGGTTACTTTGGCCTAAAAGACACATAAATTGAACCAGACAAATGTCTATGTGGTTAGTGCATTTCACAACATATCACATTTCATAACGACATCTATACTTATATTTATTATATTATTACAATTAAAAAACGTTCCTAAAAATATCAATGTGTCACTTGTATCTCATTCTTACACCAGTATAATGCCACATCATCATTCAATATGCCACGTGTACTTCCAGCATATTTTTGTTTCATGTCATGAGTAACCAAAAATGCATACAATAAGGTTTGAACACAAGACCTCATTTAATGAAGACCAACTTAATACCATCCAAGCTATAAGCTAATGTTTTTCTACCTATACACATAAATATATCAATACATATTAGAAATAAAAGCAAAAATTATTCAAAACTATCTGTTATTGTTATTGTAATATTATAATTTTTGACAATAAAAACATTCTTTCAAGCTCTTTAATAATAATAATGATAAAAAAAATACTCAAAGTAACACCCGTACTAACGCCCGGGCCGAACACTAGTTTTTTAAGCTAAATCGGTGCATAAAATATAGCATATACATAAAATTTACAATATTCATAGTAGTAGAATTTAAATAATTGTACGGTATAAATAAAATTTACGAAATACTGGGCAGCTTATGCAATAAAAAAAAAAAAAAAAAAAAAAAAAAAAAAAAAAAAAAAAAAACCAGCCAACAAGGAAGCAGCAGGGCATCAATAGGCACTTCTCAAAATCCAAGTAGACTACAAATAAAATGATATTAAAAAAAAATCGTGCTAGTGATACCCTACTAGAACAATTTTCACTAATTCTCAAGTCCCATTAGTCTCCAAAAAGGTAGGCTTCTGTTTCATATCAGCAGTTCACATTGCTCTATTCCTGTATTAACACCCAAGACAATAATCATCATAAATGAAAAGCTTAAAATCAACAAATTTCATAGTAGAAGTTCACAACATCCCACAATAAAGGGGAAGGAAGAAGCTTCAACATCTACATCTAGATAACAATCACGACAAAAAAATAAAATAAAATAAAATAAAATAAAGAAACATCCCAAATCATTGTCAGCAAAATTAATGTTATCGAACACATAGGAGCAATAACTGCAATTTTCTAAATATTTACCTTCAATTGTTCAAAATCTTGTATCATTTCAAAGATTAAAGGAAAAATCATTTACAATGCACCTTATTCTTGTGCACATTACATAGTGAAATTTCCATTTTCAGTGGCATTTTCTTCCTTTAGTTCAGTTTGCTATTGAATGTTTTCAAGAACTTTTCACAAACTGCGATGTCTTTTTTTTATTGGATTCTTCATCTTGCTGCTATAGCAAAATAGGCTGATAGCCTTTTCCTCCCTTGGTGCCGGTAATTGTGTGGCATCTCTGATTGCATTTCAGGGTAAATACGAGGATCATTTCAAGTTCTTTGTACAATATAGCCAGGATATTTCTATAGTCCCGTCACATCAATCATATTCCTAATTCTCTCAACAACCTCTCGCCTACGCATTGAATCATATATATTAGATAAAGCCATGAATGTAGCTCAATTTCTAGGCTCCAACTCAGAAAGTTCCTTTGCCATATTTTCACCAAGTTTCTGATCGAAAAGGTGCCTAGCAGCACCAAGGAATGAAGAATACACAAAACTAGAAATCCCAGGTATACCCTGTATCAATAGTTGAGCTTTCTAAAGGTGTCCAGAGCGACCCAATAGGTCAACGATACAAGAAAAACGTCGCGGAGTTGGTATTAGGCCATACTCGATTCGTGGTCATCATCTCAAATACTTGTAACCCTTTAGTGAGTTTACCTATATGACTGTAGACAGTTAGCAGGTTAACAAAAGTGATTCTATTAGGCCCTACTATCTTTTTTTTGCATTAGATAGAAAACTTAAAATGCAGCAACCAAAGCTGAATTAATCAAGCCAAGGTTTCCTGTGCTTCAGTTTATTAATTTTGGGAAATTTATACAATGATGTTTTCACTAACCTGTCGTAGACTACTAAGCTACCATTTCATTCATATATTTACCCTACAAATAGCCATTTCCTCATATGATCAATTCAAAGATCACAATTATAACCCATATCAATATTGTGCACAACGAACGAGTTGTACGAAAAGAAAAATATTCACTATAGCAGAGGCATACCTAGACGAGAAATAACCTTCTCCTAAGGCTTCAACTTAATCTGATCACAAACAAACCATTGCAAACATATGTACTAAACAGACAGAAAATAGAGGTTGTTAGATTCAATGGATAGGTTGTTACCCCTGAACTATTTATCAATGGATAGGTCGTTCAAAGTCTGCCTATGTTAAAGCATGTGTGAATATTCTTGGCACTCTTAGGTAGTGGGAATTGACATATACAATTAGGGACAAGGAAAGTAGGGAGCCGCCAACAAGTTTTTAAGGAACTTGTAAACCGTTCAGGGATCATTTAAGGCAACCACGAATAAGGGACAAGGAAGGCAACAACGATTGACCTGTGAAGGTTACACCCTATTCATAATCAATGAGATTACTAACTCCATATGGTTCGGAACCACGAAAGGAGGATCGGGGATGATATTACAAAGTGAGTCATGGAGTCACATTCGCCCGTATTGGCCTCTACTCGATTCATATAGTGAAAAGTGATTCCTGCGATCTCAAATGCATGCAAATAAAGATTCAATTTGCTCCATACTATTATTAAGCTAAATTGGTTTAATATTAATGCAACACATTATTCTAAAATATTGGTGTCACTTTTTTAAACAACAAGATTAAAGAGGAACCTAAACCGGTTGTCCAAATTATCTTATTAGGCGTGATTTTCAATTACATATTCCCTTTAAACATGCAATATGGTGATCATAAATAATAATAGAATAAAAATTAATATTGGAAGAAATTTAACAATAATAGCGTTAGTCAAATAAAATAATAAATAAATCTAATCATGATACTAGCAATATAAAAATAAGAGTAATTAAGTGATTAATTACTCACTATCCGTGCTTCCTTAAATTGCCACGTCATGAATAAATTGTTAGTAACTTCAATAAAAATATAAATAAAATGAAAATTAAATTAAATAAATGTAGATTTGATTTGTTCCAAACCCTCAGTTAATTATACCTTTCACGCCTTGGTTTAAGAGCGGAACCTCGGGTTAAGTATGGACTCCTTGGAGTGCTTAGGGGAAGTATTATGAGAGAATATGGAGGCTAGTGTTTAGGCTAAAGAGGGAAAAGAGAATGATTTGTGACCAAGCTTGTTGATGATTTAAAAAAGGGAGATATGACCTCTATTTATAGATAAAAAAGAAGGGTCGAAAAAACAAGATAAGATGCGAATTAAATCGGAATAAAACTCGATAGACTACTTTTTTGCGGTTTTTGTTTTTATCATATCTTTTAATCTGGATATTGGAATAAGATAAAAAAGATATAGTTGGAAAGATCTTGAAGTTTACTTTCTAAACCAATTAAAATCAGATTAAAATATTTTGTTGAATAAAATATATTGCCGAAATAGTGAGACGGTGTCAGTTTTGGATAGAGTTTAACATTTTATTCATATCTTTTCCGTTATAGCTCGGAATTGATGTTATAATATATCATTGGAAAGATAATTTCAAGGGATATCCAACCATATAAAAGTTGGATAAAAATATGAAGCACAAAAATCATATCTGACTATCTTTGAACGTCTTTCAATTCGGATAGAATTAGGACTTTCACAAAGAAAAGTTTTATTCAATTTCAAACTCTTTAATCTTATCTTTTCATAAAGGATAATTAAGATCTATTAGAAACTTATAGAAGCTTCCAATTAATCCTAATTGGTTAAGGAATGGGAATAAATAACTTGGAGCCTCCACATGATCATTGGGTCGTAGGTAAGGTGGGCTTAGGTTTGATTTGGGCTCAGTTTAATATTAACTTATTCGTTATGACTAGGATTTGGGCTTATAATATATCGTTGGAAATCTCTTTTAAATCCCCATCCAACTATTCAATCATTGAACCCAGATAATGGACCAAAATAAACTGGACCAAACGTTTTTATAAAAAGGACACGAAATGAATGCTTTTAAAGGACGCGAATGAATTATTTTGGGTTTAAAGGCACGAAAAGAGGAAAATAAGTTATTCTTTGGGGAAATGGGCTAGGAGTTGGGGTCGTTTATGAAATGGAAATATGGATTTAATCACTCCAAGATTAAATACTCAACCCGACCAATAATGGCGGTGAAAGGTTGTTCATCATCGGGTTTGGTTTTGGGGAGACAGTTTTAGGTGTCTACAGAAGCCCCCACTTTGATTGAGTTTGTAGAAACGTCAGTTTCGAAAACAATAGTCAAAGTAGTCGATAGGGACGGAGAATGAGTTAAGTCGTCTGGCTATCCTAAATTACTCTGTATACACTGATACCTGCAGAAAAATGTTAGTTCTACAGATAAAAGAGTAGGGATAGAATGCTTATCTGACACCAGTGTATCGGTGGCAAATATGTTCAATTGTATTTGACACCAATGTTTCGGCGACAAATGAGTTTGGCAGCTTCCTATGCTTGAAGGAATCCACCGGATGACATTTTGTTGAAATAATTTCCATGCCTAAGAAAAGTCGATTGAAGAGTTTGGTAGCTTTCTATGCTTGAAGAAATCTACCGGATAATACTTTCCATGCTTGAGGAAAGTCGACAGATGATTTTGACAGTTTTCTATGCTTGAAGAAACCTACCGGATGATACTTTCCACGCTTGAGGAAAATCGACATATGATTTTGGCGGTTTTCTATGCTTGAAGAAATCCACCGGATAATACTTTCCATGCTTGAGGAAAGTCAACAGATGATTTTGGCAGCTTTCTATGCTTGAAGAAATCCACCAGATGACACTTTCCATGCTTGAGGAAAGACATGTCTGATGATGAGATTGCAAGTCTCTATGTATCGAGAACCTTATGCAGTGAATCGTCTTCGCTTGGGAGATGATCACTAAAATGATGATGGTTCGCTTGTGTTAGGGTTTGATGAGTCCGACTCACCGCGGAAACAAACCCAAAAACAAGACCGCACTCGCAATAAATAAAACCATAAACATAATTAAATTAATCACAAGATTAAGATAAGCTAATTACCTTTGATGCGTGCTTCGCTCCAAAATGAGCTCTTGCTTGAAAGCTTCAAGTCCCGCTCACACGGAGACCTCCAACGAAGTCCACCCGCACCAACAAAACCGACTAGGTCCAATGTCTTGGGGTTAGCAAGACCCGACCAATAAAACCCGAGTAATTATATTGAGTTCAAAGGTTTTCACTAATTGTGATGCCTTTTTCAACTCTTACTCAAGCCTCATTCCCAATGCCCATACTATGGTATTTATAGGAAATGATGGGAGTATCACGTACTCTCCCATCAATGTGGGATAGTATGATTTTTCCATTTTATTTTAAAGCTAAAATAAAATTAATAATCAAGCTAGTAATAAATCAACAAGTGGCAAGCTCATGTGAGTGGTTAGGCGAGGACCACTTGGAGAAGGGGGGACCAAACTTGCTCCCCACTCCCTCTCCCATAACCGGCCACCTCACTCCACACACACTCAAGGACCACAAGCCACATGGCACCCACCCTTGGGCACCAAGGCAGCCAAGGTGGGCTTCCATGTGCTGCTGTCCGTGGCAGCCATGCCTAGCAGGCCCAGCACTCGCATGCGGGCTTCCAGGCGCTGCTGGCCAGCAAGCCCAGCATGCTTGTGCGGGCTGCTGCTGGCCTTGTGCCTTGGCCAGCGCTGCTAGGCAGCAAGCAATGGCCTAGCCATGCTGCTGCTAGGTGTGACGAGCTGGCGCGCCTAACGTGCTAGCTGCTGCAGCTTGTTGCGCCATGGCTTGCTAGCCATTGCGCGCACAAGGCTATGCCTAGCATGCTAGCACGCACTAGGTAGCGCCTAGCCTTGCGATGCTAGCATGGGTGCGCTAGCACGCACCAGCCAGCCTAGGCTCGGCTTGGTGCGCATGCTAGCCACCATGCTAGGCCATACGCCCTTAGCACTCGGTTTGCTTGGGCATTCCGATGCTAGGGGTATTTTGGTCTTTTGTTGATTTATTACTATTTCTCGTCTCGTCTTTCACTATTTTGCGACTCGACTTCCGACGCTCGGTTTCGACGCTTTAAGCTCAAATTTCCTACGTCTAAATAAATATTACTCGGTCGACTCATTAATTCCTTCCAAATTAATTCGTCGGTTCGGTTTGTTGAATGCTTGGGTGTGACCCGAAGGGTTCAGTCAAGATTAAGCTGTAATATTAATTATTTATTAATATTACTGATCGGAAGCGGCCTCCACCCAGGCATTCCGATCACTTGACCTCACTGAATATATTAGCTTTCTAATAATTCTGAACCCACTAACGGAATAGTACACTTGTTCGAAGTATACCCTAGAGGTGTCAATTCTGAAAGTATACCCTTTTCTTTCAGATGGTCATCGAATTCTTGGCTCAAGTATTCACCACCTCGATCCGATTGAAGGGCTTTGATTTTTTTGCCAAGCTGATTTTCAACTTCACTCTGAAATTCTTTGAACTTTTCAAATGATTCAGATTTATGCGACATGAGGTAGACATAGCCATATCTACTATAGTCGTCTGTGAAAGTGATGAAATATCGATGTCCATTTCTTGTGGTTGAGCTCATTGGTCCACATACATTGGTATGTATAAGACCCAATAAGTCACTTGCCCTTTCTCCCAACTTGGAGAATGGCTGTTTAATCATCTTGCCTAATAGACATCCCTCGCAATTCTCAAACGATTCTAAATCGAAAGAGTCAAGAACACCTTCTTGTAGAAGTTTCTTGATGCGTTTGATGTTGATGTGGCCAAGACGACAATGCCACAAGTAAGTCTGATTTGACTCTATGGTCTTAGCTCTTTTGGTATCATTATAAACAATTTGTCCAAAGACACAAACGTGTCATTCCATAAATATAAACAAGATGATATGTCTTGTGATCAAGTTCAAAATGACGTCCAACGCCACAAGATCAAAATATGGTAGATATAACTAAACAAGTTTTAAATCTAGACAAAATATGAGATTACAAGCTTTCTTTGAAAGATTATCTTCTTCTTCCACTTGTGTACTCATATCCACTTGAAAAGCACCTCTCACTTTGTTCCTGAAACAGGAGCATATAGTGAGCCAATTTTTCGGTATTCAATACCTTATAAATGGCTTATGTTCAAGTGTAAAGATGATACCTGAGATTGAGGTTACTTTTCTTTTCGCCTCATCTTCTAGATACATGCTACATTCTCTTTTGTAGTGTCCGGGTCTACTACAATAGAAGTAGCGCATCTTAGCTTTGTTCTTGAACTCCTTCTTCTTTGGTCTCAGAGCAACCTTAGCCTTCTTCCAAGAATAGGTTTTCTGGAGCTCTTGAACAACTTCCATGAAGGACAGTTTGTTCCGCTTGGCCGTAAGTTGCATCTTTAATGCAACATACCCCGAATGGAGTGAGCTTAGTAGCATGAGAGTCGCTTGCTCATCGTCCACTGGTTTGCCAATTAGCTCTAAATGGGTGAATAGCCTTGTCATGTTGAGCACATGAGCTTGAAGTGGCATCCCGGGTCTAAGTCTTGCATTATAGACCTTATCCCATACTTCTTGTCTCTCTTTCGTGAGACACCCATCTTGCGGTGGCTTGATCCTCATGTTCGAGAGTGACCTAGTCACATCTTCCACAAGTCCATCATAGTTGCCTCTGGTACTTTTGGTGACTCTCAAATTGACTACATCTTCTAGAGCTTTGAGCATCATGTCCGGAAAATAGTTGGAGAACTTCCCCTTCCATTGTACCGGGATGGAGTTTGCCATGAGTCTGGAAACTCTTTTACAATCCACACTCCATACCTCATGTGCCTCATCACTCATCCCCTTTGAGTAGAAACTCGGGATTTGAGTGTCCAGAATGTGCTCTAGGTAGCAATTTCGGAGGGTCTTTCGGAGTTCCTCTTCCCATTCCTTAAAGTTTACCAAGTTTAGAGAAATTTGCAACTTTTCGGGCAATTCCGGGAGCATAAGGTCGTTGACATTAGTTGAAGACATGATTCTACAATTGAAAGAATTTGAAATGAAAAACCATTCATTATACTTAAATAAGATTGAATTCATGCATTTTAATCAAACTTATTTAAAACGTCTTATTCACACATTAAAGATTGTCCCCATTTTAGGTGAGAATAAGTCTATTCCAAGATCCAAAGAAACAAAGAGTGGTTAAGCATGCTTTGGCTTGTCTTAACACTCAATCTCCTAAGGTAAGCAACGCTTTGCTAATGGCTCCAAGCCACTCTTGGTTGAATAAATCGTCGCATCCAATGTTCTCTAAACAATTTATTCACTTTGCCACGACATGTTAGGACTCCATCACTCATATCGTTGAGTATAACCAAAACCACCTTGCATACCCGGTATGCCTTACGTTCCTTGGAGAATTGGTGATGCCTCGCTTTGGCGTAGCCCACCACTACCCTCTTTCGGTTGGTAAGTATGTTTTGGAATGGCAAGTTTTACTCAATATTTTAGGGACCTAGGGTTTCTATGTTGGTTGATTTAAGTGAACTTAATTAATCATCTCAACATTCGAAATCCTAAATATGCATTTAACATATAATTCATATATATATAAACATAAATATATATCGAAAACATAAATAGAGATGCATTTGGAAACTAGCATGACCCCTTGAGGTCTTCAAGTCTTCAAAAGGTCTTCATTTGCAACTTCATGGCTTTGTCTTTTAAGAACCCCGTCTTCAAGACTTGACCAAAATATTACAATTGCTAGTATCTACGATTAGGACTAATCTAAATATTAAGGTACAAAAATACTCAACGGTTCGCAAACCGTATTTAGATTTACAAAAATACATCACGGATCACAGTCCGTATTTTCTATCCTAATCGGGCCCCACTAGTTGCCATTTCATAAAACCTGTGAGAGAATTTACATTCCATTCATCCATTCACTATCTGTGAATGGCCCATGCATTTTATTACGATAAACAAGTAACAATGCATAAAACGTGCGAGAACTAGTAACTAATCTAGGTGGTTAATCCAATTAACACGCCTAATTAAACTAGTCAAAGTTGTTTTAACCGGTTATGGAAATAACTTAGAGACGCTCCCACTAAATTCCGCATCCAACTTAACTAATCCAGTTAATTAAGTCGGTGAACCCAAATATTTGCCAAAATTATTCTTGCAAATGTCGCTCAAAACCCGAGGCCTAGCCTCCAAAAATTTTAATTAAATAAACAAAATAATTAAAATAATTAAAACGACAATTTAAGCAAAATTACGAATTCCAAAATGTCTAAGTGCCTAGCACTAAGACTTGGAGTCCAAAAAAAAATACCCTTATTTACATATTAAGCAACACTAAAATTAACTTTAAAATAGCATCGCCTTAATAACCCGGGGTTATTGTGCCAATTATGGTAAAATCATTTCCAGAACGCCTTTTCCACCCAAAATTCACTATTTTTGGGTCGAAATCTGGGTTCGGGAGCTGAAGACAGCTCTAGTACGAGGTAAAAATTGGAAAAACGAGTTACTAATCTAATTAGCAACTTAAAACCAGAAAAATTAAGCCATAAAAACACCTTGAAAATATTATGATTTTAAAAATAAACGAGCGAGGCTCCGATACCGTTGTTGGGGTTTGGTAAGTCTGACTCACTGCGGAAACAAACCCAAAAACAAGACCGCACTCGCAATAAATAAAACCATAAACATAATTAAATTAATCACAAGATTAAGATAAGCTAATTACCTATGACGAGTGCTTCGCTCCAAAATGAGCTCTTGCTTGAAAGCTTCAAGTCCCGCTCTCACGGAGACCTCCAACGAAGTCCACCCGCACCAACAAAACCGACTAGGTCCAATGTCTTGGGGTTAGCAAGACCCGACCAACAAAACCCGAGTAATTATATTGAGTTCAAAGGTTTTCACTAATTGTGATGCCTTTTTCAACTCTTACTCAAGCCTCATTCCCAATGCCCATACTATGGTATTTATAGGAAATGATGGGAGTATCATGTACTCTCCCATCAATGTGGGATAGTATGATTTTTCCATTTTATTTTAAAGCTAAAATGAAATTAATAATCAAGCTAGTAATAAATCAACAAGTGGCAAGCTCATGTGAGTGGTTAGGTGAGGACCACTTGGAGAAGGGGGGACCAAACTTGCTCCCCACTCCCTCTCCCATAACTGGCCACCTCACTCCACACACACTCAAGGACCACAAGCCACATGGAACCCACCCATGGGCACCAAGGCAGCCAAGGTGGGCTGCCATGTGCTGTTGTCCGTGGCAGCCACGCCCAGCAAGCTCAGCAGGCCCAGCACTCGCATGCGGGCTGCTAGGCGCTGCTGGCCAGCAAGCCCAGCATGCTTGTGCGGGTTGCTGCTGGCCAGCAAGCCCAGCATGCTTGTGCGGGCTGCTGCTGGCCTTGTGCCTTGGCCAGCGCTGCTAGGCAGCAAGCAATGGCCTAGCCATGCTGCTGCTAGCTGTGGCGAGCTGGCGCGCCTAACGTGCTAGCTGCTGCAGCTTGTTGCGCCATGGCTTGCTAGCCATTGCGCGCATAAGGCTGTGCCTAGCATGCTAGCACGCACTAGGTAGCGCCTAGCCTTGCGATGCTAGCATGGGTGCGCTAGCACGCACCAGCCAGCCTAGGCTCGGCTTGGTGTGCATGCTAGCCACCATGCTAGGCCATACGCCCTTAGCACTCGGTTTGCTTGGGCATTCCGATGCTAGGGGTATTTTGGTCTTTTGTTGATTTATTACTATTTCTCGTCTCGTCTTTCACTATTTTTCGACTCGACTTCCGACGCTCGGTTTCGACGCTCTAAGCTCGAATTTCCGACGTCTAAATAAATATTACTCGGTCGACTCATTAATTCCTTCCGAATTAATTCGTCGGTTCGGTTTGTTGAATGCTTGGGTGTGACCCGAAGGGTTCAGTCAAGATTAAGTTGTAATATTAATTATTCATTAATATTACTGATCGGAAGCGGCCTCCACCCAGGCATTCCGATCACTTGACCTCACTGAATATATTAGCTTTCTAATAATTCTGAACCCACTAACGGAATAGTACACTTGTTCGAAGGACACCATTCCTTTCAGCTTGTCCCCAAACGTGGGCTGTAAATGGTCCGCTTTTCCCCGGACGTGGGATGTAGGTGGTCCGCTTGTCCCCGGACATGGGTTATAAATGGTTTTCTTGTCCCCGAACGTGGGCTTTAGATGATCCGCTTGTCCCCGGACGTGGGCTGTAATTGAGAACTGCAAAATAAAATTTGCCAAGGGACTCGTGTAGACTATGATTGACTTGACCAACTGACTTGACCAAGCTTGACTTGACATGGCATGTGTATAACTTGTGGTTGTGTGTGTATATGGTGTGTGTGTGTGTGCAAACACAACCAACCGAAAATGCAAAAGAAAATATTTTTCCTTCATTTTTGCCATGAGACAAGTGGAAGGTACCGATTTCCCCCGAAAAAGAAAGACGTAAAAACTGAACTTTTATTTTCGAACTTCCCTCGATGAGAAAAAAATTTGAAAAAGTTTTTGAACTTCCCCAAAAGAAAAAGATGAAAAAGGGAAGAAGTTTTGAATTTCCTCCTTGAGGAAGATGAAATGAATCGCATGAATTGTATGCATGATCTTGATAATAATGTATGCATGATGCATGTTCTTAGGCCAGGAGGCTAAGGACGATTACATCATGTGACACGATAGATGAATGAACTTAGGTCATGGAGCCAAGCATCATATATGGTGTAAAGAAGCGATCTTGAATGTCAATTAGGTCTAGAAGCTAAGCATGTATATAGCTGAAGTAATTATTGCATAATGAACGTTGCTTAGGTCAAGGAGCTAACCACGATATTCTTTGTATGATTACAAATCATTGATACATAAATGTTGCTCAGCACATTATGCGATGCATGAAACAATGAATATTGCTCAGGTCAGGAAGCTAAGCAAGTATACAGTGTTTCTTCTAATGAATGTTGTCTTGAAAAATGATGAAGTATGCGCGGTAGGGAAACAAGATTTCATGATAAAGGGTTCCTAAGGGAAAGATGATATGGCTATGTATGTGAACAAGAAGTGTGTGAAAGTGATATTAAGGTGAGGCTGCAAAGGCTATGGTGAGGGAAATATATACGAAAAGAGTCAAGATGGTGACTCTTTAGGCTAGGTAGGATAAATGATGCGGGTTCAAGCCCCCAAGTCTAGCTCTAGATGGATAGGGTCTCAATCATGCATGGATATGAATATAAACGTGAATATGAATGTGGCCGCACCTCGATGTGAGGTTGCCTACGTATCCGTTAGGAATCAGGCCAACGTAGCTCTAACCGAACTTTGCACAAGTGTATGTACACCTCAAAGAGGTCATTCAAGGGTTGTAATGTGGTTAAGCTGATGGTTTAAGGAAGAAAGGGGTAAAAGGCTCAAGACCCGAGAGAATCCCTAAGATGTGTAATTGTGAATTTGAAATTTTTTAATTTTGCAAGTTTATTTTCAACATTTTTTTTTTTTCGAATTTTTTTTTTACACTTTTGAATCAATGTAGGCAATATCAGATTATGCGGTCCATCATTCACTTAACATTCATGTTTCTCAGGCACGTTACCAAGCACTTAATGAGACACGTAATTTGAGACGTGTTCATATCAAAGACATTGGAACACTTGCCCTTAGACATTGTTTTATTGTTGCTTTGCTTTTTTTTTTTACTTATTCTTTTCTTTTTTGTTTGCACTTTCTTTCTAAATGTTACACAATTTGCACACCTTCCCATCCTACGGTTAGGTGAATGTGGGTTGAATAAATGAGGCCAACCGTTAGACGAGGCTTAAAGTGGTTGATGAAGAAATGAATATGTGATTGAAAATGGTTTAAGGGGAATGACAGGGTTGCAAAGGTGTCTTAAGACATCAATGTATCTTGTGTTTAGTTCGGTAATTGATTTTTTTTTTTTTTTGCATTTTTTTAGAATGAGTGAATGAAAAATGCTATGATCGAGATGTAAAGGAAATTGCTCATTTTATTAATGGAATAAAGGTCCAACAAAACACAAAACTCAGAATAGGAAATCAATGCTAGACTTGAAAAGGGGAGAAAAAATAAAAAATAAATAAATAAATAAAATTCCAAAAAAAAATCATGAAATCCTGCACGAAGGGCTTTCCACGAGCTTGTCTTGATTGCTGCTTATCATTTCTTGCCGCCTAGAGGGACTGGAAGTTTGTTGGCATCAACAAGATCTTGAATAGCGTCCTTCAAATTCCAGCATTGGTCGGTAGAGTGACCCCTTCCTTGATGGAACTTGCAATGGGCGTTAGGGTTCCACTTGGCACTCCTTTCTTCAGGTTTAGGCTCTGGAAATGGCCCAATAGGTGTGATTAAGCCTTGACCGTAAAGGTAATTAAAGGCCGCATCATAAGTCATTCCTAAAGGAGTGTAGGTTCTCCTTTTCTTGGGCAATGGAGAATCAAGAGCTAATACTTCATTGAGATTAATTTGGCTTACATTGTTGGTAGTATTTTCATGCGTAGAAGACAAAGAAGAAGGAAGGTCATTCTTCTTGTTTTTCCAAGTGTTATTATTGTTACTACCGGCAGTCTTTATTAAATCATCCTCGATATTGATGCCAATGTCATATACAACTTCAAAAGTTTTCAAAGGAGAAATTTGAGATGTTGCTTGTACTTGTGAGTCAAATTTTGGATGAAGAGGCGAATGATCTCTTTCTCTTTGGGAGGATCTACCAAGAGTGCATCTGTTTCTCTCCACCTATTTAGGTAAGCGGTGAAGCCTTCATTCTCTTTCTGTTTGAGAATGGATAGTGTAAACACCTAAAAATGTCTCCCCAAAACCAAACCCGATGATGAACAACCTTTCACCGCCATTATCGGCCAGGTTGAGTATTTGATCTTGGAGTGCTTAAATCCATATTTCCATTTCATAAACTAACCCAACTTCTAGCCCATTTCCCAAAACCATAACTTATTTCCCTCTTTTCGTGCCTTTAAACCCAAAATAATTCATTTCGTGTCTTTTAAAATCATTCATTTCGTGTCCTTTTTATAAAAACGTTTAATACATTTTATTTTGGTCCATTATCTGGGTTCAATTATTGAATAGTTGGATGGGGATTTAAAAGATTATGGCCAAAATATTAAACTGAGCCCAAACCGGACCTAAGTCCACCTTACCTACGACCCAATGATCATGTGGAGGGTCCAAATGATTTAATCCCAATCCTAAACCAATTGGGATTAATTAGAAGCTTCTATAAGTTTCTAAAAGATCTTAATTATCCTTTTTGAAAAGATAAGATTAAAGAATTTGAAATTGAATAAAACTTTTCTTTTTGAAAGTCCTAATTTTATTTGAATTGAAAGACATTCAAAGATAGACAGATATTATTTTCGTGCCTTATAGTTTTTATCCAAATTTTATATGGTTGGATAGCCCTTGAAATTATCTTTCCAATGATATATTATAACAGAAAATCTAGCGTGGACCTGGTCCACAATAATGTTATTGTGGACCCGAGGTTTATACACACGAAACTGACATTATATTGAACATAGTGACCCTTAATTTTGACATAATAACCTTATTTTTAACATAATAACCTTTATTAAAACGAGTATAACGTTTAATATTATTGTGAACTTAAAGTACAACGTTATGACCCTAATTTTAACATAGTGACCTTTAGTATTCAAATTAACCAGTATATAAAAAATTTCAAAAAAATTAACCTTTTATAGCATATATATTACCAAAATGACTTTTATTTCAACATAGAGACCTTTTTTCTATTATAGTGACCGTTTTTTTTCTAATAAAACAACCATGATTTCCCTAATTTTAGTGGTCCACAATAAATTAGTGTGAACCAGGTCTATTTAAGAATTTTTAATATTATAATATCAATTCCGAGCTATAACGAAAAAGATATGAAAAAAATATCAAACTCTATCCAAAACTGTCACTGTCTCAATATTTCGACCATATCTTTTATTTTATAAAATATTTTAATCTGATTCTAATTGGGTTAGAAAATAGACTTCAAGAGCTTTCTAACGATATCTTATTCATCTTATTCCAATTTTTGGATCAAAAGATATGATAAAAACAAAAACCGCAAAAACTACAGTCTATCGAGTTTTATTCCGATTTAATTCGGATCTTATCTTAATTCTTCGACCCTTCTTTTTTTCTCTATAAATAGAGGTCATATCACCCCTTTTTTCAATCATCAACAAGCTTGATGACAAAATAATTCACTTCTCCCTCTTTAGCCTAAATACTAGCCACCCTATTCTCTCAAAATACTTCTCCTAAGCACTCCAAGAAGTCCATACAATACCTGAAGTTCTATACTTTAACCAAGGCGTGAAAGGTATAATTGACTGAGGGTTTGGACCAAATCAACTCTATATTTATTTAATTTAATTTCAATTTAATTTATATTTTTATTGAAGTTACTAACAGTTTATTCATGATATAGCAATTCAAGGAAACACAGAAAGTGAGTAATTAATCACTTAATTACTCTTATTTTTATTCTTGTTGCTAGTATCATGATTAGGGTTATTATTATTTATATTTGATTTGACTAATGATATTATGGATTAAATTGCTTCCAATATTAATGTTTATTCTATTATATTTATTTATTGATCACCATATTGCATGTTTAAAGGGAATATGTAATTGAAAATCACGTCTAATAAGATAATTTGGACAACCGGTTTAGGTTCCTTTTTAATCTTGTTGTTTAATCAAGTGATCACCAATATTTTTAAATAATGTGTTGCATTAATATTAAACCAATTTAGCTTAATAATAGTTTGGAGCAAATTGAATCTTTATTTGCATGCCTTTGAGATTGTAGGAATCACTTTTCCCTATAAGAATCGAGTAGAGGCCAATACAGGCGAATGTGACTCCATGACTCACTTTGTACCATCATCCCCGATCCTCCTTTCATGGTTCTGAACCATATGGAGTTAGTAATCTCATGGATTATGAATGGGGTGTAACCTTCACGGGTCAATCGTTGTTGCCTTTCGTTGTCCCTTTATCGTGGTTGCCTTTAATGATACGTGAACGGTTTACAAGTTCCTTAAAAACTTGTTGGCGGCTCCCTACTTTCCTTGTCCCTAATCGTATATGTCAATTCCCACTTCCTAAGAGTACCAAGCATATTCACACATGCTTTAACGTAGGCGCACTTCGAGCGACGCCTACAGAGAGTTCACGTTCAGAAGTTCTAACTTGAATGTTACACTTGTAACAATTCATAAAACTTTCGGTGACATCCTCCCAAGTTGCAATGTGTTTGGAATCTAGAGAATAAAACCATTGTTGGCAAGCATGCTCTAAGGAGAGAGGGAACACCGTAGGGAAGAGTGTTACGTCCAATCCCTTAAGAGCCATGGTTGCAGAGAACGCCTTTAAATGGAACATTGGGTTGTCAGTTGGCTTGAACTTGGGGATATCAGCAGTGGAGAAATTCTTAGGCAGTCTGTCCTTCATATCCAAGGGAGTGGGAGGTCGTTCCACGTAGGTGAAATCCTAAGAAATCTTTCTCATTTGCTCTTTAATCTGGTCCATTGTTGCTGCGGTAACTTTGTTTTACTCTATAGTGTTGACTCTGGTTGTGAGTTCTTGTAACATGTTAGACATTGTCTCAATGTTAATGTTCTCAATATCTTCCTTAGTGGCCATTGGGACAAACTGAAAGTAGTTTGAAGGTGATGGGTGACGTGGAGATGGAAAAGTTCTCTTTAAATGCCTCTTAGATCTAAGAGGTTGATGCATTAATGACTCGAACCGTACCAATCTACCCCTGCTCCTTGACCAAGTGCTGTGAAATAAAACAGCTTCACTTAATTGTTTGACACATTGCTCAAGATAGGAAAGGAAGGGAAAAAAGTCATTTGAAAATAGGTGATAATAACTCCGATCCACTCATCTTTTATTATGACGGAAATGGGGGTGCATGAACCTAGTATACGATCATAAACAACACGGTGCACGAATCAAGTCGGAACATAAAGAAAGTGTGTGAAATATACTTGACTCGTGAGTGATTAAGTGATGTTATAAGACTCGTGGTATGATCGTATGGCTAGACATGTGAACAGTAACCAAAATGACTGACGTGAGGACCAAATTAACATGAAGGACTAAAAAAGCTGACTAGACTTATTTCCTAAACTGTCGTGACACGGTGAACTTTCCCGTGGCACAGTGGATGCTGACGTGGTACGACAATTTTTTTTTAGTTTGCGCTAATTATTAAGTGAGTACGGTCCATTGGCAATCGTTAGTCATAAAATAGTCCACCATAGACAAAGAAAGATCGTTAAGGTTAGGATCGAAACAACCAAATATACACACATAAAACACGTAGGCACAATGATGCAAAAAATAGTTCGCAACCTAAGGTTAAGTTTTATCTTCGGCTATGGTCAGGTTTATTTGGTGTCAATAGGGTACCATGGTTAAGAGTTTGGACTCGTTAGCAAGGAAGCCTCCCTTGAGGGTATTGCCAACGGGCGGCTCCCCGAGTTTGTGATGAAATCAAACTCGACTCCATAGTTTGGGTGGATTTAATAACTCGGATGAAACCTTATTTCCATGAGCGTTTTTGGGTTGATAGAGCTTAAATTCCCAGGACTAAGATGCATGTAGAACACACACGTTTTTTCAAAAAAACCAAAGGAAGTTGACTATGAGAAGAGAAAATAAGCCACCACACTGATTTAAGGACTACCGTGACACGGCAGAGAGCACCGTGTCACGATGCTGCACACCGTCTGACGGTGTACTGTGCCGTGGCACGGCAATCAGAAAATCTGACTGATGCCCTCTTTTCCTTCGTACACAATCAAATTATTCAATTTTTCCTACGGGACAGACCTAAATGAAACGTTAAAACGTCTATGCTTATGCAAAAATGCCAAATTAATCATAGGAATATTTTTCAAGAATTTTTCAAGTCTCATCCGCTCATCTTAATTAAATACCGATCACTCAAATCGATAAATAACCAAGAATCCTCCCTAGTGAAGTCGCCAAATTGTAGGCTTCGTTCTAAGCGTGCCTACGTTAAAGCTTGTGTGAATATGCTTGGCACTCATAGGAAGTGGAAATTGACATATATGATTAGGGACAAGGAAAGTAGGGAGCCGCCAACAAGTTTTTAAGGAACTTGTAAACCGTTCACGGATCATTTAAGGCAACCACGAATAAGGGATAACGAAGGCAACAACAATTAACCCGTGAAGGTTACACCCTATTCATAATCCATGAGATTACTAACTCCATATGGTTTGGAACCATGAAAGGAGGATCGGGGATGATGGTACAAAGTGAGTCATGGAGTCACATTCGCCTGTATTGGCCTCTACTCGATTCTTATAGGGAAAAGTGATTCCTGCAATCTCAAAGGCATGCAAATAAAGATTCAATTTGCTCCAAACTATTATTAAGCTAAATTGGTTTAATATTAATGCAACACATTATTTAAAAATATTGGTGATAACTTGATTAAACAACAAGATTAAAAAGGAACCTAAACCGGTTGTCCAAATTATCTTATTAGGCGTGATTTTCAATTACATATTCCCTTTAAACATGCAATATGGTGATCAAAAATAATAATAGAATAAACATTAATATTGGAAGCAATTTAACAATAATAGCGTTAGTCAAATCAAATAATAAATAAATCTAATCATGACACTAGCAATATAAAAATAAGAGTAATTAAGTGATTAATTACTCAATTTCTGCGCTTCCTTGAATTGCTACATCATGAATAAACTGTTAGTAACTTCAATAAAAATATAAATTAAATGAAAATTAAATTAAATTAATGTAGATTTGATTTGGTCCAAACCCTTAGTTAATTATACCTTTCACGCCTTAGTTTAAGGACGGAACCTCGGGTTAAGTATGGACTCCTTGGAATGCTTAGGGGAAGTATTATAGAGAATAGGGAGGCTAGTTGTAGACACCTAAAAATGTCTCCCCAAAAACAAACCCGATGATGAACAACCTTTTACCGCCATTATTGGTCGGGTTGAGTATTTAATCTTTGGAGTGCTTAAATCCATATTCAAATCCATATTTTAATTTCATAAACAAACCCAATTCCTAGCCTATTTCCCCAAACCTTCACTTATTTTCCTCTTTTCGTGCCTTTAAACCCAAAATATTTCATTTCGCATCCTTTAAAATCATTCATTTCGTGTCCTTTTTGTAAAACGTTTGATCCATTTTATTTTGGTAAATAATCTAGGTCCAATGATTTAGTATTTGGATGGGGCTTTAAAAGAGCTTTCCAACGATATATTATAAGCCCAAACTCGAGTTATAACGAATAAGTTATGGCCAACATAATAAATTGAGCCCAAACCGAACCTAAGCCCACCTTACCTACTACCCAATGATCATGTGGAGGGTCCAAATTATTTAATCCCATTCATAAACCAATTAGGATTAATTAGAAACTTCTATAAGTTTCTAAAAGATCTTAATCATCCGTTTTGAAAAGATAAGATTAAAGAGTTTGAAATTGAATAAAACTTTTCTTTTTGAAAATCCTATTTATATCCGAATTGAAAGACGTTCAAAGATAGACAGATATTATTTTCTTGTCTCATAGGTTTTATCCAAATTTTATATGGTTAGATAGCCCTTGAAATTATCTTTCCAATGATACATTATAATATCAATTCCGAGCTATAACGGAAGAGATATGAATAAAATGTCAAACTTTATCCAAAACTGACACCGTCTCACTATTTCGGCCATATATTTACTTCTACAAAATATTTTAATCTCATTTTAATTGGGTTAGAAAGTAGACTTCAAGATATTTCCAAATATTTCTTATTCATCTTATTCCAATTTCTGAATCAAAAGATATGATAAAAACAAAAACCGCAAAAACTGTTGTCTATCGCAAGAGTTTTATCCGATTCGAATCTTTTCTTGATTCTTCGACCTTCTTTTTTCTCTATAAATAGAGGTCATATCTCCCCTTTTACAATGATCAACAAGCTTGATCATCAAATACTTCTATATTTCTCTCTTTTACACCAAAAATCATCCTCTCTCTCTCTCTCATATTCTAACCCTTAAACCTATATTCCTAATTACACAATTCTTCCTTAAGCACTACAAGGAGTCCATACTTAACCCGAGGTTCCGTCCTTAAACCAAGGCGTGAAAGATATAATTAACAGAGGTTTGGACCAAATCAACTCTACTTTTATTTAATTTAATTTAATTTGATTTATATTTTAATTGAAGTTACTAACAGTTTATTCATGATGTAGCAATTTAAAGGAACGCGCGGAATGTGAGTAATTAATTAATTTAATTACTTATTATTTTTATATTGCTAGTATCATGATTAGGTTATTTTATATTCGATTTAACTAATGATATTATTGTTAAATTGCTTCCAATATTAATGTTTGTTCTATTATATTTTTTATTGATCACCATATTGCATGTTTAAAGGGAATATGTAATTGAATATCACACCTAATAAGATAATTTGGACAACCGGTTTAGGTTCCTTTTTAATCTTGTTATTTAATCAAGTAATCACAAATATTTTAGAATTATGTGTTGCATTAATATTAAACCAACTTAGCTAAATAATAGTTTGGAGCAAATTGAATATTTTGTTTGTATGCCTTTGAGATAGCAGGAATCACTTTTCACTATAAGAATCGAGTAGAGGCCAATACGGGCGAATGTGACTCCATGACTCACTTCGTACCATCATCCCCGATCCTCCTTTCGTGGTTCCGAACCATATGGAGTTAGTAATCTCATGGATTATGAATGGGGTGTAACCTTCACAGGTCAATCGTTGTTGCCTTTATTGTCCCTTATTCGTGGTTGCCTTTTTATGATCCGTGAACGGTTTACAAGTTCCTTAAAACTTGTTGGCGGCTCCCTACTTTCCTTGTCCCTAATCGTATGTCAATTCCCACTTCCTATGAGTCCCAAGCATATTCACAACATGCTTTAACGTAGGCGCACTTCGAGCGACGCCTACAATTTGGTGACTTCACTAGGGAGGATTCTTGGTTATTTATCGATTTGAGTGATCGGTATTTAATTGAGATGAGTGGATGAGACTTGAAAGATTCTTGAAAAATATTCCTGTGATTTAATTGGCATTGTCACATATGCATATGCATTTTAGCTTACCTATTTTGCCACAATAGTACCTGTTCTACGTATGTGGCTAGCCCGGGGGATTTATGCTCTATCAACCGGAAAACGCTCATGGCCATAAGGGTTCATCCGATATTTTAAATCCACCCAAATCATGGAGTCGAGTTTGATTTCATCACGAACTCGCGGAGCCGCCCGTTGGCATACACCATCAAGGGAAGCTACCTTGCTAACGCGTCCAAACTCTTAACCATGGTACCCTTTGACACCCAAAAGCTTGACCATAGTCGAACATAGAACTTGACTTTAGGTTGCGAACTTCAGTGCATCATGCGTGAAAATATGCTTATATGTGCTTTTTTTTATTGACTTTTTTTAATTATTTTTTTTCTCTTATCAAACCCTTTTTATTTTTTTTTAATAGTCGAGTCATAGATTTTTTTTAAATTTGAGTCAACTCGGATTTTTATTCCCGTATACTGCATAAGAGTCAACTTGTTTTGGTCATATCCGGAGTTCTAGAAAGAGTTACGTGTCGTGAAACCTATGGATCTGTAGCCCCGAGTTTTATCTTTCATTTGGAGCTGGTTTTGTCCTAATCGGAGTCACATATAAAAAGTTAAAACCAATATACTACATCCTGTTCAGTTTAGGTGTCTTTTTAGCGTTACCTTTTTTATTTTATTTAAAAAAAAATCGTGTCAAGCTAGTCTTAGCCAAATCCTTTAATCCGTGTCAACTCGTATAACATAGAATTATAGATTTTAATTTTTTTAATTTTTTTTATTTTTTTTATACCCATGAGTCATAACTCTTCTAGATTCCTAGTCCTCTTCCAAGTTTCTTGTGATCGATTTTTGTGCTAACCTTAATATGTGTTCTTTGTCTTTGATTGTGGTTGATCTTATTTATGACTAACGATTGACAACGGACCGTTTTCACCTAGTAAATAGCATAAACATTAAAATTGGACAAAATTAATCAAGTTAGTTTGTCTTTTAGTCTTCCGTGCTATTTGGTCATTGGGTCCTTTGTTTTTCACAACGTCCTCATGTCTAGCCATGAGATCATACCATGAGTCTTAATATACTCACCTAATCACACATGTTGAGTCATTGTACACACTTTGTCTTCGAGTAATACACTATATTGTTTATGATCATATACTAGGACCATGCATGCATCGTTTTCCGTCGTAATAGGAATGAGTGGAGTATTTCCCATCAGTTTTCAAAATCGTTTCATACACTCTTCCTTTTCAATCCGAGTATTGAGTGAATTCATTAAGTGGGTTCTTCTTTACACAATATTTGAGTCTAAAATCACTAGGCAATAGTTGGAAGAATAAGGGGAACATCACTCCTTCCTTCTTTCCTTCCAATCAAAGCATCAACAACAAGAAACTTTTTTCCTCAGCAGGCGGCAAGAAGTAACTCATAAACAACCATGAAGACAAAGCACGATTCAAGATTCCAACCAAGATTTCATGTGTTCTTCTTCTTTTATTTCAAACCGTTCCCCCTAAAAAGTCTAGCATAGGTTCTCCTTATCCATGTGTTTATGCGTCACATTTCTTACCTTCTTCATAAATGAGCATCTCTTTCTTACATTCGATCATGTGATTAAAAGAAAAAAAAAACCAATTACCGAACTAAACACAAGGTACACCAATGATTTCAGGCACCTTTGCAACCCTGTCATTCCCTGTTAACCGTTCAATCACATATCCATTTCTTCGTCAACCACTTTGAGTCTCGTCTAACGATTGACCTTATTTATTCAACCCACATTCACCTAACCCTGGGATGGGAAGGTGTACAATTTGTGTAACAATCAGAAAGCAAGTTCAAATTAAAAAAAAAAACAGAAAAGAATAAGTAAATTAAAAAAAAAAAAAAAAACAATGTCTAAAGGCAAGTGTTCCAATGTCTCCGATATGAACATGTCTCAAATTACGTCTCTCATCGAGTGCTTGGTACCGTGTCTGAAAAACATGAATGCTAAGTGAGTGATGGACCACATGATCTGAGATTGCCTACATTGATTCACAAGAATGAAAAAAAAAGAAATTCAAAACAAAAAAAAAATATGAAAAATAAAGCTTGCAAAGTCTAATACATAATTGCATATCTTGGGGGCTTCTCTTAGGTCTTGAGCCTTTTACCCCTTTCTTCTTTAAACCTTCAGCTTAACCACCTTACAACCCTTGAAAGACCTCTTTGAGGTGTTGATAGGCCGTCGTCAAGCCTACCAAAGATAATAACTCCTATCTTGGTCTCACTAACAATAGTAAGGGTAAGAAAGGGTCGAACCCAAGAGAGGCGTTGAATCAACCACCAAGTACTACCGTTTAAATAAGCTAAATGAATTCTAAATTGGGTTGGTTTTAAGTAACTTCTTCTAATTCAATTCAACTAAGCTAAGAGGAGGTTAACAATATTTAGAGGAATCTAGGGCTTGGGTTATACCACTCAATTTCATCACAAATCACAATTAGCATGCAACAATCAAGGTAAATTAATGGGATAAATTAGGGGAAGTCATCTAAAGCACCCAACTACTCTCTCAAGCTAGAGGGATTACTTGAATCATGAATACAACCTACTCTCTTGGTTACATAGCATAAAACAAGTGTTAAAGCATAATCACGATGACATAAACATTCCCTTGACCGGTAATCCCTATTCTCATGGCATTTCGGGTCAATCAAGCATAAGGGAGCTAACTCAAGTTCATCTCTCGATCCTTCGTTGAGAAAGCTTGGATAAATAGTTCTAGCAATGGCCATATACAAGAACTAAGCAATTAAACCACTTAAGCTCAACTAATTAACATTCAACAACAACCAAATTAGCACATGCAACAAGTAATTAGTGACTACATTGAGGGTTTTGCCCAAACCCTAGAATTTAGACTACTCACAATCCATGGGGGTTAAAGCAATTAAAGATTTCAAGCAATTCATGAACAAGTTCAAACTAAGGATTAAGCTAATTAACAATCCAAAACATGCAAGAACTAGCAAATAATTAACAACAAAGTAAAGAGAAGTAGAAAAGATGAGTAAGAAATGGTTACTATGAAGCTTCAAAGTGAGCAACAATGGTGGATTTTGTCTTCCACAATGATAGAATTTGAATGTTTCCAAGCTAATAATTGAGAACTAACTAATGATTTGAGAATTTAATGTTCTAAGACTACAAACTAAGAGGAAAGCTCTAAAAAAAACTCCACCCCCCTTAAATGAGCTCTAAAGGGGTATTTATATGACCCCCAAATAAAAAGGACGGAGAAAACAAGGAAGGAGTTCGACTGCAGGTCTGCACGGACGTGCCAGATTCGGCACGGATGTGCAAGCATAAGCACGGTCGTGCCAGATTCGGCACGGACGTGCAGAGGGGGCAGAATTGAGGCAGAACGTACTGCTAAGAATCGAGCAGCTCCGCACGGACGTGCAGATATTGGCACGGACGTGCAGCTACATCTGCACGGACGTGCTTAATTTGGCACGTCCGTGCAGGCCTTGGCAGAATGTTCTAAGTTTCTGGAGCACTCCTGCACGGACGTGCAAGGTCTGGCACGGCCGTGCAGCCTCTTCTGCACGGACGTGCCAAATTAAGCACGGCCGTGCAGGCCTTGGCAGCTTGCTGAAACTTTCTGGAACCTCTTGCATGGACGTGCAAGGTCTGGCACGGCCGTGCAGGGTCTTCTAAGCCCTTTTTTCATTTTTTCTTCTATATTGCTCCTTTCCTTGGCTTCTTTCAACCATCTTCTTGCTTCTAACCTCGGCTTTGTATCCATGGGCTCCATTTGGTCGTTCTTTTGAACCTAGAATCTCAACAAAAACACCAACAACCCGTGAAGCATAGGATACACAAAAATTGCATAATAATAGAGTAAAAATGAACCAAAACGCAATTTTTATCAAGTAAACTAGGTTCAAAACACCCTAAAATCATATCAAATAGCAAGTTATCAAATCCCCCCAAGCTAAGCTTTTGCTCGTCCTCGAGCAAAAGAAACATGTCAAACCAAAGGAGGAAAACAATTTGCTAATCATCAATCCAAGGAGAGGCAACAAGGGGGAAGCATACATAAACAAATCCGCATGGTGACAACCATCATCACTTTTAGCACAAGTGAGAAGCAATTTAAACCTCTAAGTCGCCTTAGAGGACGAGTTTTTATCTCGTGAGGGTTTCCAATGAGTTAACCCCACAACTCACGCAATCCACAACACATCGCCAAAAATCGCACAAGTTCAGTTTTTCGCCCAAGTCAACTCATCGGGATATGAGACACAAGCAAGACAAGTGAACGAATTTCAAGAATTACCGATCATACAAATGTACACATGAGTTGGGGGTAGAGAGGAGAACTAAACAAGGTTCACTAGGATACTTCCTTTGGCCTTTTACTAGTTCATTAGAGCACACCTAGATATTCCAAAGTTGTAATGAACCCTCTTTCGGTTATAAAATCTCAAAATGCTAGTCCACCTCCCAAAATGCACACCCAAGGCCCCTTAATTACACTCTAACTCGGGAATTTCACAAGAAACAATAAACAACATATTCGACAATGTGTGGGAGGCATCCACAAGTTGACCTCTATAGAAAAGAAAATCAAAATTTTGAGAATTTTTGGGGGAGTTTTTGTTCTCCCTTCTTTTCTATTTTTTTTTTTAAACATTATTGCCCTCGCCTCTTTTAACTGTGAGCGGCTCTTTCTTTATTTGAAACGTGTGGCTTATTATGCCACTTATTACACATAATACAAGTAGAGCTAATTCCTTAATAGAGTTTCATTTCGGGGAGGAGAGGAGGCACATTAAGGGCACAAGGGACCGCAATTTGACTCAAACATATCCTACTTTGGGCAAATTTAACAATATCCTATGCTAGACGTGCAATTGAGCATTCAACGACTTTCATTTCATATACACTAATGCAACCAGGATTAACAGACCTTAAATGACCCCAACTCTTGCATACACCCTTCTAAAAGAACTTTTACTCATCACTCAAGAGTCAAGCAAGCAAAACATATTAGCGTCGTCATTTGAGTTTCATCCTTGGGCAATTTTGTTTTTCATTTTTCAATATTTTTTTCGTTTTTCGATTTTTTTTTTTTTTTTTTTTTTTTGAGTAAGAAATGAAAAATTACAGCATTAGGCTAGCTAAACTAAGCATAAAAATAATAAAAAAAAAACTATACATCTAAATGAAAAGATAAGAGAGGTATTCACAAGATAAGAAATTTGGATTTAGGGTATTGGATTTCAAAGGGAGCAAATTTGGATTTAAAGGATTTGGATGTTAGGGAAGAAGAGAATGGGAATAACCAACATGCAAACTCAATCATGGAAACACGAAAACACAACACGAACCAATGACACATGAGAGAACACTCCCCCCCAAGCTATCATAAACATTGTCCCCAATGTTAAAGCAATGCAAACACAAAGAGAAGAGGAGGAAGAAACTAACTCATTGGTTCGGGCCCCCTTGGGAGCTTGAGCCCCCTGGGTAGAGATGCCGGTACACAGTGCGGAAATCGCCCAACTCCGATCTGAGACCTTCGAAACTTGTTCTCATATTGTCAAAAGAAGTCCTCATATCTTCGTTTGATTTCCTTAAGGTCTCGAATTCGGTGGTCATGCGGGCAAAATTCGCATTCATGTTGGCTACTTGCTGCTCAAAAGAGAGGTATGGGTTATTTTCACCCACACCTTGATCTTGGTAACCCTCTTGGTCCCTTTGTTGGAACTCATGTTGTTGATGAAATTGATGTTGCTGAAATTGTTGATGATGTTGATGTTGTTGAAATTGTTGATGATGTTGTTGCTGTTGTTGTTGTTGTTGGAATTGTTCCTCACCGCCTTGGGCTTGGTCATCTTCTCCACCCGGAATCCACTCAAAATCCGGCTCAAAGACCAATTCTCAGGGTCGTAAATAACCGTGGCTTCCGGATTTGGCAAAGTTGCATAGGGGCGCCTACTTACCATCCACGTGTAGGTCCTACCCTCTTCATCTTCCTCCAACCAATGCATAGCCTTGAGGGAGCGGATTTCAAGTGTCGTTGGCCCGGGAATGATTTCCAAATCTGCAAAATTAAGATCAAAAAAAGCAGCAATAATAGTGATCATCCCCCAATTGTTATCACTCCACTCCCCGAGGATACATCATCTAGGTGGTCTACAAGCCAAGCCCCTAAGTTCAACCTCTCGTCACCCTCACTCAAGTGCCAAAGAAAAAGCAACTCACGGTTAGAAACTACACCCGAACTATCTACCCTAGCAAAAATAGTATTAGCTATTAGGCGCTGGGATAGTCTAAAGGCGGGGTGTACTATGGCCGTGGCCTTGTCGGTCCTAGTATCTCTAGTAAATAGGCCGGTGATTTTTCTCCAAAAAGATCCCGGGTTATGCTTTCGGGAAGGCTTATCCTTAGGTCCGAATTCGCCATCCGTTGGCCACCCAAATGCTTAATTTACTTGTTCTATGGTCATCTTGTGATGGGTGTTCATCAATTGGAAGTTGAGGTAACGGGGGTTGTTGCGGTTATCTTGGTGGACATATAGTGAGGAGAGGAATTCTAAGGTAAGCCGTTTATAGGTGTTAGCATGCATTTCTAACCAATTTGGGACACCGGTTTGAAAAAAAAAAGTTGTCTCACATCATTCTCTACACCTAAGGCTTCGGCTACCTCATGGTTGTAAAATTTCGTTGGCCGAATTCTTCTCCTACTAATTCTTAGGTAATTATCCATGAAATCCGAATTATTAAAGACAATACCTAAGGTGTCCACTTGTGGTGGTTCGACGGTTGATGGAGGTGGAGGGTTTCTAAGCGTAGCGGATGAGGTGTTTCTTGGTTGGTTTCTTCTTGACATGATCAAATTTTTTTTTATTTTTTTTTAGAACACTTCAGCATGCACAACACCTAATGAACAAGTATTTGAACACACAAGGCTCTAAGTCTTCCACCTAACCAACACACAACAAGAACAAGCTCGAAAATTGAAAATTACCAACAATGATCTTATCAATTCAAACAATCAAACACCAAAATTGTCAATGTGCACAATTTACCAACAACAATTCAACAATCCAACACCAAAAGCATCCATACTCACACAAACCTATCACCAACCAAAATTTCAATGCTCACAATTCACCCAAAATTTTTTTTTCTTTTATACTACTAAACTAACAACAATCACAATTACTTAACAAAATGTCAACAATTTCAACTATTACTACTCATAATATCAACCAACAAGCATTTAAACTATAAAGGAAGAGCTTGAGATTGGAAAGATTATAACAAGAATGTCGTGGGTGTAGAACCCGCAAATGAACCTTTCTAGTACTCCTTGTTGTTGATTTATGGCCCTTGTTCACCCAATTTGCTTAAAGAATCAAAATTCAAGAAACCCCCAAATCAATTTTGAAAGTTAGGGTTTAAGAAAATTTTGGTACTTTGGGGTTTTGATGGTGAAAAGGGGTAGTAATTTGTGAAGAATGTTGAAAGAGGAGTGAAATTTGTAGTTTAGAGTTGGGATTTAAGTGAAAAATGGAGTTTGAAGGGTGAGGAATAGGAGTAGTATGAAGTATGGAGTATGGAGGAGGAAGGAGTGTTTGAGTGTGAAAGAGGAGTGAGAATTGTGAGTATGGGGGGGGTCTTTGCTATTATAATTTTTTTATTTTTTTTTAATTTTTTTTTTAGTAGAAATCGTCATATTGCTGTGCAGGTTGAATCTGCACGGACGTGCAGATTTTGGCACGGGCGTGCAGATTCCTGGCAGAATGGCAATCTGTTCTGTCCTCGAGTGCACGGACGTGCAGTGGTTGGCACGGACGTGCTGATTTTTGGCATGGATGTGCTTATTTTTGGCACGGACGTGCGAAGCTTCAGATTTCACCAGTCAGGATCTGCCTTCGTCTGCACGGACGTGCGATGTTCTGCACGTCCGTGCATACCTGATGGTGCACGATTTCTTCTTCTTTCCCCCCCCCCCTTTTTTTTTTATAGATACCTACAAAAAAATATATATATAAATAAAAGAAAAAGGAGTAATAATAATAAAAATAAAACAAATGAAATAATAATAATTGAGGGGGAGTGAGGAACTCGGGTTGCCTCCCGATAGCGCTTCTTTAACGTCACTAGTTTGACGACATTGCGGGATCAAATGTTAGTGAGGAATATCGAACTCATCAAGGTGAACAACTTTTTCCTCTTCATTCACAAAACCGTCAAAGTACGCTTTTAGCCTTTGGCCATTTACTTTGAACGGTTCACCATTCTCTTTGGCAATTTCGATTGCACCATATGGGAACACCTTCTTGACGGTAAAAGGTCCACTCCATCTTGATTTTAGCTTACCCGGAAAAAACTTCAACCGGGAATTGAATAGTAGGACCTTGTAACCTTCCTTGAACTCTCTTTTGTTGATATGCTTGTCATGCCAAGCCTTGGTCTTTTCCTTTTAGATCCGTGCATTCTCATATGCATCCAATCTTAGCTCTTCCAAGGCATGGAGGTTAAGTAACCTCTTTTCACCGGCACTTTCAAGGTCAAAGTTCAACGTTTTAATAGCCCAATGAGCACGATGCTCAAGTTCTACCGGTAAATGGCATGATTTCCCATATACTAGCTTGTAAGGGGTGGTGCCAATGGGAGTCTTGAATGCGGTGCGGTAGGCCCATAGAGCATCATCTAGCTTTGTAGACCAATCCTTTCTAGATCTATCCACCGTCTTCTCTAAGATCACCTTTATCTCCCGGTTTGAAATTTCGGCTTGACCACTTGTTTGAGGGTGGTAAGCCAATGACACCTTGTGCCTCACACCGTACTTCTGAAGAAGAGGTTGGAAGGACCGCTTTGCAAAATGCGAACCTCCATCACTAATGACGGCACGTGGCACCCCAAACCTCGGAAAAATGACCTTCTTGAAGAGTTTGACCACCACCTTAGCATCATTAGTAGGAGATGCAACCGCTTCTACCCACTTTGACACGTAATCGACGGCCACAAGAATGAATTTATTCCCAAAAGAGGTTGGGAAAGGCCCCATAAAATCTATGCCCCATACATCAAAAATCTCCAACTCAAGAATGTTGTTTAATGGCATTTCACTTCTTCTTGAAATATTGCCGGTTCTTTGACACCGGTCACAAGCTTTCACTACACCCCACACATCTTTGAACATGGAAGGCCAATAGAAACCACATTGTAAGATCTTTGCCAAAGTTTTGTTAGCACTCATATGTCCTCCACAAGGTGATGAGTGACACATTGTGATAACACTTTCAATTTCATCATCCAGGACACACCTTCTAAAAAGGCCATCAACACCTTGTTTAAAGAGCAAGGGGTCGTCCCAAAATTATTGGCGAATATCATGAAGAAACTTCCTTTTTTGTTGATAGGTGAGATCGGGAGGAAGAATAGAGCAAGACAAGTAGTTTGCAATGTCCGCAAACCATGGTGTCGGTACTTGAAGGATAGCAAATAGTCGATCATCTGGAAATGAATCATCAATTGGCAAGTTATCAAGATCACCTACAAAGATAGGCAACCGTGAAAGATGATTGGCCACAACATTTTCGGCACCCTTCTTGTCTCTAATCTCAATATAATAATCTTGCAAGAGCAAGACCCACCGTATCAATCTTGGATTAGGTTCCTTCTTAGACAAGAGGTACTTCAAGGCCGCATGGTCGGTGAAGACTATGACCTTAGAGCCCAACAAGTAGGACCTAAACTTCTCAATTGCATGAACAATGGCTAGAAACTCCTTTTCCGTGGTTGTGTAATTCCTTTGTGCCTCATCCAATGTTTTGCTAGTATAATAGATAGCATGGAGCTTCTTGTCCTTCCTTTGTCCAAGAACAGACCCAACGGCAAAATCCGAAGCATCACACATAAGCTCGAAAGGAAGTTCCCAATTAGGGGGTTGAATTATAGGAGCCGAAATCAAGGCCTCCTTCAACCTATCAAATGCTAGCAAACAATCATTAGTAAACACAAAAGGGGCATCTTTTACCAACAATTGAGTGAGCGGCTTTGCGATTTTTGAAAAATCCTTTATGAACCGGCGGTAAAAACCCGCATGTCCAAGAAAGCTCCTTATCCCCTTCACATTTGTAGGGGGTGGGAGGCGCTCAATTACTTCAATCTTGGCACGATCTACCTCAATGCCCATACTAGAAATCACATGACAAAGAACAATTCCCTCCTCTACCATGAAATGACATTTCTCCCAATTCAAAACTAAGTTCACCTCTTGACATCTTTTTAACACTTTAATCAAGTTTGAAAGACAAGTGTCAAAAGATGAACCAAAAACAGAAAAGTCATCCATGAATACCTCAATTGATGATTCAAGCATGTTGGAAAAAATAGACATCATACACCTTTGAAATGTGGAAGGTGCATTACAAAGCCCAAATGGCATTCTTCGATAAGCGAAGGTGCCAAAAGGACATGTGAATGTAGTCTTTTCTTGGTCCTCGGGGTGGATTGGAATTTGAAAGAATCCCGAGTATCCATCCAAGAAGCAATAATGACTATGTGATGCTAGTCTTTCCAATATTTGATCAATGAAGGGGAGTGGGAAGTGGTCTTTCCGGGTGGATTTATTCAATTTTCGATAATCAATGCACATCCTCCACCCGGTGACCGACCTCGTAGAAATGGTCTCACCCTTATCATTTTTGATGATGGTCATGCCTCCCTTTTTAGGCACAACTTGAACCGGGCTAACCCACTTACTATCGGAGATAGGGTAGATTATGCCCGCCTCAAGAAGTTTTAAAACTTCCTTTTTTACCACTTCCTTCATATTGGGATTGAGCCTTCTTTGGTGCTCAATCGAGGAAGCATGATCATCATCAAGTAGAATTTTATGCATGCATATGGTGGGACTTATCCCCTTAATGTCATCAATTTTGTACCCAATGACATCTCTATACTTCCTTAAAACAACTAGGAGTTTCTCAAGAGAGGTGTCATCGAGCTTAGCATTGACAATAACGGGATAATTCTCACTATCATCAAGAAAAGCATATTTAAGTAGAGGGGGAAGGGGTTTAAGTTCAACCTTAGGAGGAGGCGTAGTCCTCTCCTCTTTTTCCTCTACGTTAAGCACTTCAAATTTTATCACCTCGTGGGCCAAAGGTTGATTGAGCAAGAGATCATACCCCTTTGCTTCTTCACCCTCCTCAACTAATCTTCCCGTTAAGGTAGCTTGTAAAGGATCTCTTTCATACAATCTTTCTCGGAACTCTTCTAAGTCCCTCTCCAATGTGTCAATTCTATGAACTTCATCAATCAATGGCTTTTTTAAAGTTTGTGAGAATGAAAATGAAATTTTCTCATCTCCCACATTCAAAGTCAATCTTCCTTCCTTCATATCAATCACCACTCCCGCGGTGTTCAAAAATGGTCTCCCCAAAATGAGGGGTACTCTTGAATCTTCTTCCATCTCCATTACTACAAAATCACATGGCACAAATACTCTTCCAACTTGAACCGGCACATCTTCAAGAATCCCCAGAGGTAGCCTAACCGTGTGGTCGGCTAGTTGTAAGGACATTATTGTTGGTTTCAAGTCTCCAACTTTCAAGGTCTTTGCAATAGAATAGGGCATCAAGCTGACACTTGCACCAAGATCACATAAAGCATCCATAGCTTCCAAATCTCCAATCTTCACCGGTATTGCATAGCTACCGGGGTCACCAAGCTTTTGGGGAAGCTTGTTTTGAATGATTGCACTCACCTCCTTAGGAAGGGAGATGGTTGCACTCTCTTCAAGCCTACTCTTGTTGGATAGAAGATCCTTCAAAAATTTTGCATAGGTAGGCATTTGTGACATAGCATGAAGAAAGGGGATGTTCACTTGAAGTCCTCTCATGACTTCAAGAAATTTTGAAAACTTCTCATTCAACTTCTTCTCTACAATTCTATGAGGAAACGGAATGGGGGCTTATATACTCTCATAAGGGGCTTTTCTATTCTTTCTTCATCTCCCTCGTCTTTCTTTGTGGCTCCCTCATCACTCTTTTGCTCTTTTCTCTCAACTTCAACTACTTCATTTTCAAAATCATCCTCACTTCTCACCACAACTCCCTCATCTCTCTTTTGTGGCTCCTCTTCACTCATAACCGGGCCCTCATAACCCCTTCCCGATCTCAAAGTGATAGCCTTAGCTTGCTCCTTTGGGTTTACTACCGTTGAGCTTGGAAAGTGACCACTAGGATTGGAGGATGAACTTCCAACTTGTTGTGCAATTTGAGCCAATTGGCCCTCCATTATCTTATTATGTGCTTGGAGTTGTTGGATGTTTGCATTCATCTCCGCATTGTTCCTTATTTGTTGAGTCATGAAAGTTTCAAGAACGGACTCAAGGCTAGTCTTTTGAGGAGGTAGAGGAGGAGGAGCGGGTTGGTTATATTGTGATCTTTGGTGGTTTTGATCCCTTTGGTTGGGATGGCGGTATGGAGCTTGTTGGTTTTGAGATTGAGGTTGGTTGTAGTGGTTTTGAGGTTGGGTTTGATTTTGGTTGTAGTTATTTTGTGGGGGGCCTTGGTTGTATTGCTTCCATCCCGTGTTTTGTTGGGGCTTCCAACTTTGATTGTGGGATTGGGAGTATTGTTCATTCCTTTGCCCAATTGCCGCCGCTTGCTCCTGATTCGTTGAGTTGCAATAAGAGGACAAGTGATCATTTCCTCCACAAGTCTCACAAGACATGACTTGCGAGGAAGAGCTTGAGGGTATGAGGGTGGCTTGATCTAGCTTGTGAGCTAGCATATCAAACTTTGATGCAATAAGATCTATTGCACTAAGATCATGAATTCCGCCCTTCTTTGTTTGAGGTTGCCTTCTATCACCTCCATATGCATAATGCTTGGCCACTTCTTCAATCATCTTGTATGCATCGTCCACCGATAGCTTTTTGAGGCTACCACCGGCCCCGGAATCAAGGTTGGCCCTTGAAATAGGAGTAAGACCGTCATAGAAGCTTTGTACAATGATCCATGATGTAAAACCATGGTGGGGGCATTTCCTTGTGTAATCTTTGAAACGCTCCCAAGCTTCACTCAATGTTTCATCAATGTCTTGATTGAAATTGGTGATCTTTCTTCTTAATTCGGCGGTCTTTTCCGGAGGACAATACTTTCCAAGAAAGGCTCTAGTGACTTCGTCCCATGTACTCAATGATCCCTCTTCAACCGTTCTCAACCAATGTTTTGCTTTATCACAGAGGGAGAATTGAAACATGTGCATACGGATGAACTCTTCCGAAATGTTGTTTTGCTTGATGGTTGTACACAACTCAAGAAAGTTGTCCAAATGAGCAAAAGGACACTCATGAGGACTACCTCTGAATTGATCGCTTTGAATCATACGGATGAGTTGAGGTGAAAGTTCAAAGTTGTTTGTATTTGTGGTGGGAAGACGTATGCCACTCCGAAGTTGGAATGCGTTGGGGTGGTCATAGTCTCTTAACAATGGTTGAGGAGGATTCTCTCCCATGTTATCTTCTTCGTTAGTTCCAAAAACCTCTTCCGGATCGGAATCCGAATATACAATGGAAAACTCGGGTGTGCCTTGCAAGAGTCTCCTCACGTTTCTCAAAGTCCTATTTAGATCTGGATCAACGAGAATAAGCGGTGATTGCTTACTCTTTTGTGTCATGCAAAGTCAAACAAAGCTAAGAAAAACGTTAGCAATGCCTATCACAAGTTAAACACACATAAACAAAAATAAAGGTAAGAAAACTACTATACATATACACACATCTAGGCTCATTCAACAATAATACATTCAATGTGACTTTGCCTCCGCGGCAACGACGCCAAAATTTGATAGGCCGTCGTCGAGCCTACCAAAGATAATAACTCCTATCTTGGTCTCACTAACAATAGTAAGGGTAAGAAAGGGTCGAACCCAAGAGAGGCGTTGAATCAACTACCAAGTACTACCGTTTAAATAAGCTAAATGAATTCTAAATTGGGTTGGTTTTGAGTAACTTCTTCTAATTCAATTCAACTAAGCTAAGAGGAGGTTAACAATATTTAGAGGAATCTATGGCTTGGGTTATACCACTCAATTTCATCACAAATCACAATTAGCATGCAACAATCAAGGTAAATTAATGGGATAAATTAGGGGAAGTCATCTAAAGCACCCAACTACTCTCTCAAGCTACAGGGATTACTTGAATCATGAATACAACCTACTCTCGTGGTTACATAGCATAAAACAAGTGTTAAAGCATAATCACGATGACATAAACATTCCCTTGACCGGTAATCCCTATTCTCATGGCATTTCGGGTCAATCAAGCATAAGGGAGCTAACTCAAGTTCATCTCTCGATCCTTCGTTGAGAAAGCTTGGATAAATAGTTCTAGCAATGGCCATATACAAGAACTAAGCAATTAAACCACTTAAGCTCAACTAATTAACATCCCACAACAACCAAATTAGCACATGCAACAAGTAATTAGTGACTACATTGAGGGTTTTGCCCAAACCCTAGAATTTAGACTACTCACAATCCATGGGGGTTAAAGCAATTAAAGATTTCAAGCAATTCATGAACAAGTTCAAACTAAGGATTAAGCTAATTAACAATCCAAAACATGCAAGAACTAGCAAATAATTAACAACAAAGTAAAGAGAAGTAGAAAAGATGAGTAAGAAATGGTTACTATGAAGCTTCAAAGTGAGCAACAATGGTGGATTTTGTCTTCCACAATGATTGAATTTGAATGTTTCCAAGCTAATAATTGAGAACTAACTAATGATTTGAGAATTTAATGTTCTAAGACTACAATCTAAGAGGAAAGCTCTAAAAAAAACTCCACCCCCCTTAAATGAGCTCTAAAGGGGTATTTATATGACCCCCAAATAAAAAGGACGGAGAAAACAAGGAAGGAGTTCGACTGCAGGTCTGCACGGACGTGCCAGATTCGGCACGGACGTGCAAGCATAAGCACGGTCGTGCCAGATTCGGCACGGACGTGCAGAGGGGGCAGAATTGAGGCAGAACGTACTGCTAAGAATCGAGCAGCTCCGCACGGACGTGCAGATATTGGCACGGACGTGCAGCTACATCTGCACGGACGTGCTTAATTTGGCACGTCTATGCAGGCCTTGGCAGAATGTTCTAAGTTTCTGGAGCACTCGTGCACGGACGTGCAAGGTCTGGCACGGCCGTGCAGCCTCTTCTGCACGGACGTGCCAAATTAAGCACGGTCGTGCAGGCCTTGGCAGCTTGCTGAAACTTTCTGGAACCTCCTGCACGGACGTGCAAGGTCTGGCACGGCCGTGCAGGGTCTTCTAAGCCCTTTTTCATCTTTTCTTCTATATTGCTCCTTTCCTTGGCTTCTTTCAACCATCTTCTTGCTTCTAACCTCGGCTTTGTATCCATGGGCTCCATTTGGTCGTTCTTTTGAACCTAGAATCTCAACAAAAACACCAACAACCCGTGAAGCATAGGATACACAAAAATTGCATAATAATAGAGTAAAAATGAACCAAAACGCAATTTTTATCAAGTAAACTAGGTTCAAAACACCCTAAAATCATATCAAATAGCAAGTTATCAGGTGTACACACATTTGTGCAAAGTTCGGTTAGAGCTATGTTTGGCCTGATTCCTAACGGATACGTAGGCAACCTCCCATCGAGGTGCGGCCACATTCATATTCATATCCATGCATGATCGAGTCAAAGAATATCCAATGCTTACCCCAACCCATTTAGAGCTAGACTTGGGGGCTTGAACCCACATCATTTAGCCTACCCAGCCTAAAGAGTCATCATCTTTGACTCTTCTCACATATATTTCCATCACCATAACCCTTGCAGCCAGCCTTAGTATCACATTCACACACTTCACTCACACATCCATATCCATATCACCTTTCCTTTTAGGAACCTTCTATCACGAAATCTTACTTCAATGATGCGCATGTTTCATCATCTTTAGGGAAAACATCAAAAGAGACATTGTATACTTGCCTAGCTTCTAGACCTAAGCAATGTTCATTGTTTCATACATCGCATATTGTGCTTAGCTCCTTAACCTATGTGACATTCATTATGCGATACTCATCGATCACTTCATATATATATGTGCTTAGCTTCAAGACCTAAGTGACGTTCAAGATCGTTTCTTTACACCATATATGATGCTTAGCTCCATGACCTAAGTTCATTCACCTATCGTGTCACATGCGTAATTTCCCTTAGCCTCTTAGCCTAAGAACATGCATCATGCATACATTATACTCAAGACTAGAATTTCAATATGACAAGAAGAAAATCCATGTGATTCATTTCGTCTTGCTCAACAAGGAAGTTCAAAACTTCTTCCCTTTTTTATCATGACTTTTCTTTTGGGGAAGTTTAAAAATAAAACTTCATTTTTCACGTCTTTCTTTTCGAGAGAAAGTCGGTACCCTCCACTCATGACAAAAATAACGGAAAATTTTTGCTTTTGCATTTTTAATTGCTTGTGTCAGTGCACACACTCACTCAAGACACACACAATCACAAGTCATACACATGTCATGTCATGTCAAGTCAAACTTGGTCAAGTCAGTGGTCAAGTCAATCACAATATATACGAGTCCATTGGCAAATTTATTTTTGCAGGACCATCTACAGCCCATGTCCGGGGACAAGCGGATCATCTACAGCCCACGTCCGGGGACAAGCGGACCATCTACAGCCCACGTTCAGGGACAAGCGGACCATCTACAGCCCACGTCCGGGGACAAGCGGACCATCTACAACCCACGTCCGAGGACAAGCGGACCATCTACAGCCCACGTCCGGGGACAAGGGGACCATCTACAGCCCACGTCCGGGGACAAGCGGACCATCTACAGCCCACGTCCGGGGACAAGCGGACCATATACAGCCCACGTTCGGGGACAAGCGAACCATTTACAGCCCACGTTCGGGGACAAGCAAACCAACTACAACCCACGTCCGGGGACAAGCGGACCATCTACAACCCACGTCCGAGGACAAGCGGACCATCTACAGCCCACGTCCGGGGACAAGCAGACCATCTACAGCCCACGTCCGGGGACAAGCGGACCATCTACAGCCCACGTCCGGGGACAAGCAGACCATATACAGCCCACGTTCGGGGACAAGTGAACCATCTACAGCCCACGTTCGGGGACTAGCAAACCAACTACAGCCCACGTCCGGGGACAAGCGGACCATCTACAGCCCACGTCCGGGGACAAGCAGACCATATACAGCCCACGTTTGGGGACAAGCGAACCATTTACAGCCCACGTTCGGGGACTAGCGAACCAACTACAGCCCACGTCCGGGGACAATAGGACCATCTACAGCACATGTTCGGAGACAATCGAACCACCATCATTTCATGACGCAAGGTTCTCGATACACAGAGACTTGCAATCTCATCATCTGTCGACTTTCCTCAAGCATGGAAAGTATTATCCGGTGGATTTCTTCAAGCATAGAAAACCGCCAAATTCCTTTGTCGGCCTTCCTCAAGCATGGAAAGCATTATCGGTGGATTTCTTCAAGCATAGAAAAACACCAAAATCATATGTCGACTTTCCTCAAGCATGGAAAGTGTCATCCGGTAGGTTTCTTTAGGCTTAGAAAGCTAAGAAACTCATCTGTCGGCTTTCCTCAAGCATGGAAAGTGTAGACACCCATTTGTGTCTCCCCAAAACCAAACCCAGTGATGAGTTCCTTTCACGTCGAATCATAATCGAATGAAAAGAAAGTGCGGAAAGGTCTAGTGTTGCGAAAAGTTTTATTTCTTTTCTCTTCTCCCTGATTTTGAAAACTTTATTTTAAGAAAACAGCCAATCCAGTTTGGTTGGTCCATGACATGGGTCCAATAGTGGTGTATTTGGATGGGGCTTGCAAAGACCTTTCTCACGATATATTATAAGCCCAATTCTGATTAATATTGAGGAAGTTATGGCCAATTTACTAAACTGGGTCCGGTTTGAGCTTTATGTACGGCCCAATGATCTAGGGGAGGGCCTAATATAATTTATCATTCCTAATGCAATTAGGAATGGTTTTAGTCTTCTAGAACATTCTAGAAGGTTCTTATCATTCCTAATTCAATTAGGACTTTTCAGAGTTTTAATCAAGATCAAATAGCATTTTCGATGGAATTATATTATTTTATCTTCCAGTACGGGAAATTTATCAAATTTTCGAAAACGCGTTGAAAAACAGTTTGGCGTCCAACCCTAGGCCTTGGCGCCTGGAACCAGGATTGACGCCAGGCGCTAGCCATTGGCGCTTGGCGCTAGCCACTGGTGCTGGCGCCAACTAGCCAGGGTTGGCGCCAATGTTGTTTTACGATCTTCAGACTCTGTTTTGTTAAATTATCTTTTTTGGATGATTTTCTCTATAAATATCGTATTAAAACTCCGTTTTCAAGGACCAATTATCATCAATTCTCATCAACTCTCTTCATTCACCAATTGCCAACATTCATCATCTTTCAATTCTCAATTCTCAATAACATTAATTCTTTAGTATTCTTTCTAGCCTTTTCTCAAATACAAAATTCCGCATTCACAAGATCTAGAAACACTTAGCCATATTCGAAGTTGCCTTCGCCCTAGACGTGAAAGGTTTAATTTCTGAGGGTTTGGTCCCAAATCTCTCTTTCAATTATTTAATTTAATTGTTTTGATTATTATTTTCCTTGAAGTTACTAACGTGTGTATTTTGTTATTAGAAAGAGGTACGAGGCATCCAAGGAAGTACTTTAATGGTTTAATTGATATTATGATGTAGAAATCATGTTTATGTTGTTATTATGATTCCTAGTATCATGTCTAGGGTAACTTTAATATTAAATATGATTGCTATGATGCCTTTTATTCTCTTCCTAATATTTATTCATGTTAGTATCATGTTAGGGCCAAAGATTTGATTTTTATTGTTTAGTGACATGTTAGGATTTGTTATTAATCTTGTTAGTATCATGCCTAGGATCTTGTTATGCTTTAACATGATTATTATTATTAATAATAATGTTTATTATTTATTATGTTGCTTGATACATATTATATTTATTCTTTATTGCTTGATCACGCCTTTTTATGCATGTTAAAGGGAATTTGGTATTTGTAATCGCGCTTAATAAGATAATTAATAATCTTGTTAGGGTTAATTATGATTATAATTCAAGTGGTCGCCAATGATAGATTTATTTGTGCATTAATATTCAACCAACATAGATTAAACAGGTTTAGGGTTAATCCTATTGATTGCATGTTAATCAGAAAGCGCACATGAATACGAGTAAAATAAAGTAGAGGCCTATTATTAGGGCAGGTTCAATCTCTTTTAGGTTGGATTTGTACCTTCATCCCCGAACCCTTATTTGGTTCATGACCTTATGGAGTTGACGATCTCTTGGATCGTTAAGGGGTGTAACCTTCACCTCGTGAACGGTTTACAAGTTCCTAAAAAAACTTGTTGGCGACTCTTTTGTTCTATCTTCTTCCCTTTTGGACGCCACCGTACTTTAGTGTATGATCACAGTGGGGTTCAAGCTAGTGGGATTTTAAAGGCTTGAAATTATTCCCTACAGAAAGAATTTCAACAAACGTCATCCGGTGGATTCCTTCAAGCATAGGAAAATACCAAACTCATTTGTCACCGATACACTGGTGTCAGATAAGCGTTCTATCCCTTTACTCTTT
Source organism: Chenopodium quinoa (assembly GCF_001683475.1). Taxonomy (NCBI): domain Eukaryota; kingdom Viridiplantae; phylum Streptophyta; class Magnoliopsida; order Caryophyllales; family Amaranthaceae; genus Chenopodium; species Chenopodium quinoa. Next base: position 1,943,502 of record NW_018744616.1, on the reverse strand, counting down.
TATCTGTGAAATTAACATTTTTTTGCAGGTATCGGCGTATACAGAGTGATTTAGGTTCGCAGAACATCTTAAATTATTCTCCGTCCTTATCGACTACTTTGACTATCGTTTTCGAAACTGACGTTTTTACAAACTCAGTCAAAGTGGGGGCTTCTGTAGACACCTAAAAATGTCTCCCCAAAACCAAACCTGATGATGAACAACCTTTTACCGCCATTATTGGTCGGGTTGAGTATTTAATCTTTGGAGTGCTTAAATCCATATTCAAATCCATATTTTCATTTCATAAACCAACCCAATTCCTAGCCCATTTCCCCAAACCTTCACTTATTTTCCTCTTTTCGTTCCTTTAAACCCAAAATATTTCTTTTCGTATCCTTTAAAATCATTCATTTCGTGTCCTTTTTATAAAACGTTTGATCCATTTTATTTTGGTCCATAATCTGGGTCCAATGATTTAATATTTGGATGGGGCTTCAAAAGAGCTTTCCAACGATATATTATAAGCCCAAATCCGAGCTATAACGAATACGTTATGGCTAAAATATTAAATTGAGCCTAAACCGAACCTAAGCCCACCTTAACTCGATAGGCTGCAGCTTTTGCGGTTTTTGTTTTTATCAAATCTTTTGATCCAGATATCGGAATAAGATAAATAAGATATAGTTGGAAAGGTCTTGAATTCTACTTTCTAACCCAATTAAAATCAAATTAAAATATTTTGTAGAATAAAAGATATTGCCGAAATAGTGAAACGGTGTCAGTTTTGGATAGAGTTTGACATTTTATTCATATCTTTTCCGTTATAGCTGTAGTACTTACCATTTTCTTCAATTTAAAAGATGAACGAACATGTTTTCCTTTCACACATGCATCACAAACTTTGTTTTGTAGGAACTTGATTATAGGAAGTCCCACAACTTAGTTCCTTGACCTCAGCTTGTCCAGTAATGAAAAGCTAGCATGTCCAAAATGTTTATGCCATAGTAGGGGATCATCTTCAACAACACTCAGACATGTAAGGTTGTTCCTTAGGATTAAGTTGAGGTCAACTGTATAAGTATTCCCTCTTCTTATTCCTTCTAGAACAACCTTTCCTGACTTGTTGTTGATGATGTTGCAAGAGTCAAAAGTAAAACTTACAGAGTTTCCCTTATTACAGAACTGTGATATATTGAGCAAATTGTGCATTAAGCCCTCGACCAAGAACACATTATCAATGGAATGAGATTTTGATCTTCTAATTTTGCCTTTTCTAATGATCTCGTTGTTTTTATTATCCCCAAAGGTAATTGTTCCTCCAGGGTAGTCTTCTAGTGAGAGGAATTTTGATTTATCACCTGTCATATGCTTTGAAAAACCGCTGTCGAGATACCACGAGTTGTTCCCCCTCACTAGGACCTGCAAGAAAACTAAGCATTAGGATCAGGAACCCAGGTTTCCTTAGCTTAGACATGGATGCAATATCAGTTTTATTAACCCACACTTGTTTTACATTTCTTTTATCAGCTTCTTCTCTTATCCTACACTGACCCTAGAGATGTCCAATCTTACCACAAAAAGTGCATACCTTCATGCTAGGAATCTCAACATATTTCTTTTGCTTACCTTTTCTCTTGGTCATGTAACCAAGGCCTTCAGTTCGTTTTCCTTGAGCTTCAGCTATCCACTTAGGTATGACTTTTGGGTCAATACTTCTACGTTTCTAGCATTCAGTTCCGATTCAAGTTTATCCTTTTAGGTTTTTAAAGTAGAAAGCTCATTTTTCAAATTTTCAAAATCAACATTGAATTTAAGCAACTGATCGCTTGAGGAACTGCTAGAACTGATATTAGAATTCATGAGCTTATACTGAGTTAATTCAACATTAAGAAGAATACTTTCATTTTTTATTCTATCAACTATCTCTGTTATGTGTTTATATTTAAAACCAAGCTCTCTTAATTTTCTTTGAGACTTGGCATTGGCTATTTCCAACCAAGCACCATGTTCTTTGCAAACCTTAAGAGCGTTTTCACATTTGTTCAATTTCACACAAGTATCTCTAAAGAATTCTTCTTCTTCTAGACATATATCTATTAGGAAATCTTTAGAGAGAGTTTTAAGTTGTTTAGGATAAAAAAAATACCTCTTTTTGGATTTCCTCAAGGTAGGCATTTTCATCATCTAATTTAGCCATGAGATAAAGATTAGTTGTCTCCTCTTCTGGTTGGTCATGCTCTTCTTCTTCACTGTCTGAGTCTCCCCAGGCTGCTATCATGGCCTTCCTCATGTCTGACTTTTGGTAGTTTGCTTTGCTGAATTTTTCTCTTCCTTGCTCCTTAGTCTTTCCTTTTCCTTTATCATTTTCTTAGAGGGGTGTGGTACCTGGTTTTTAGTGGACATAAATGAGTCTATAAAAGGTTCCACTTAGGTGTCTGATAAGACTTATAAACAAAACTTAGAGTCGCCACCTTATTTTTATCCGAATAAGGACGGATTTTAGAACAGTCAATTTTAAGAAATTAAAACTTAATAAAAATCAACTGCTAACTCCATAATAGGAAATAAGGCACAGGGTTCGGGGTTTAGGTTAAGAGAATCGAACGTCTGGAACTCGTCTTCTCTTCCGTTATATGGAACGGGCTCTTACTACTGCGTTGTCAAAAATCAAGTTTTAAGACATATTAACTACATAAAAAAAATACAAGGTAGGTTTGAGCACCAAAGTTGCACTACGTACCGATCATAGTGAGATTTTGAATTCACTCACAGATCAAAACCTTCGTAATTCGGACAGATGCCATGTTTTAAATAACCAATTCCATTGGGTTTTCAATTTGGGCTGTTGACATAAATGTCATTTTCGTAAGTGGGATTTTAGTGATCTTTGACGGATTCACTCATAAAAGTAAAATGAACCACCTTGGTTGAGGAAAATCACCCCAATTAGTAATCACCAAAAATGTCTTTTGAATAAGACAATTCAAGAAATGCGTCCCAATTGACGACTTTTTAGTGGGTCAAGGTATTTTTTGGAGCGAAATTGTAAGGGTTCACTATATAATCTCACTTTGGGTTTAAATTCACTCAAGGATAATTTTTGTAAAGTTTTAAGGGTTATGTGTTTAGGCTTAATGGAATTGACCAAACAAAACACGACACATGTCTAATCCTTACTTCCAAATAAAAGGGAACAATAAACCATTTAATCATATCTGATTGTCAATTAATCCATCGGGTAATTATAATGGAATGTAAGTTTATTTTTATGGAGATGGATAATTGTTACAACCTTATACAACTAAATAATTAATCTTAACTTCATGTTTGGAAATGAGGCCATAACCTCATATTAACTATCATTACCTAAAAAATAAACAATCAAAGTTATGATTCATTCTTGTTCACAAAAGGGTTTGAAATAAGAAGGTTCACAAAATTATAAAAGAAAATAATGCTTGTTAAAACTTTTATTTCTAAAGTCTTAAAAGAAAATTAAAGTCCTTAAGACATCATTTATTTCAAAAGGTATCTTAAAAACTAAGATTAAAGATTTTAAAAACAATAACATTTAGAATTAAAGACTCTTATTTCTGAAGTCATCTTTAAAATAAGATTAAAGTTTCTTAAAATAACACTTAGAATTAAGGCTTGTTAAAACTCTTATTTCTAAAATCATTTTTAAAATAAGATTAAAAGAAAAAAAATTTATTAAAACTTTATAAGTCAAGAAGTAAATATATAATATAGTTTAATATAGGTTTCATACCACCATTAATAAAAATTTTAAAAAGCAATTAAGAGAAAAACGTGCATATTTCATCTTTTTGATAGTTTGGACTAAAAAAATCATTAAAAATCATAGAAAAATCGAACAAATTATTGTGAGATATGGTTGAAAAGCTCTTGAAAATTTCTATTACTTAAGCTAAAGAACTGGAACTGATTCTGGTCTTAAAGGTTCTTTCATAGGCCATCTTTGGGATGTGGTAAGTAATTCCTTACTCTTGAACATCCTCTACATAAACTCTTAATTCATTAGGTCTTTAAGCTCACTTTAAGAAATAAACCATTCTAAAAAAATATTCTTTAGGCAGACACATGAATGTATTGACCTTTTATATTTAAAATGCATTAGAAAGGGATGCAATGCAAAATGCAATTACCCCCCTCTTTTGTAACCTATCACCTCACCAATAGGCTTGGCTTTCTAATGTGGAGTAATGAAAGATTTAGGGCTAATTTAGCACCTAATATCGTCATTACCCCTATTGGTAACACCACATGAAAACAAACACATTAGTTAGCATAATAATAATAATTAAGGAAATTAAGAAAGGAATAAAGATAATACCTTGAACTAGATGTAGCAATTTTTTGGATAACCCTTCTTACTTATCAAGAATGAAAAGATGATTACTCCTTAGTTAAAGTGTAATAAAGAGACTAAGTGATTTTTTTTGGAATTTTGAGATATTAAAAGAAATTAATGCAAAATAAACCTAAAGAACCTTTTTTTTATTTTTTAATTATTATAGAAAATAATCTTGAAAAATAAAACTAAATCTTAAGAAAGAAATTTTTTATTTTTGGTTTTTTTAAATATAGACTAGGATACTTGAGAAATTAAACTAATATTTTTAACAAAGATAATAATAACAACAATACTTGAACTTGAAATATTTTTGTGTTTTTTTATAGGAATTAAAGATAATAACGATACTTAAATAAAAAAAATAGCAACTTAATTATAAGATGCTTTTAATAAGCTAATAACTTAAAAATAAAGCTAAATTAGAGAGATTTTAACTAAAACAAAGATTAGAGGAGAAATTTTTAGAGAGAATTTTTAGAGAGAGAAGTTGTAAGAATTTTTTGATGTCCTTAAAATTTGAGAATTAGGGGGTATTTATAGGAAAATAAAGGGGTTAATTTGTAAATAAAAGAAAGTAAATAAATTAAAATTCAAGGATTATTTTGGTAAATATCAAGATTTTGGTAATAATGAGAATCTTGATATTAAATTCTCTTGTTTTACATGTAACAAACTTGTTAATCTGTTTTGCAACACTTAAACTGATAAAATAAAGAAAACCGTAATAAAATCAACTCTAATATTCACATATTAAAAAAAAGGTTCTAAAATGCCATGATAAAAAAAAAGAAATTATATGACCAAGTTATGTGACAACTCAAAAAAAAAAAATATTACTCACATGGTATACAATATCAGAGTGCCTAAATTTATTTAATGACTATTATACTCATCAAGGTACTAAAACAACACTTATAAAATAAACATCAGTTCTAGAAAATACACAAAGACATTAGGTTACAGTATTAATAGGGTTGGACAAAATATTTCAGAGTAAGTAAAAAAAGTAAAAAGAAAAATAACCCCTGCCCTTATTAGATAGTACATATAAATTTACTCAAGAACATCTAAACATACGACAAAACCTTATAAATATGAGCATTCCAAATAATAACCCTTACTAAAAAAGTAGGTCATAAGATTGACATGGCCAACGTGAAAAATACATCATACAATATTAAGTCATACAACATAAATTTAAGGTGGTCAAGAGTAAAATATTCCCTTGACCGAATGACCTTAAAAAAAAAAGTGAACTCTTATCTTGCTTTACTATACTAAAACACAAATTTATATTTATCATAGTCGTAAATAAAAAGACAAAAGATACAAAATTAGATCAAAACAACAGGAAAACAAACAAAACGGAAGCCAAATTCATGTCGGCAAAGTAAATTATCTTAACAGAAATTACTATTTGGAATAGTGCCAAATAGTGTCTGCATAGTGTCAAATAGTGTTTTGACGCGTATGAAATCTAATTTTCCCAATTAGCGTCAGATAAATATTGATACAATTGGTCCAAATTGAAATCTATTGGATACAATGTTAACCGCGGGGGTTAAAAAAAAGTAACGTTAATTCACTATTGACAATCGTACATAAAAAAAATTGACAAAAGAACACACAAACTAGACTAAATAAGCAAAACAAAATGTTTGTAAAAAAAAAGTAAAGAAAGAAAAAAAAGAAAAGAAAAAAAAATAAAGTTACATACCACCATGGCCTACGGTGGTATGGTGTGCACAAAACAACCAAGATAAAGATGAAAAGTATACTACAAGATCTGTAGTATGCGCTGCATTCAATATATGATTGCTTCAACATAATTACTAAAATACGTATTGCACCGTTCATTGTACGCGTAATATTAACCATCAAAATCCCATTGTCCCGTAATTTACTCACATCCACGTATCTATCATGTTAGATAATATTGGTACAATTGGCCCGAATTGAAATTTATCGGATCCAAAATAGATTGAAGGAATATATATAAAAAAAAAGTGGTATTATCTTAGTCCATAGCTCATAATGGTAAAAAGTGCTCATTCAAGAAAGAGAATGTTTGTCATCTCCCTACCTTGGTTGGACAAGAGTCTTTAGAGTAGTGGACCTTATAGCTTAGGTAAACTTGTCATATAATAGGGTAGTGCACAAATCACAACAAAAAAAAAAACACTAGATAAAATAAAAAAGTACTCTAACAGTCTAAGTGAACATATTAATATACTTACTATACCCTAAAGGGTTAAACGATACTTGCTTATAAGGAAAATGACATATTCCCCTGGCAAAACAAAAAATATTGTACTTTATACTATACGATTATTATACATATACGTATAAAAATACGGTCTAAAATACTTACTTTTACTATAAAAAGAAATTACCCTTATCCAAAATCTCCACTCACCACTTAATTCTTATCTTCTTCCATCTTCCTCCTTACCCCAAAAAAATCAAACAAAAACCACCATTAAACTCAACCACCATGTTTCAAGAAAACCAGGAAGATCAGCTTGTCTTCACCTTTGAGGAAGACATGAGGATGATAAGGGTGTACTTCATGTACATTGTGGGGCTAGTGGTCCTCCTAATGGATGTATTAATTTACTTGTTAATCCATAAGTAAAAACCCAAAAATTACTTCGGTGGAGCAAGGTAGAAATGTATGTAGTGTCAGTTGTACTTCAATATTTTGTAATTTAGTAATTTAGAAGTACAAATTGTAACATGCATTTTGGAAATTATGAATAAAAATCATTATTATTACTCGTTTCCTTCGTTTTATGTAATAAAACAAACGTCATTAGTAAAATAATAATTATTATTTGCAAAAAAAAACAATAATTATAGTAATAAAAAAATAATTAATAGTGATAATTAAAGAGGTAGGATCAAAATTTGGTGTCTACAAGGGGACAGTCTCTGATAAAGTGATCTGGGGATCAACACTTGTGGCAGTTGTAGTTAGGTTTTGGATTTGAGGTCTTTTTCCCGAAATTCCTTGAGGGGCGGCCTTTCTTGAACATCTTCTTGAATCTTCGCACAATTATGGCAGCCTCATCCTTGTCCACTTTAGAGTCTTCCTCCTCTTCAGCTTTAAGAGATAACTCCTTGTTCCTCATGGATTCAGTGTTGACTCCAAGGTGCAACTCATGAGTCATGAGTGAAACTGCCAGTTGTTCGATGTTAAACTTGGTGAAGTCCTTAGTTTCCTGAAGGGCAGTCAACTTATCTCTCCATCTCTCATCCTGTGGAAGACTTTTAAGAACCTTCCTAACCTGCTCATCTGGAGGAATCAGTCTACCAAGGGAAACCAGCTCATTTATGATGTTAGTAAAACGGGTTAGCATCTCTTTGATGGTTTCCTTAGGTTGCATCTCAAATATTTCATACGTAGACATAAGTAGATAGATTTTTGAGCGTTTAACCTCATTGGTTCCTTCATGAGTAATCTGTAGCAAATCCCAGATTTCCTTAGCGTTCTTGCACCCCATAACATGATTATGTTCATGAGGTCCAAGTCCACAGTGGAGCAATTTCACAGCCATAGCATTTATTTCCATTTTATCAAAATTCTCTTTCTCATATTCAGACATAGGCTTAGGGATTACCTCATTTTGAGCATTTGTTTTGGTGACTTCGAAATCACCAACCTCAATGACCCTCCAGACTTGGTAGTTCTCCGCCTTGATAAAGATCTTCATGCGGCTCTTCCAATAGGTATAGAACTTGCCATTGAACATAGGAGGCCTTTGAGTTGAGTATCCTTCCTCAAGCTTTTCATGAGTATTCATTTTCTCCAAGACCTTTCTTCTTTAGGGTTTCCTGATTTTCCTAGAAATTAGGCTCTGATACCAATTGTTGTTTCAATGAATACTACAAGAAGGGGGGTTGAATTGTAGTGTGATAGTTTAGTTAAAATTTTTGTGGAATTAAAACTAAGTAAGCTAAAGGAACAAAAAGATAAACTGAAGGAACTAAAAGATGCAAGAGAGATTTTTACGTGGAAAACTCCTTGGCCCTAACAAGGAGAAAAACCACTACCACTTGGGATTTTGGGAAAAGAATCTTCACTAGAATAAAGCATATGGACCTATTACAAACTAAAGACTCAAACTTCAAGTTCCTCAACGAACTTGAAACCCCGAGGAACAAAGCACCCAACTTGTTACTTTTCTCTTCTCTTTCTCTTCTCTATATCTCTTCTCTTTCTCTTCTCTTTCTCTTCCCTTTCTCACTTCTCTTTCTCACTTCTCTTTCTCACATACATAAGTTCACTCAAACTTCCCCATTCCCTAAATTACAATTCGAATGAAATAACTCTAGTATAAGAACATAAGAACACTCTATATTACTTATGTGGAATTGGACTCTTAACTCAAATTAAAAGCTTAAAAACTTATGTGATCAAGGGTGAGTTTTTCCATCAGATTTCAAAGACTATTTATATATCAAATTCGTTTAGGAAAAACTCCTTTGTACAGCAAATCCATTACGCCACTACTCCAACCCACTAAGAAGGTCATGTCCCTAAAATTAAGGAAACATGAACTCCTCAATGTGCAAGACCATGACTTGAAGAAGAACATGGGGGAGTAGGCCGCAAGTTTTGGAAAACTTAAAATTAGATTTTATTTGTTAAAAAGATAGTTTGAAAATCAGAATGAAATAAAATCCTTTTTTGTTAGAAAAGATAAACGTTAAAAAACTATTTTCCTAAAAACATGCTAGCACTATTTAGACTAATTCCACACAACAATTTTCGAGTACAATTCTATCCTTATACTTACATAAATCCTAAAATATAAAAATATATTTAGTTTTCATGTTCTCTGATGAAGTTTCTACTCCGAGGCTTCTGTTCCTTAAGGGGAACTTCTCTTCTCTGGTGAAGCTTCTGCTCTGAAGCTTCTGTTCTCTGAGGGGAACCTTCTCTTCTCAAGTCTTCATCTCTGAAGCACCAATTCCTCCAAAGGAACTCTTCTTTTTGAATAGCTTTGCTTCTGGCCTTTTTGTTCCTCATGGTATCTTCACAAGACACTTAGTTCTCCTTAGTCATTGCATCTGATCACACACTTAAACAATCAAGCTCTTATTAGTCTGTAAGTAATTGAGGTTGTGTCATCATCAAAACCATTAAGTCCAACACCCAACTTGTTGCAAGCACGACAAGCAACTTGATTTCCATCACAGTCCTTTCCAGGATAGTTATTCTTGCATCTCTTGCAAAAATAACGCCTCTCATTTCTGTTATTCCCTTGGTTATTGTTTCTAGCCCCTCCATTGAAGTTATATCCTCCTTGACAATTGTTACCTTGGGAATTATTATTGTTTCTGTGGAAGTTGTTGTTGTTGTGGTGGTATTTCTACTTCTTTAAATTGTTCTGGTTACCCTATTAGTTTCCAAAACTCTATTCTACCTCTTTCCTCTTTTCTTTCACTTCCACATCAGCCAGTTCCTTCTTTTTCTTCAGCTCGAGAGCATACAAGTGCGCAGCTCTACCATACACTTCATCCAAGGTTTCAAACACTTGTCCACACAACTTTAGCTGCAAATCAGTAGTCAGACCACTCTCAAATTTCCTAGCCTTTACCTATTCTGTAGAGATAGACTCTTCAGCAAAACGTGACAGTTCAATAAACTCGGTATAGTACTTAGTCACTGTCATTCCCTTTATTATGAGGTTTGAGAACTCCTCAGCCTTCTGCTTCTGTAAAAAGCTAGGGTAAAACTTGTCTCTCACCTTTTCTTGGAACTTAGTCCAATTGAATCCAGGTAGCGCTCTTATAGTTATCTCATTTACTGCCACCAAAGATCAGCTTCACCTCTCAAGTAATAAGTAGCACATCCCACCTTAGAATTTTCTGGGCACCCAACTGCCCCAAATAGTTTTTCAAACTCCCTTAACCATTTTTCTAATATGGTAGGGTCGGGTTCTCTTTATAGGTTGGTGGTTTGCTTTGAGCCACCTTCTTAAAAAGCTCACCCTGTGCATCCACATTGTTGGTTAATTTCTAGCCAACTGTTAGGCTACAACCGCCAACTGTCTCTCTATCTACTTCACTCAAATCATTTCCATCATTTCCAGAATTAGTCCCCCCGGCCATTTTGCTTCTCCTGAATTAAGATCAAGGGTTTATATTAGATAAGGCTTTGGTTTGCTCTCAGAGTATACACTCATCTATTACTTAACACCCTTGAAACAATCACAATAAAATTTGAAGCTAATAAATTGGGATAGCAAAAGCTAAGAATTCCCCGAATTTGTAGCTTTGTCAATCATTTATTGATTGCTAACCAACCATGCATTTAATAAAGCATCACATCAAAAATAAAAAGTAATTCCCATAGATTCCCATAGTTTTGAAATAATGTATTGGAACTAATTTGCTTTGAATTTTGGCTATTGGGATGGTGATGTGAAATGGAAGATTTTTGGAGAATAAAATAAATTATTTATCAATATAAATAGTTTAACAAAGAAATAAATAGGATTTTTTTATTAATTAAAATAAACTAGAATTATCAAAATAATATTGAGTTCTAGAACTTATGTACTACATAAGATCACTGACTCAATGTGGTCATGCTACTTATTAATTTAAAACTGAAATAATAGCAATAAATTGTAATTAAAACTGATTATTCAAAATGACAAAACTATGAAATCTAATCCTTTTGGACATTGTCTCTCTTGTCGGTGGATTGTTTGTAGCTTTCAGGATCGAACTCAGAATCATATGTCTCTTCCATAGGTTGAGGTGTTTCACGTTCGGGTTCTAATTGCACAAACTCTCCCTCTTCCTCCTCATCAAATGAGATGTCTATAACAATCGGAGTTGGAGGTGGATTTGGATTTGATATCTCCATAAGTGAACCATCTTCCTGTTGTTGTTCCCCATTTTTTGCTTGATTTCCCACTGAAGAAGAAGAAGAAGAAGAAGAACTATCGGGCTGATGAACTGGTGGAGGATTAATCCCTAATAGAATGTTGACAATGTGCTTTTTCAACCCTGACAAGGTAATTGGTTAAGAAAGCATAATCTGGGTACCATTGACCATAATAATCTTTGTATTTGTAGTAGTTTGGAATGTCTCGTGGAAGATAAAAGTCAAAAAATCTTTCTTTGATGGCAAGATAAGGAGGCTCTTCTGGGAGACAATGAACAATCATTGTTGAAATGCGGTCAGGGGTGTCATAAACTATGTCTCGTAAGACATTACTCATATAGGAACAAAAATATTGGATCCTTTCTATATAATCATAGGGGTTTTCATTATGTTTCTTAACGAGTGTGCCCAACTGGGTGAATTTGCTAGGTAAGATTGGCACCCTGTAAAGGAAAAGACTTAGAAAGAATTCTCTTCCCAAAAATAAAAATAAATAAATAAATAATACAATTCTCGCATGAATTAGGTTCAATGTTCAATCAAACAATTTTAATCATTCGTAATCACATAATCACATGCTCACAAGTAATCCATAAAAATGATTAAACATCATAACCTAAATATTATTTCTAACTTAAAAACATGATTATTTCTAACTTATATTCCCAAATTTCTTTCCTACCCAATCTCACCAACATGTTTTTCAAAAGCTATTAACACATAATACTTACCTTAATTCTTGCTTTCCTGCAAAATGAACAAACAAAAAATATTTTTGGCTCCTTTATAATTAAATTTTTCGAATTAATTAAGAAAGAAGGAAAAATTTCAGACCTCCCTAAAAACAAATTTTGGACCTTCCCTCTTAAAAAAAATTTGGACCATTTAAATAAATAAAAAATTCGGCCCTTTTAAAAAAATTTCAAACCAAATAATAATAAAAAAATCGGTTTTAAATTAAATCAATAAATATTTAATCTTCCCAAAATAAAATAATTAGAATAAAATAAAAATTAGTTCTCTAAAAGTTTTACCAATAAATAAGTACTTGGCCAAGTTTACAATTAAAACACTTAAAACACGTTTTTAGGTTTAGTGGTAATAAAATCTCAACCAAAGCTCTGATACCATTTTGTAATACCCTAGAAATTCCTTCCTTTTAAAATATCTGTTTTGTCATGTTAAAAACTTTTAAATATGAATATCTAAGACATTACCGCCACCGTGATAACGGTTAATGCAACTATCAAAGACACACAGCGGAAGACTAATTTCAAAATATTTCAAACAAAGTCAACATTGAAAATCAAACAACGAAAGTAAAGTCAAACCAAAGTCAAGGCGAAGTAAAATAAAGTCAAGCTACAACTTGGGACCATTGTAGTCCCTTATTAAAACAAAACCGAAATTCAAAATCCTTTTCGTTAGTCACATATAATAAATTAAGTTATAAATAACTAAAGTAATACCACATTTATATACTTATGGAAACTAGCATGATTCGCGCTTCACTCCTTCCCATTCTTGAATATGCTTCATCACCTGAAAAGCTTATCTCTACTTGTTTCCACTACTCTCCATTAAAGTGGGTCATCATAGGGCCAAGAAAAAGACAAGGCCAATAAACACACAAAATACACAATCAGCAAAGCTGACATAATCGTAATTAACACACTAACATACAATTTCCTATCAACACACAACTTACCTCGTTGCACCTGTTTTCCAAGCATACAACATTCAATAAAATTTCTCACTAGACACTACATAATTTATTTAATGTTGACTACTGTAGACACCTAAAAATGTCTCCCCAAAACAAAACCCGATGATGAACAACCTTTCACCGCCGTTATCCGGGTTAAGTATTTCATCTTTGGAGTACTTAAATCCATGTTCTATCCAATATATTTTATGAACCAATCAATTTCTATCTCATTTCCCTAAACCATAACCTATTTTCCACTTTTCGTATCCACATCACAAAACCGAGCTGAACAGATTTTATGGCTATACAATTTTGATCCAATTATTATTTGGTTGGATATGCCTTTTAATAATATTTCCAACCATATATCATAAGCCTAATTCAGAGCAATAACAAAAAAGATATGAGCAAAACACTAAACTCGGCCAGAAACCGACACCCTTCCACTAAAACGGCCATATTTTAAAATCTACAATTGATTTTGACCTTATTCTAATTGGGATGGAAAGTAAACTTGATAATATTTCCAATTATATATTATATTCCTTATTCCAAGTTACGGATCAAAAGTTATCGCAAATTTAAAAACGCGTTAAAAACTGGAATCGTCGCGCAAGTAACAAAAGCACCACGTCGCGGGGAATATGACGTGGCATTTGGCTAGGTACTGTGTCACGGCAGTCTCTACCGTGTTGCGGTACACATACCGTGACACAGTGCTTTTCCGCGTCATTCCCACGTGATTTTTTTTACCGTGACACGGTGTCTTGTACCGTGCCACGGTGGACCTTGCCGCGTCGCGGTGTTGTTTGCCGTGTCACGGTGCTTTTTGCGTCATTTTCCACGTGCTTTTTTCACCGTGACACGGTATAATGTACCGTGCCACGGTAGACTTTTCCGTGTCACGGTGCCTATATCTTGATACGGGATTGCTCCGTGTCCTTTCCGCGTAAATCCTTCACGCGTTTTTACTCCCGTAACCTAATTTTTTCCCGCGTCACTCCAGTTTCCCCCATGTCACGGATTTTCCCCCATCTGATGGTGTTTGGCACCGTGTCGCGGCGTGCTCTGCCATGTCGCTGTGTTATTTTTGTAGGTTTTTTTTTATCTTTTTAGGGTTCCGTGTGTTCCTTCTACTCATTTTCCCTATAAATACCCCACTCCTTTCTGCAGTTCGGGGCATCAAATCATTCTCTCTTCTTCTCTTTTACACCAAAAATCATTTTTCTCTCCCTCTCTTATATTCTAAGCCTAAAACCTATATTCCTAATTACACCATTCTTCCCCTAAGCACTCCAAGGAGTCCATACTTAACTCGAGGTTTCGTCTTTAAATTAAGGCATGAAAGGTATAAATAACTAAGGGTTTGGACCAAATAAGCTCTAATTTTTATTTAATTTAATTTAATTTTCATTTGATTTATTGTTTATTGAAGTTACTAACAATTTATTCATGATGTAGCAATTTAAAAGAACGCGAGGAATGTGAGTAATTAATTGATTTAATTACTCTCATTTTATTTTAATATTTCTAGTATCATGATTAGGTTAATTTTATATTTGATTTGACTAACACTATTATTGTTGAATTGCTTCCAATATTAATGTTTATTTTATTATATTTGTTGATCACAATATTGCATGTTTAAAGGGAATATGTAATTGAAAATCACGCCTAATAAGATAATTTGGACAACCGGTTTAGGTTCCTTTTAATCTTGTTATTAATTCAAGTGATCACAATATTTTAGAATAATGTGTTGTATTAATATTAAACCAATTTAGCATAATAATAGTTAGGAGCGAATTGAATCTCTGTTTGTATGCCTTTGAGATCGCAGGAATGTTTTTCACACGGACGAATGTGACTCCATGACTCACTTCGTACCATCATCCCCGATCCTCCTTTCGTGGTTCCGAACCATATGAGTTAGTAATCTCATGGATTATGAATGGGGTGTAACCTTCACGGGTCAATCATTGTTGCCTATCGTTGTCCCTTTATCGTGGTTGCCTTTTATGATCCGTGAACGGTTTACAAGTTCCTTAAAAACTTGTTGGCGGCTCCCTACTTTCCTTGTCCCTAATCATATATGTCAATTCCCACTTCCTATGAGTTCCAAGCATATTCACACATGCTTAACGTAGGCGCACTTCAAACGACGCCTATAATTGAGCGACTCCCCTAGGGAAGATTCTTGGTTATTTATCGATTTGAGTGATCGGTATTTAATTAAGATGAGTGGATGAGACTTGAAAGATTCTTGAAAAATATTCCTGTGATTAATTTGGTATTTTTGCATAAGCATAGACGTTTTAACGTCGCATTTAGGTCTGTCCTGTAGGAAAAATTAAATAAGTTGATTGCGTATGAAGGAAAACTGGGCACCAGTCAGATTTTCTGACTACTGCGCCACGACAGATTCTGTCGTGTCACAGTGCAGTATACCGTCACGCGGTGTGCAGCATCGTGACACGGTGCTCTCTGCCGTGTCACCGCAGTTCTTAAATCAGTCTGGTGGCTTATTTTCTCTTCTCACAGTCAACTTCCTTTGTATTTTCTAAAAAAACGTGTGTGTTCTACATACGTCCTAGCCCCGGGGGATTTAAGCTCTATTTACCCAAAAACGCTCATGGCAATAAGGGTTCATCCGAGTTTTTTTTTAATCCACCCAAACCATGGAGTCGAGTTTGATTTCATCACGAACTCGCGGAGCCGCCCGTTGGCATACACCCTCAAGGGAGGCTGCCTTGCTAACGCGTCCAAAATCTTAACCATGGTACCCTATTGACACCAAATAAACCTGACCATAGTCGAACATAAAACTAAACCTTAGGTTGCGAACTCTTATTTGCATCATTGTGCCTACATGTTCTATATGTGCATATTTGATCGTTTTGATCCTAACCTTAATGATCTTTCTTTGTCTATGGTGGATTATTTTATGAATAACAATTGCTAATGGACCATACTCCCTTAGTAATTAGCACAAAAAAAATAAAAAAAAAACCTGGAATTGATTACCGTGACACGGCAAAAAACGCCGCGTGGCTTGCACCGCGCCACGGTGCAGGTTTGCCAAGACACGACAGTTGCGCTGCAAACGGTGCCCAAGTTTAAGTCCAGTCAGCCCCTATTTTGGTCTTCTGTTCTAATTTTGGTCCACGTGTTAGTCATTTTTGTTATTGTTCACATGTCTAGCCATACGATCATACCACGAGTCCTATAACATTACTTAATCACTCACGAGTCAAGTATAGTCCACACACTTTCTTTATGTTCCGACTCGAGTCGTGCACCAGGTCGTTTGTGATCGTATACTAGGTTCATGCACCCTTTTTTTCGTCATAATAAAAAATGAGTGGAGTTTTCTCACCTATTTTCAAATGTCTATTTTTCCATCCTTTCCTATCTTGAGCAATGAGTCAAACAAATAAGTGAATTTATTTCATTTCACAGTACTTAGGCAAGGAGCAGGGGTAGATTGGTACGGTACGAGTCATTACTACATCAACCTCTTAGGCTTTAAAGAGAACTTTACCATCTCCACATCACTCATCACCTTCAAACTACTTTCAGTTTGTCCCAATGGCCACTAAGGAAGATATTGAGAGCACTAACAAGTCCATTGAAACAATGTCTACCATGTTGCAAGCACTCACTACCAGAGTCAACACAGTAGAGCAAAACAATGTTACTGCGGCTGCAATGGACAAGATCAAAGAGAAAACGAGCAAGATTTCTGAGGATTTCACCTATGTGGAACGGCCTCCCACTCCTTTGGATGTGAAAGACAGGCTCCCTGAAAAGTTCTCCACTGCTGATATACCAAAGTTCAAGCCTACTGACAATCCAATATTCCATTTGAAGGCGTTCTCTGCAACCATGACACTTAAGGGATTGGACGTAACACTCTTCCCTATGGTGTTCCCTCTCTCCTTAGAACATGCTTGCCAACAATGGTTTTATTCCCTAGATGCCAAGTGTACTGCGATATGGCAAGATATCACTGACAGTTTCATGAATCGAAACTAAATCTTCTGAACATGAACTTTCCATTCTCAAACAGAAAGAGAATGAAGGCTTCACTGCTTATCTGAACAGGTGGAGGGAAACATCTTCACTCTTGGTAGATCCTCCCAAAGAAAGAGAGATGGTTCGCCTCTTTATTCGAAATCTGACTCACAAGTATAGGGAACATCTCAAATTTCTTCCATTGAACACTTTTGAAGCTTTAGATGACATTGGCATCAATATCGGGGATGATCTAATAAAGACTGCCAGTAGTAACAATAATAACACTTGGAAAAAACAAGAAGAACGACCATCCTTCTTCTTCGTCTTCTAAGCACGAAAATGCTACCAACAATATAAGCCAAGTTGATCTCAATGAAGTATTAGCTCTTGATGCTCCATTGTCCAAGAAGAAAAGAACTTACTTATGATGCGGCCTTTGATCGCCTTTACGGTCAAGGCTTGATCACACCTATTGGGCCATTTCCAGAGCCAAAACCTGAAGAAAGGAGCTCCAAATGGAATCCCAACGCCCATTGCAAGTACCATCAAGGAAAGGGCCACACTACGGAGCAATGTTGGAATTTGAAGGACGTCATTCAAGACTTGGTGGGTGCAAACAAACTTCCTGTCCCCCCAGGCGGCAAGAAGTAATGAACACAAGGTGCACAGCAGATCCTTTGTGCAAGATTTCATGATTTTTTTTTATCATTCATCTCCATTCCCCCATTCATGTCTAGCATAGGTTTTCCATTTTAATTTTTTATATGTTTCATGTGTTTCGTTCACCTTTATTCCATTAATAAAATGAGCAATTTCCTTTACATCTTGATCATAGGATTTTTTATTCACTCATTCTAAAAAAAATCAATGACCTAACTAAACACAAGGTACACCAATGACTTGAGGCACCTTTGCAAGCCTGTCATTCCCTGTTAACCGTTCAGTCACATTCCATTTCTTCATCAACCACTTTGAGCCTCATCTAACGTTTGGCCTTCATTTCTTCAACCCACATTCACTTAAACCTGGGATTGGAAGATGTGTAATTGTATAACATTCAAAAATCAAGTAAAAAAAAAGTAACAATAAAACAATAAAACAATGTCTAAAGGCAAGTGTTCTAATGTCTTTGATATGAACATGTCTCAAATTGCGTCTCTCATCGAGTGCTTGGTACCGTGCCTGAGAAACATGAATGCTAAGTGAGTGATGGACCGCATGATTTGAGATTGTCTACATTGATTCAAAAGAATAATAAATAAAAAAAATGAAATTAAAAAAAATGAAAATAAACTTGCAAAATTCAAAATTTTCAAATTCACAATTATACATCTTGGGGATTCTCTCGGGTCTTAAGCCTTGTACCCTTTTCTTCTTTAAACCATCAACTTAACCATATTACAACCCTTGAAAGACCTTTTTGAGGTGTACATATACTTGTGCACAGTTTGGCTAGAGCTACGTTCGGCCAGATTCCTAATGAATACGTAGGCAACCTCACATCGAGGTGCGGCCACATTCATATCCACGTTCATATTCACATTCATATGATTGATCGAGTCAAAGAATATCCAATGCTTACCCCTAACCATTTAGAGCTAGACTCGGGGGCTTGAACCCACATCATTTACCCTACCCAGCCTAAAGAGTCATCATCTTTGACTCTTCTCACATATATTTCCATCACCATAACCTTTGCAGTCAGCCTTAGTATCACATTTACACACTTCACTCACACATCCATATCCATATCATCCTTCCCTTTAAGAACCCTTTATCATGGAATCTTGTTTCAACACTGTGCATGTTTCATCGTCTTTTAGGACAACATTCATTACAAGAAACATTGTATACTTGCTTAGCTTCTTGACCTGAGCAATGTTCATTGTTTCATACATCGCATAATGTGCTGAGAAACATTTATATATCAATGATTTTTAATCATAAAAAGCATATCGTGCTTAGATCCTTGACCTAAGCAACGTTCATTATGCAATAATCACTTCATCTATATACGTGCTTAGCTTCCAGACCTAAGTGACGTTCAAGGTCGCTTCTTCACACCATATATAATGCTTAGCTCCATGACCTAAGTTCATTCATCTATCGTGTCACATGATGTAATTTTCCTTAGCCTCCTGGCCTAAGAACATGCATCATGCATACATTATCTTCAAGAAAGCAATTCAATCCATGCGATTCATTTCGTCTTGCTGAACGAGGAATCAAAACTTCTTCCCTTTTAATGTCTTTTCTTTTGGGGAAATTAAAAAACGTTTTTAAAATTTTCTCATCAAGGGAAGTTCAAAAATAAAACATTTTTTTCACGTCTTTCTTTTTCGGGAGAAAGTCGGTACCCTCCACTCATCTCATGACAAAAATGACGGAATTTTTTTTGCTTTTGCATTTTCGATTGCTTGTGTCTGTGCACACACGCTCAAATGATACACACGCAATCACAAGTCATACTCATGTCATATCATGTAGTGTCAAGTCAAACTTGGTCAATTCAGTTGGTCAAGTCAATCATAGTTTATACGAGTCCCTTGGCAAATTTTATTTTGCAGGTCTCAATTACAGCCCACATCCGCGGATAAGCGGACCATCTATAGCACATGTCCGGGGACAAGTGGACCATTTACAGCCCACATCCGGGGACAAGCGGACCATCTACAGCCCATGTTCGGGGACAAGCGAACCATTTATAGCCCACGTTTGGGGACAAGCGAACCATCTACAGCCCACGTCCGGGGACAAGCGGACCATCTAAAGCCCACGTTCGGGGACAAGCGAACATTTTACAACCCAGGTTCGAGGATAAGCGAACTATCTACAGCCCACGTTCGGGGACAAGCGAACCAATTACATCCCACGTTCGGGGACAAGAGGACCATCTACAACCCACGTTTGGGGATAATCGAACCACTATCATTTCACGATGCAAGGTTCTCGATACATAGAGACTTGACATCTCATCATCTGTCGACTTTCCTCAAGCATGGAAAGTATTATCCAGTGGATTTCTTTAGAAAGCTGCCAAAATCATATGTCGATTTTCCTCAAGCATGGAAAGTATTATCGGTGGGTTTCTTCAAGCATAGAAAAGCACCAAATTCATATGTCGACTTTCCTCAAACATGGAAAGTATCATCCGGTAGGTTTCTTTAGGCTTAGAAAACTACCAAACTCATCAATCGACTTTCCTCAGGCATGGAAAGTATTTCAACGAAATGTCATCCGGTGGATTCCTTTAAGCATAGGAAGCCACCAAACTCATTTTTCACAGATACACTGGTGTCAGATAAGCATTCTATCCCTTTACTCTTTTATCTGCGGAACTAACGCTTTTCTGCAGGTATCGGCGTATACGGAGTGATTTAGGATCGCAGAACGTCTTAAATTATTCTCCGTCCCTATCTACTACTTTGACTATCATTTTCGAAACTGACGAATCTATAAACTCAGTCAAAGTGGGGGCTTCTGTAGACACCTAAAAATGTCTCTCCAAAACCAAACCCTATGATGAGCAACCTTTCACCGCCATTATTGTTTGGTTTGAGTATTTAATATTTGGAGTGCTTAAATCCATGTTCTATCCAATATATGTTATGAACCAATCCAATTTCTAGCTCATTTCTCTAAACCATAACCTATTTTCCACATTTCGTATCCACATCACAAAACCAAGCTGAACTGATTTTGTGACTATACAATTTGATCCAATTATTATTTGATTGGATAGAACTTTTAATAAGATTTCCAACCATATATCATAAGCCCAATTCCGAGCTATAACGAAAAAGATATGAGCAAAACACTAAACTTGGCCCCAACCCGACACCCTTCCACTAAAAAGGCCATGTCATAAAATATAAAACTTATTTTGACCTTATTCTAATTGGGTTGGGAAGTAGACTTAATAAGCTTTCCAATGACATATTATATGCCTTATTCCAAGTTACGGATCAAAAGTTATCGCAATTTTAAAAACGCGTAAAAAACTGGAATCATCGCGCAAGCAACAAAAGCACCGCGTCGCGGGGAATATGACGTGGCATGGGGCCAGCGTGACAGTCTGTACCGTGTCGCGGTACACATACCGTGACACGGTGCTTTTCCGCGTCATTCCCACATGATTTTTTTACCGTGACACTGTGTCCTGTACCGTGCCACGGTAGACCTAGCAGCGTCGCGGTGTTGTTTGCCGTGTCACGGTGCTTTTTGCATCATTTTCCACGTGCTTTTTTCACCGTGACACGGTATAATGTACCGTGCCACGGTGGACTTTTCCGTGTCACGGTGCCTATATCCTAACACGGGATTGCTCCGTGTCCTTTCCGCGTAAACCCTTCACGCGTTTTTACTCCCGTAACCTAATTTTTTTCCCGCGTCACTCCAATTTCCCCCGTGTCACGGGATTTTCCCCCGTCTGACGGTGTTTGGCACTGTGTCGCAGCGTGATCTGCCGTGTCGCGGTGTTATTTTTTTAGGTTTTTTATCTTTTTAGGGTTCCGTGTGTTCCCTCTACTCATTTTCCCTATAAATACCCCACTCCTTTCTGCAGTTCGGGGCATCAAATCATTCTCTCTTCCTCTCTTTTACACCAAAAATCATTCTTCTCTATCTCTCTCATATTCTAAGCCTAAAACCTATATTCCTAATTACACCATTCTTCCCCTAAGCACTCCAAGGAGTCCACACTTAACTCGTGGTTCCGTCTTTAAACCAAGGCGTGAAAGGTATAAATAACTGAGTGTTTGGACCAAATCAACTCTACTTTTTATTTAATTTAATTTAATTTTCATTTGATTTATTATTTATTGAAGTTACTAAAAATTTATTCATGATGTAGCGATTTAAAGGAAAGCGCGGAATATGAGTGATTAATTAATTTAATTACTCTTATTTTATTTTAATATTGCTAGTATCATGATTAGGTTAATTTTATATTTGATTTGACTAACACTATTATTGTTGAATTGCTTCCAATATTAATGTTTATTTTATTATATTTGTTGATCACAATATTGCATGTTTAAAGGGAATATGTAATTGAAAATCACGCCTAATAAGATAATTTGGACAACCGGTTTAGGATCCTTTTAATCTTGTTATTAATCAAGTGATCACAATATTTTAGAATAATGTGTTGCATTAATATTAAACCAATTTAGCATAATAATAGTTTGGAGCGAATTGAATCTCTGTTTGTATGCCTTTGAGATCACAGGAATGTTTTTCACTATAAGAATTGAGTAGAGGCCAATACGGGCAAATGTGACTCCATGACTCACTTCGTACCATCATCCCCGATCCTCCTTTCGTGGTTTCGAACCATATGAGTTAGTAATCTCATGGATTATGAATGGGGTGTAACCTTCATGGGTCAATCATTGTTGCCTATCGTTGTCCCTTTATCGTGGTTGCCTTTTATGATTCGTGAACGGTTTACAAGTTTCTTACAAACTTGTTGGTGGCTCCCTGATGTGTCTAATTTATATAATGTTTTACCCCCGTCCCTTGGTCATAATAAGTAGTGTTTTTGGCTCTTTAGAGCCACTTTTTTTACTAATTGGTGTTTTCTAGTATTTCTGTAGTTTTTCTTGAGTTTTGTAGGAAATTGCACGTTTGGAGCGTTTTCTGGGTTTTTCATGAAGCAACTACGAGCATTAGGAGGACACGACCATCTTTGAAGCCCAAGACCGGTTAGAGCCGGTGATTAAGGGCTCGGTATGCGATACCGGGGCATTAGGACCGAGTATTCAAGACCCAAAGAGAAAACCCGGATTGGGCCGAAGAATGTAGCCCAATCGAAGTCCAAGCCTCGAGGAAGAGACCGGGCCCGATCGGGCAAGCTTGCGCCCGATCGGGCGGGCGCGTAGAGCACAACACTAGTAAGAAGGCGCGCCCAATCGGGTGAGCATAAGCTCGATCGGGCGCGGCTGCCCAGGAAGGCTCTGAAGAAAAAGGCGGGCCCGATCGAGCGATCCTTCACCCGATCGGGCGCGTGTTTTTGGAGCTGACGTTTTAGTTTTTCGCCCGATCGGGTGCGTGTTTTTGGAGTTGACGTTTTAGTTTTCAATTAGGACTTATTTTAGGGATGTTCTAAGTACGATTTTTGTACGGAATTTTGATTACCTTCTCTTTTAGATTTTCTCTCTCTACTTAGAATATTTTCTCTCTCTTAAATTCTCTCAACTTTGTTCGTAATTCCATTCCTTAATCCAGATTTCTTTTGGTAACAATTTCTTCTCTTTTAATTTCAGTTATTTCTTTCATCATGTTTTATTTTATTGTTTTGATTAGTTTAAATTTAATTATGTTTGAGTAGTTTTATTTCTAGGGTTTATGGGGATCTAATAAATAATATGAAGGGGTAATTTGTGATTGTTGATTATTAATGCTTGATTAATATCCTATTGATTGATTTAATGCTATGCAATTAGGTTTGGCCAGATTTAATTGTATGAGTTTAGCAATATTGATTCGAGAGATCAGAATTGATGTTTAGGCTTAGTTTCAGTAGGCGGGCTAATTTATAAATAGTTAAGTCGAGATTCGAGAGATGAGATTTAATACCGGTAAATTAACTCTGTGATTGTAATACGTAGCGAAAGCCCTTTATAATCTGATTAATTGATGCATTAATGATTGCTTATTATGATTTACCCTGGAATATTGTTTATTAGTGAACCTATGCCCTAGGTTTTCTCTTCATTGATTTATCTCCTATTTTATTCCCTTCCTACTCTTACCTTTTAGTAGTTTAATTACCTTTTTACAAAAATTTGGTTACTTGATAATTTAAATTGCATTTAATTAATTAGGAATAAATTGACTTGTTTCCTTGTGGTTCGACCCTTCTTCCCTATCTACATAGTTAGTGGATTTAGGTTTTATTTTTGATTAGGTGAATACGACTTGAGCCTGTCACTCCCTACTTTCCTCGTCCCTAATCGTATATGTCAATTCCCACTTCCTATGAGTGCCAAGCATATTCACACATGCTTAATGTAGGCGCACTTCAAACGACGCCTACAACTACGCATCGAACGGGTTTCCCACTCAACCTCCCCCAAATAAATTTGAGGTTACTGACACGTGAGCTAACTGTGCCAGCATCTAGGGCTGTACACCGGTCCAAAACCAGACCGGACCTGGACTGGACCTGTTAGGACCGGGACCTGAATCAGCCAAATTTGAGGACCGGTGACCGGACCTGATTCAGCAGGTCCGGGTCAGGTCTAGACCTGAGCAATCAGGTCCGGGTCAGGTCCAGACCTGAACAGACCTGTTTTGTGTGTGTGTTTTTTTTTAAAGAAAATAAATAACATGTTGGACCTGATTATAGACCTATTTATGGACCTGTTTACATAAAATCTGAAAATATCAATAACAAAAACTACATAAAATCTATAAGTCTCATATAAAACAAATAATTCATTAAATTACATAAAGTCTCTAAGTCTCAAATACTAGAAATACATAAATTATCCAAAGACAACTTGAATTTTGGCGAGTTGTTTTCCCTTTGATTGCGTGATTCACACTAATGAGTCCACGAAAACAACTTCATCGTCTCCATCGTTAGGTACATCATGTTACACCTCTAAATAAAAAAACAATATAGAATATATTAATGAATGATAACAATGAAATAATAAATTTGGTGTAACAAAATTACAAGTACATAAAATTAATACTACCTTTCTCCATTTCTTCTAACTCTTTCAAATTTTCTTCCACATCAACAATTGACTCTCTCTTAGCTCTAAGCCAATCTTGTGTGCAAAGTAGCGCTTGAACCATCTTCAATACAAAAGTATTACTAAATATGTATAAACAAAGTCATATTTAGATATAATTAACTTGATTTCATAAAATAAAAAAGATAAAGACGCATTACCTTAGGAGTTAAAGAACTCTGAAATGGATCAAGAGTACGACCTCCCATACTAAAAGCGGATTTCGATGCAACGGTGGACAATGGAATGGCTAGTATGTCACGTGCCATGCGACTAAGAATCGGATAACGCTCACCATTCTTACCCCACCAAGTCAATGTATCTTGTTCTTCCTCCTCCGGCCCTAATTGATCATTTAAGAACCTATCCAACTCACTTATCGCATATCCACTTGTCCCCTTCATTCTTTTTGCCTTTTCTTTTAGGTTCTTCATATAATCATCAAATCGCACTCTTCTACTATTATCAACATCCATGGCCAAATTATCTCCAGATTGGGTACTTTGAGGAATATTAGAAGCATACATTTTTCTATATTCCTCAAATAAAGTGCAAGTGAACTCCTTCACATCATTAGCAAGTTTCATACCTTTTTCCTTTCCATGCATATCAATTAGTGTCAATTCAACAATAACCAACTTAGAGTGAGGGTCGAGAAGAAGAGCAACATAAATGAACTTGTTCATTTTATCCACATTCCCCCAATACTTATCAAACTTTTTTTTTCATTGCAATGGCCATAGCTTGAAAATTCAAATCCTCACTTTGTTCCCAACTATTCAACATATCATACATAGAAGCAATTTCACCTAAACCTTTATTAGATGTCACATAATGGGAACCAGAAACACGTTTAGTCAACACATAGAACCCCTCTAAAAACAAAACCAACCTCTCCACTTTTTTCCAATCTTCGGGTTCATGAGGCCTTTCATTGTCCTTCAAATCCTCTCCATCGGGAAGAGATAACCCACTAAAAACACGTTAAAACTTCAAAGCTGTTTCCAACATTATGTATGTAGAGTTCTAACGAGTGGGAACATCAAAGGATAAAGAAGGTTTGGAATCTATGTTTGATTTTTGCACAAGAACTTTGAATCTAAGTAATCTAGCAGGGGAATTCTTAACAAATTTCACAGCATTTCGAACTCTATCAATGCACACACCATGCTCTCTAATACCATCCACACAATTAAATTAATGATATGAGCAATGCATCTAATATGAAGATTTTTTCCATCATTGATACATCCTGTTCTTCTAACCATTCTACTCAAGTGTGCACAAGCAACATCATTTGAAGAAGCATTATCAACAGTGACAGTAAAAAGTTTATCATCAATACCCCAATACTCTAAACATGCTTCAACTGCTTTTCCAATAGCCTCTCCTTTATGACTAGAAATTGGACAAAAATTTATAATTTTTTATGCAATTTCCAATCATGATCTATGAAATGAGCGGTAAGACACATATAATTGATTCTTTGTATTGAAGTCCAAGTATCAGTGGTCACATAAATTCTTTGACATGTCTTAAACATTTCCCTCAATTTATCTTTTTCACTATAATACAACTTTAAACAATCACGAGAAATGGTAACACGAGATGGAATGTGAAATTGTGGACATGCAACTTGCACAAAGTGCCTAAAACTAGGTTTTTCCACATGCTTAAATGGTAACTCATCAACAATAATCATGTGAATCAATGCCTCTCTAACATCATTCAAGTTAATATTCCTACTCCCACACTTCAATTCACCAGCACTCTCATGTTCTTGATCAAAATACAATTTAGTTTGCTTTTCTTTGCCCTTTTCTTTTTCTATATTGACAGGATTACCAAGACATGATTCAGCATGATTTTTAACATTTTTTAAACCATTAAGATTACCATCAGCAGCAAAAGTTTTAGTACAAAACTTACATTCAGCTCGTAGTTTTCCATTCTCAACATACTCTAAGTAATGTTTCCAATACTCAGCTTTCCTCTTACTTTTTCTGTTCCATATGTATTCCTGCCCCGCTTTTAACTTCTTATCTGGAGGCAAAGTAGATTGCAATTCTTCCATATCCTTTTCAGAAAGTGGTTGTGACATTTCTTGAGAAAAAGCAGCAGATCTTTTGGATTGAGAGCTCTCCATCTTCAATATAATTATACACAATATAAGTAATTTTTAAGTAACAATTATAAACATATAACATTTTATAAAAAAATGTGAGAACAACTTACATTGCAAGAGTAAGAATCCGTGGTTCTTGTTGATCCTAAACATATAAAACGATAGAATTCAATTACAATTCAAATTGAATTCACAAAATAAACAGAATACATACAAATATACAATACACCAGCAAGGCAGCAAGGCAGCAAATTCTACAATATGAACTAAATTCGAAAGAAACAGATTTTAAACAGATTTATCAATCTACTTTAAACAGATTTATCAATCTTTTCTGATTTATCAATCTACTCCCAGCAAATTCACAGAATAAAAATGAACTAAAAATCAAAACTTACAAACATGCAAACATCAAACAATCATAATAAGCAATTGAAATACAAAATACCCAATTGAAATATAATTAAATTTAATTTTTTTTTTTTAAAAAAAAGAACTTACAGCGTCGTTGCAGATGCAGGGTGTAGTCGTCGACTCGTCGTTGCAGGATGTACAGCGTGTAGTCGCTGCTGGTCTGGACCGTTGGACGTCTGGTGGGTGGTGGCGACTGCCGACTGGTGTCTGGGCGCCTGGGCGGTGGTCTGGAGGGAGTGGGTGTTGAGAGAGAGAGTGAGTCAGTGAGTTAGGGTTAGTGTGTTTACAAAAATGAAACTGACTTCTTTTGAAATTTGGGAATTTTTTTTTATATATAAAAAACGCATTTTTAACGGGTTTCAGGTCCAGACCTGAAAACCCCGAGTTTGGACCTGATCCGGACCGGGACCGGAAACCTTGATTTTCAAGGACCGGGACCAGACCTGAATCTACAGGTCCTGGTCAGGTCCGGTCCCAACAGGTCTGGGTCAGGTCGGTTTTCAGGTCCAGTCCTGTTCATGTACACCCCTACCAGCATCAATAACCACTCGTAAGTGGCGAAATTCCTGCGCATAATATTAATAAAAGGAATGTACAACGTCCTATACTCTAGTAGAAGTTATGGTTAAATATAAAACCCCATAACTCCCCCCCCCCATATGTTCATACTCAGGGTGTATACGTTCCAAGAGTTTTGTGCTTAATCTTTTTCACTTTACGTTATTTACAGATTATTAAACTTGGTGATGACTCTCAAACCATAATCATTCAATCAACAATAATTATTCAATCAACCAAATATACCAGTTTAATTCTTGAATAATTAGTTACCACATAATATTTAATGTTGAATCCTTTTTAATTCTACCTCGGTGCCAATGACACCTTAAACGCATAAAGCGCCACAAATCCTATCCCTCGGTGTTAAAAACACCTTAAGTGCACTAAGGCACCAACATAAAATTTATTCCTTGTGTACATAGACACTTATATAGTTCTTTCCTCATGCTTATAGCATCAATAAAAATTATATGAACCCATAATAAAATTCCTTTTCAATATTCAAACCAAATTAAACATTTAGTTTTATTAAACATGCTCTCTAACATGCCATTAATAAATATGTGGTTCATAAATAATATTCCAAACTATTATTTTCCATTCAATAATCCATCACAAATAAATCATGCTTCATAATCCAATCACCAATAACATCCAAATCATAGGTTCCATTCCAAACCTAGCATGATACTACTTGTAATCAATCAAACACATTTAGCATGCTACTACATCAACATAATTATGCTAAGTACGCGAACGTACCTTCTATACGACCTTAGAATCGCCACGACTAATAAAAATCGCTCACTTCAAAGTCTCCTACAATTTAAAATTATTGAAGAGTATTAAAATCCACTTTACACAAACTTTCAGCAATATATACTATTATAAAACCCCTCATAATTTAATTAAAACAAGCTGAAATTATATTTAAAACATCATACTTTAATCCCAATTAATGGATAATTAAAATTCCTTAAAGAAACTTGATTTTAAATGCTTTACTAAAAATTCCAACATTATATTTTAATTAAAACTTGCTATAATTAAGCCTTAAAACACTTTAATTAAAGGTCTAAACCATTATACATCGTAACCCTTCAATAATTTACAAATCAAGAACCTAGGATCTTAAAAATTGGGGTTTTTTAATTAAAAACATAATTTGAAAATTAATTAACATAATACTTATAATCAAACATCAAAGTCAAATCCCAAAACTCATAATTAACAATTAGAATTAGGCATAGATTAGTTTTCAACATTAAAGTTTTTTTTATATGTGTTCGAAAAAAAGGGGAGAAAGAAAACAGCGGCAACCACTACGCCAGTGGCTGTCTGCAGGCGGCGGCGGCTACCTGCTGTTGGTGGTGAAGGGGCAGCCAAAAAAAAAAAGAAAAGGGGAAGGGGAAAAAGGAGAAAGAAAAAGAAAGAAAATAAGGAGAAATGAGAGAGAAGTTTATCTTGGGTTTTCGCCACTTTGGGCAAAGTTGATTTGCCTCATAAGTGATTAGGCAATCAAACAATTTGATTTCCTCAAATAACGAAAAGGAATCTTGTAGAGACAAGAAGTTTAGTGGGAGCAATTGGTCTTCTTGGTCATGTATGTAGATGACATACAATTCATATGAAATGACTCTAGTCCGACTTTGTGAAATGACTTGAGTGGTGTAGGATAAGTGGGAGCTTCGGCGCAAGTGAAATACCACTACTTTTAACGTTATTTTACTTATTCCATGAGTCGGAAGCAGCCCGCAGGTAGCGCGCGCAACTCACGCAACCAATTTACATGCGCGCGACAGTCGCGTGCAAGACATCCAGTTATTATTATACCAATATGAGATCTAATTATACCAAACAACACTTATTATTGTCATTGATGACGAAAGTAATTATTGGCTCCCTTTATAGGTTGAAGCAAGCTCCTAGAGCATGGTATGAAAGATTATGTAAGTTCCTTTTGAAAAATGGTTTTAAACGTGGTAAAATTGATAAAACTTTATTTTTAAAATCAAATGGAACTGGGATGTTTGTACCCCTTCTCTACAAACCCTTTTTCCCTAACTTTCCTCTTTTAATTTTCCTAATCCCATCCCTAATAAAACTTTACTAAATTAAAACTTTCTTTAAATTAAACCCCAACTTAATTAAATTAATTAATTAAATAAACTTTCCTTTTATAATTATTTCCAAACTTATTTAAAATAAACAATTTAAATACTTTAAATAAAACAATTCAATTTAATTAAATACTTCACAAAATACTTATTTTAATTAAAATACGTATAAAAATACGAGGTATTACAATGTATGTATGTTCGTTGAACGAAAGTGCACATGAATATTAATAAGAATTGAGTAGAGACCTATTTTAAGGCGGGTTTAACCTCTTTAAAGGTTGAATTCGTACCATCTTCCCCGAACATCCAATCATGATTCTGGACCACTATGGAGTTAACAAACTTTGTGATAGTGAATGGGGTGTACTTTTCACAATCGTGAACGGTTTACAAGTTCCTAAAATTTGTTGGCGACACTTTTTTCTCTAGCTTCTTCTCCTTGGAGCACCGCCATGCTTAAAGACATGATCCATAGTAGGGCGAGTGAAAATTCCCTACATTTTGTCACATGTTTATCTACTCGTTTCTTTAAGCATATCTAACTTGTTTTATTTTCTTTGGGAAAGCTTCCTTATTGTTTGTGTTATTACATTTGCAATGTTATCAATCTTTGAAATCGATAACTCAAGGGGAAGCCACCTAATACTCTAGAACAAGATATATTTTTTGACTTATTGGCAAACAACAATATTTGCCTCAACAAGATCATACTTTTTTTGTGGGATTTTACAAATTTTGATTTTATTCAAGATTATGAATGTGGGTTTTTGTTAAGGGGAAGCATATCGATTGTTGTTCTTGAAAGTGGTGATAAATCTGATTATGATAGATTGGGGGGAGGGGGCTCTGATTGGTTGGTTATGGTGATGATAGTAGCAAAAAATGAAAAGAGGAGATAGGGGGGGTTGTGATGGGTTGAGGTTGGTGAATTCGGGTTGAATTTGAGGTTTTCGTGGTGGAATTGTTCGATGGTTGATGTTTACTTTGGGTGGTGGCTAGGTTTTCGGGACTAGGGGGTGTGATCTTTGGGGTCAGGGTTGGGTTTCGGAGCGGCAAGAGGGTAGTGTTGGGGTTTTGGGATAGCTGGTGGGTAGGGCTTCAAGGCAGCATCACAGGCAACATGGGGGTTTTGGGGCAAAGGGAGGGACTGTCAACAAGTGGTTTTTGGGTGGTGGCTATCATGGAAGGGAGATAGGAGGAGAGTAAATTTTTTTTTTTTTTAAAAATAAAATAATTTTAACCAGTTTAACAAGTTATAGGTCAAATGAATCTTTAAATGAAGATTAGGGACAATGGTGAAATTGTTTTAAAATAATCCGAATGTTTGATTTTTAATTTCCATTCTTCAAAAAAAAAAAAAGGGTTTTTCTACATTATAACCCTCTAACTTTCCGTTTTCTACGATGTGCCCCCCTTTTTGAGAAATCTACATTGTAACCTCAAAATACATTTAGCTTCTATACGGTAACCTTGCCGTTATATTGTCGTTAACAAATTCCGTTAGTGGGACCCACTCACCACTTAATAATATTTTTTATCGATTTGCGTGTTGAAAATGGTTTCGTTTAAGGTTTTGGGGGCTATTTTGGCCCTAAAGATTCCATATGAGCTCAGATTTAGCAAAAAAATAACACAAATGCCTCGTATTGTATATTAAGAAATGTCTCGAAATGTGTGTATGTATTTAATACGCAAAACGAGACATTTCCGTCATTTTTTTGTCAAATTTGAGCTCAGTTTGGATCCTTAAGAGCCAAAATAGCCCCCAAAACCTAAAAAGAAACCATTTCCAACACACAAATCGATAAAAAAATATATTATAAAGTGATGAGTGAGCCCCACTAACGGAATTTGTTAACGGCAATGTAGATTTCTCAAAAAGGGGGGCATATCGTAGAAAACGGAAAGTTAGAGAGTTATAAGTGTAGATAAACTCAAAAAAAAAAATTTTACACCCCACCTTTCTTGGTATTTGAAAAAACCTTCCTTGGTAATTATATTTCCTCTCCTTTCACCACCTTCCTTTCTTACCTCCTGTAAACCCCACGAACACCACCACCACCACCACCACAATCCATCTCCATCCATCTTTATTTCACCCCCCCCACAATTAAAACCTAGAATTTCAAACTCAATTACTTTTCTATTTCACTCCACCAAAAACCTCTCTTCTCTTTAATCCGCTGAGTCTAAAATTGCTCTCCAAATCGCTCTGCTAGGGGTTTTGTGCTACTCGACAACGCCAAATAGGGAACAATTTTTGCGACAATCGCTTCTACTAGTTGCTTCAATTGTTGAGTGACATTATTTTTTGCGACGGCTCGGGTTTTGTTGTTGGTGCCCGGAGCTGGTTAAAGGTTTTTACTTTTCGGTGTCGCGGCCGGGTTTTTGTTTTGTTGATGTGAAGGTGGCAATATGAGTAATGATGTGTTTGATGGTAAGGTATTATCTGAGAAGTTGTCTAAACTTAACAATTCTCAACAAAGTATTGAATGTATCCTTTTGCAAAATTCCCTTTTATTTATTTTATTTTATGCAAATTAATTACATACAGTAGTTTAGTTATAATTGTCTGTGTTATCATTTATTTGTGTCTCAATTTTGTTGCTTTACTGTGATTGTTAACGATATTCAGGTGTTTCTGTTAATTTTGGTATTTTTTTGTACTTGAACTTTGCAAGGGTTCTGAAGGGTTTTAGGTTAGTTAATTCGGTCTGAGACGCGTTCGTTGACATAAACATTGTTATTGAACTTGTTGCTAAGACATTTGTTACTGGATAAATGTTGATGTGACTTATTTTCCATATTTATGCTTTTTAGTGGCGTTGAGTTTTGGCTGTCTAAGGCTTTCAGGTTGCTATTTAGTTCTTATTGTTGCTTTTTCGAACTACTAGAAGTATCGAGTGGACTTTGAGGTTGTAGTCTTGCAGATTTAATTTTTATTTCAAAATGATCACTGTATATCTCAAAACATGTTGATAGGCTTTAACAAAGATTCAAATCATTTGGTAACAATATATTTAGTGTCTGGAGGGTGGATTAGACAACAATAAATGAAAGGACTTTATTATTGGAATTTTGGAGTCTTTTAATCTCTTAGGTTATCATTGGAGGATACTTGTAGGAGTAATGCTATTTGAGATCTAGTAATTGAGGTTTGCCAATTGGACAATAGAAAGGTTGGATGAAAGAGGGATTATTATACCTTTTTCTCTTTTTTGAGATCTACACTGAACATTACTGTCTTTAGAGCATTCCCATATATTTGTGTTCCTTTTTTAACTTTAAAAACAGATATGTGGGAGAGATAGGAGAATAACTTAAGCTGTTAAGAGAGAATATTCTGCATTATGTGTCAAGTTATACTTATGACCACCAGGTTTCAGTCTTTGAACTTGCAGCTTCTCATTTGCTCAGAAGCTATGCTTTTTAATTTTTTCCGTCAATAAATGATTTCTACTACTCCGTGTACCATTAAGGTGTTCTCTTCTGCTGTTATATAAAAATGTGCCGAACTTATTCTAGCTGGCAGCTTAGTGTTTGAGGAAGCTGAGAACTGTTGGTAATATGATTAGTCTTTTTGAATGTGTAGTTTAGGAGATTAGCATTTGGAAGTGGGTTGTTTAGGGTTAGATTAAGGGTTTATGGTGGATATTTATATTGGAAAATAGGGAGCTAGTGCTGCAGATTAAAGTAGCTCATATAATATGTTTGGATATTGTTTCCAACGTAAGTTGTTCAGTAGAGTTGGCTTTGTTTAGCTATTATTTTAGGTTAATTTACCTTGGGTGTTAACGTCTATTCACACTTCCAAAATTCAAGTTGCTTTAAGAAGGTAGTTATCTTACACAGTGCTAGAAGAGTACATGGGTATTCAGCTAAAGTCAAATGTGTGGAATTAACCGATATTCAAGTAGTTTGCATGCTCAGAGGTATGTAATTATTAGTTCTAGTTCCATTATGTTCCGGGAGTACCTTTTTTTGCTTGTTTTAAATGCAAGTACTTTCTTTTGATTAATGTTAAGAGTTGGAAAGGAACTTTAGAGCCTAATCTTCAATAATAGTGAAGCATGATTTGGAGTTTGCCTTATTTTTGGCTTAATTGAAACAGATCATTTCAGTTTAAAAAGCATTTCAAAAAGCTTCATCTTGATCGAAAATCTATATCATCCATCATGGAATAACAAATTTTGATGATATGAAATTGTAAATGAAATCTAGTTTTGTTAATTTTGATGAGTGTTATTGTGTGTGCGGTAGCAGGCTTTAATGTTATGTTGAGGTAATCACAAGTTAATGTTCTTTTATGAGACTGCTAATGTGAAGAGAAGAGTGGAATTCAACTAGGGTATATTCATGATAGAGAAATCAGTGAACTCACCTTGTTTTTTGAGGTTCTACTACCATTATTATTGGAAGTACAGCAATCTAGGAGGTCGATGGGGGATCCAAAGGGCACTTACTCTTGGAAGTCATTTTTGGTTTGTCTATCTTTGCCAATGAGGAGCCCCTTTTCCCAATTCACAATACATTTGGAAGGCTAGAATTCTACAAAGATGAGACTATTTGAGTTTTTGCGTGGACCTTGGGGTTGTGCAGCACTACTACTTTTATGGTCCAAAGGAGAAGACCAAAGATAGCTATTTCATCAACTATGTGCATCTTGCCATTAGTTAATCTTGCTCTCATCCCTTTTGTCATTGTGAGAAGACAAGTAAATTTTATTTATCCTTTACTGTTTTGCATTTGCTACAACTTCTGCTACAAGTTCACTTTGTGGGCTTGGAAAGGAAAATGTAAAAATTATATTGTGCTTTAATGCTTTTAAGGTGATCTTGTGGTGCATTAATACAAAATGCAGTCATCTCATACATTGATCAATTGGTTTATTATGGGATAGCAACATAGCATTATACTTTTAGCTTCTTTGTGTATCAAGTCAGCAGGGGCTTTTAAGGTGTGTTCTATTCACCTAAATTTCATTTATTAGAATATATATGATCTGAACTTATTAAAACATATTTTAGTTGTGATTTGAACTTGGTTAACCCTTATCAAAACTTTTCCTTAATTGAACTTATTTGAATGAATTGTACTTATTTGTACTTAACTCTGAAATACGTGAAAATAAGGTGAACATAACTAGCCCTTAGGGCCTTAGTAACACAACTAGCTAATATGTATTCTGTATTTGACTGTTTGGGACAACTTTTCATCTATTCTTGTATTCTTGTTATCAAATTTTGTGCTTTATCAAAAGTAAAAAAACTAATTATCATCCAAATTTAAGGTGTTGATCAATGATTATGAGTCTTGTGATGCTTTATTGACCATACACATAGCTTTGTAGGAGATTTTCTTCTCTAAATGCTAGATTATTTCAAGTGGGGAGTAACAAAGGTGTTATTAAGACCCATTGTGGAGACATTCTTTGGAATCTTAGCTAGAGTAGAAGTAAGATAGAATATTCGGACTTTTGGAGTGTAATTTAAAGTTAGAAGCAAGAAGGCAAAGTGATCTTTCAAGGTGTTGATTTCTTTAGCTATTCTATTATCCAAAAAAGACGGGGAATTTATTGAAGATGTTGCTTATTGAAACAAAGCAAGATGGCTGAAGTGAAAGAGTGCTACATAGTTTTTGTAGTTTATGTGTTATCCTAACATGCCTCTGTAGGTTAAGGGAAAACTTTAGGATAAGACAATTAAACCTTCAACTGTGACATTGTCATATGTATGTTGTGTTGGATGTAGGGTGACTATGGTCATACTCATATCAATTGGTTATGGAATGAGGTAATTAGGAACATAGTCTGGGTTGCGCCTAATAAGTATAAGATGAGCGAGAATCACTTAAGATGGTTTGGTCATGTAAGATAGAGATCTATTGAGGTTAAGAGCCTAAGAAAATCTGGATGAGGGAGATTAAAAGTAATATTGAGCTTATTGGGAATTTAGGAACACATGATGTTTGATAGAGTGGAGTGGAGGGAGATAAATAAAAGAATAAGTGTCAAGGATATGCCATGACTTTTATACGTATTTATTCTCTCAAATTCATTTTCAATCTT
Organism: Chenopodium quinoa; assembly: GCF_001683475.1. Lineage (NCBI taxonomy): Eukaryota > Viridiplantae > Streptophyta > Magnoliopsida > Caryophyllales > Amaranthaceae > Chenopodium > Chenopodium quinoa. The sequence continues at coordinate 1,907,487 of NW_018744616.1, read as the reverse complement.
TTTATGTTAATCTTTGTATTTTGCAAATTTTTTCTTCCTTACGCATGTCTTATTATCTTTTGCTCTTTTTTTCCTCTTAAATTTTTCATTTGTTCTCTTAACATTTTATCATTTTTACTTGTATTATTATTATTTTTTTTGATTTTTCTTACTTATAACAATTATTTTCATTCCCCCTTTTTTTCTCCACATTTGTTTTTCTCCTCTTTTTATAAAACTTGTCGCTAGCCTATTCTCAGCTTGATCTTTTGTGTTTTACTATTCCTGATTTTCTCTTCTAAGGGACCATTCTATCTATGGGAGTTTGATTACTGAAAAGAAGTATTTTATAACTGTTTTACCATGTTCTTCTTTACTTGAAACTCCATACTGACTCCAAGTAATTTAGATACTTTATTTCTAAACCCATTAGCATGTTTGTTTAAAGAACATGCATGCCATCCAAACTCAAAGCTGGAGTACTGTATGACTTACTAGTACATTTCAAATTGGGTGCTGTAGAAGCAATTAGGTTTATTTAATAGATTCTATTTTATAGATAATTTATACAAGTTTCTGAATTTCTCTATGAATTTATACAAATTCTGCAAGTTATGCTATTCTTGTTGCTGTGACTATCTATATGGCATCCTGTTTTCTTTAACATGAGATCAGCATTGTCTCGGTGGTGTATTTCCAATCGGAAGAAAGCAAGGCAGATTGTTGAAACATGGGAGAAAATGTTCAACTCTTCTCAAAAGGAAAAATGTGTTTCTTTTCTATTTCTTGCAAATGATATATTGCAAAATAGCCGGAGAAAGGGCAATGAATTTGTGAACGAGTTCTGGAAAGTTCTTCCAGCTGCACTTAAGCTTGTATATGACAATGGCGATGAAAGTGGAAAGAAAGCAGCGAACAGACTGGTTAGTACTAAGTTTGACATCAATGCTATACATTTGTCATTTTCTACACAAACTTGCACATAGCTAACATAAGTGAAGTAATTTTGTGTTATTTATCAATTTTGTTCTCATGTATAAGCAATATCACTTTTTTTTTTTTTTTTTACATTCAACATGGTGCATCCCCCTCCCCTCCCCCCCTCTTTTCTCTGCGGATTTCTTTCTTTCTTTCTTTAAGCTCTGTATCTAATCATAAATCTGTATCCATCTATTAATTTCATTTACATGTAATAGCAATTTGACTTGCTTTTCTGCACCCAATTGAACGTCTTCTGTTAGGTTACATTGTCTAGTAACTTTCTATCTTTAAGTTCTGAACTCTTTCCTGTGTCACTTAATGATAAATGATTAAATTCGTGAAGTTTCATCCATGAACTCTGTAGTACTGAATAATTAACAAGTAGCCTTATACAGCTTCTTTGAAGGTGAATATATTCCATTTTTGGATTGCTTCTTCTTTTTCGCCTTTTTTTTTTTTCAATTCAAAGCAGGCAAATTTCCACCTGCCTACCTTTTTGTAATTTTGGGAGAAAACGAATGCATTCAAGTGTTTTATATCTAGTCTATTTGTTTTAAGTAGCTCTTGTGTATGAAAAGTTTATGGTAAGATTTGGGGTGACTTAATGGCATATGAGATGACTTTTATTCGTCACTTAAAAAAAGATCAAAATATGGATTGCCATTTTCTTAGATTAGACTATTGAGTAATTTGAGTGTCCTAAACAGTTCTTTATCTTTGTTTTCCTTTGACATATAGAATGTGTACACTTTTATAAATCACCAAATACTAAACTATACAGTAGCCAACAACTACCTCATAACTTTTTACAAACAATAAACTAGATAATATGTATGTAAGTTAAACTGATAAGGTTTTTTTTTATTTATTTATTTTTTTATTTTTTTTTTATTTTTTTTTATTTTTTTTTATTTTTTTTATTTTTTGGTTTTTCGTTTTTGTCTGTGCACCACTTGTTGACGACTCTGATACTCAATTTATTTTCGTTGTGGGCTAATAGGATGAATAATTGAAATTTTGGTGAGCAAATTTGAACCACTTATTCATAGAAATTAGTGATATGGAGGGAGATGGTGTACATTAAGTCAAGCTGATGGATGAAAGGAGTTGTTTTGGATTCTTTTGTGACAACATTTCATAGTCTTGTGCAATAAGAACTAACCCCTTAAATTCTAGGAAATTTTTGTAATGTATATGGTTGTCAATCCATCTTTTCTGTATGACACTAAATGTTAGCCAATCAAGCAGATGCTAGATTTCAAGCTACTGGTGTTAAAAGGAGGATGCTTTGTTGGATCTATTACCTTGTTAGAAAAGATAGGATAAAGAATGAAGTGACAAGAAATCAAGTTGGCTAATCCTGTTGTTGGTAGACAAGACAAGTGAGGCTTTGGTGCTCTTGGTGTGTGTGGAGAGAAACTACCTAGATGTCTTACCTAGGGTCAAAAGGAAAATTTGAAATTCAACATAGACATGTTAGTTAGAAATGCTGATCCAATTGTACATATCTTCTGTCTTTCCATCAACCTTATATCTGATCCCGTCCATATATTAAAGTATGCTGCTCACTTCTTTTAATCCTTGGTTGCACTCAAACCAACCAAGAACACTAATGAACTTGGTATTGTTGAACCTCCTTTGTTTCCTTTATCTCCAACACCAACCAAAGTTTTCAGCACCTCAAACTATCATGCTAACTTCACGAAACTCAAGCTAATCTTTTCTTCAACTGTCTCCACATTGTATACATCATTAATCCAGTCGAAGCTTAATTTATATAGGTCTAGTGGTGATTTTGTTTAATTCAAATTTGTTTTTGAGAACACTAAGACTGGAGTAGGGCATGGCCCTTAAGAAGTCTAGGACAATCAATTTGTAAGCCATGGATTCATCATGAAGTATCAACTGGAGGAAGTCAATTCACTGTTCATAACTTGATAAATATTGCACAAACTGTGGTTGATATCCAGGCAAATACCGTATAAAATGTGTATAGAAATTTAGTCTATAAGGATTTTGTTTGCCTACATAGTTTTGATTTTAAATTAAATTTTAAAACTTTTTTTGGCTTTTTAAACAGATTTATTTCTTATTTTACTAAATGAAATATTATCCAGGATCAATTTTATTTGAGAGAAGTTTGAATCGACTATGAACTTATTTATCAAGTTGAGTATACAGTAGAATTTGCAATTCTAGTATCTTCCTAACACATAGTTTGGAACTAAATTTAAATATTTCAATTCAATGATTTGAATTCATTGGGTTGAACCGTTGAAATGAAATCCTGCGATTCAAGCACAACCTTTGGTATTTTGATCTTAAATGGGGCATGCACCTCTTTGATTATTCATGCACAACCTTATGGTATTTTGATCTTAAATGGGGCATGCACCTCTTTGACTATCTTGTAGGTTGACATTTGGGAAGAAAGAAAGGTTTTTGGATCTCGTGTTCAGAGTCTTAAAGAAGAACTGGCAGCTAACCAGATAAAAGATCCAGCCCCACAACCTGTCAGCAATGGAAAGAGCCCTAATCCCATAAAAATTGTGAAGAAGGATGCTCAGTCGTTGAGAATTGTCAGTTTTTTTTGTTTCAACTGGTTTTTCCTGGCTATGTATATTTTGGTTTACCTTGGCTCAAAATTGCTGCTTATTTATCATATTTCAGAAATTGGCTGTTGGAGGATTTCCAGAAAAAATTGTGTCAGCATTTCATTGTCTCCATGATGAATGTTCAAATGAAGAATCTATGCTGGTCAATTGTAATGCTACTGTTAATTCTGTAGAAAGAATTCTGAAGGAAATAGAAGCTACAACAAGTCAAGGTATGTCATGTACCACTCTTGTTTTAGACCTTATGGTCTATCTTCCTACTAGATGGCAGATAAGAGATGCTTTACAACTTTCCATTTGGAAGTTGGAACATTTTATTTCCATTCTCCATTCAATGACTCAGGTTTACTATCATTTCTATCATGTTATATGGGCTGGGTAATTTTCAAGATTGTTATTTTAGGTACTAGTATCATGGTGAGTGATTGTCACATCTTTCCTTTTCATACTCTAAAGATCCCTGTTTTGGTTAGCTCTTTCCACAACACGTGTGGCATAGAATAAGCCTTTGTCTTATAGCATATTCTTCTGTTTGTTTGCATCCATTGTTCTCTAATCCTAGCTACGGTTGTTGGACACTCTTTTCACAATCCATCTGCCCCCTCGTACAGTCCATGGACTTCCTAAGTTGGCACTTTGACAACTCTAAACTACATTACAACCTTTTGGTAAATCAAATTTTTGGAGTACATTCACATCTACATCCAGAATTTTGTCCAAACGTATGTTCACATAGTTTCAGAACCCTGTTATCGGCTTTATACTGATTTTTATACTAGGAAACAATAATACCCGTTGAATCATAAATGGCTTTAATGAGAATGCAGAAATTACGGGTTAGCATTTCGTTTGCCATCCATAAACGTAGATCTGTATAATAGAATTAGGCTTGTTCCAGTACTTGTCACATGTGCAATATTGTAATTTGCCAGTTAACATATCTAACTACACCTTGGAGAAGTGGTGTACGTTAATGATCCAGTATTTTTGTTCCATAATGGCTTTGCTTGGAGGTTGAATGAATCAGGTAACACTGATATAGATCTTAAGCTTTGTGAAAGCCTTAGTTGATTGCATGAAAAATCTAAAGTCAAGCCATAATTTGGGAAAACCAAGGTGCAAAAGGTCCTTGTGGCACAGGCACAATGCCAAAGGAAAAAAGTTACTGCTCTTCTATGGTATTGGGAAAAAGATTCTTGAATGAAAAGAGCTTTGTTTAGACTGATATGTGTTGCTTTGGCTCCAAATGTATGGGCTATGCAAGTTTCAGAATTTTCTTGCCGAATTGTTAATGCTGAACTAGTTTGAATTAATATTTCATTCTCTACTCATCTTTCAGAGGTCTACTTGAATATGAAAGTTCTATTCACAATCTTTTTCATGAGTGATTATTTAGCAAACACCTAATATTTCTTTGATGAAAGTAGGACCTTTACAGAAAATCATTGCCATGAGTTAGGCATGGTGACTATCTCATCTATGGTGCTAGACATCTAAGTCCACCTCTAAAATTTTCCTCTATAATATAATTAGTCCACTTTTTATATTAGATTTTTGGACTAATGTACCTTTTTGTCACAGATTCTGGATTGTGCTCTAGGGCTAGGATTTATTTCTTTATTTTATTTATTATTATGTTTTTGCTTCTCATTTAATTATGTTCACCACTACTCTTGTAAAGAATGTATTAGGTAATATTGATTTATGATTATTTATTGTTTTGTTTAATTTTCTAAAATTGATTGTTTAGGACTTGTTCTCAAATGTATAAGAAAACACTATATTAGATAAAATTTTGACAGAGTCGGCTTAATGTGTATTTTTAATATTTTCATAATTTTTATTATTATGCAATCTAAGATATATATAAAAAAAGAAAAAAAATAAGATCGGTCTAATTTCTTAATTTTTGAAAGCTCGCCTTAGGCGCCCTTAGGTGCAAGGCACAATCAGGTGAAGGCGTAAAGGCTTATTGAAGGCACGCGCCTATACGCTTTTTCTAGGCTGTTTGTGTCTTATTTTGTAAGGCCTTAATAGTTAATGTTTAACATAATCTTTTTTGATTAACACTTGTCTTTGCAATGATTAGATTTACTTCAATATTAGGAGAGAGAGAAGCCCCATACCCCTAATTTCATTTGAAGAACCTAGTCATTGATCACATGCCTTTTTTTAGACTTATTTTATTGAAATTAATTACTCTTTTAATGTAATAAAGTGCGCGTTACAAGTGGTGCACGCCTCTTCCGCCTTGCACCTAGGCTCCAAGCAGTGACGTATCCAGGAATTTCGAACCGTGGGTTCGAAATCTTAAAAAAAAAAACGACGATCATATATTAATTAAATATTAAATACATAAGTTCAAGTTTTGTGATTGATGCCAGGATAAGGATTCGCGGTGGATATTGAATCCGAGGAAGGAGGATAGACAAGTAAGGCACATGTAGTAGTCACGCAAAAAGAAGCAACGACACCGAAAGGGATACAAGAGCACGCATTCGACTAGCTTCCTGCAACCAAGTATAGGCAACCAGGCTGCTTTTTTCAGTTCCTATAAGTTCGAGGAGATTCCAAGCTGGTCATTCGGCAGCTCACTGGTGAATCTAGGGTACCAATTGTCAGAAACTGAGAAACGGAACGCACTTTGTTTCTTTTCCGGGTTTATGGATTGGATTCCTAAGTAGAACGAAAAGGAAGATTTTATCTTTTTGGAGACCCACATTCTACCGAACTGAACTAAGAGCCCCGCCACCTCTTGGCAAAGTAGGCTGATGGGCAAGCTCCCTCCTGTCGCAACGGTGCGGGGCGTCAGAGGCTGGACGATTGCTAGAGGCTGGACGATTGCTTCCATTACTGACCAGAAAGACACCAAATTCTCCTTTAGGTGCTTCAACTGCGGTATAGGTAGAAGAAGATATATAATATCTTCTTCTACTACGGGAGGATTCCTTGAACTAGGTGAAAAACAAGTAGAGGACTTTTGCGACTTCCCGGCACGTTTCCAAAGACTTTAAACTCATGGTAAGTTGGTAACAAAAGCTCTAAAATTTACAATAGTACACAAAATAAACAATTAATTATTTAATTATCTAAACAATCTAATAATTGTTATTTTCAATTTTTAAAGTCTATACTAGTTATAACATTACGACTTGACTACTTCTCTAAATCTATAATTCTATTGCAAAAAATTATATTACACATAAAAGAAAAATCCCAAGTCCCCAATAAACACATATGTGAAGATATAAACGTCTTCTAATTATCAATAAAAAGACCAAGTAAAAATTTAAAATTCTAAGTATCTACAACTCAATTTGTCAACAATTCAAATATACAACAATATATCAAAACCAATTAAACAAATCAGTAATTAATCTTATTATCACTAAATAAGAAAGGTTCATATTTAGTTTTTTGAATGTTAGTCTGAAATTTGAATGTAAGGTGGAAAAAAAAAATGAGGGCAATAGGAATCGAACCCTAACCTATGAGATTCTCGCTGCTCTACAATCAGCTCCTTACCTTTGCGCCAAACTTACACAATAGAATACTTATCTCACATAAATTCTTTTAAACCTTTTTTTTTTTTTTTTTTTTTAAAATTTTTTTTTACAAAATTAAAACTTATAATTTTTTTCCAAAAAATCCGTGGGTTCAATGAACCCCCCCTAGATCCGCCCCTAGCTCCAAGGACTTTTGCACCTCGTGCCTTTTAAAACTAAGTTTAATTCTAACAAGACTAAGTAAAATATATTTGGAATAAAGTGAGTAAGAGTTCAGGTTCTTGGTGGTAAACTTCTGTGATTTAAACTCATTTTCACTTCACAGTTCACATTACTTTCTTTTCCCTCTTGGCACCCTAACCCTCACCACCTCCCTGCCATTTGACCAAAGCACTACCACATCATGTGACTTCCTCAGTCACCAAATTAACCCCATCCCTATCTGAATGTCAGCACCTTCATCACCAGATCTTATATGATTGTATTTTGCTATCGAGTTTTCTCTAGTAAAAAATTTAACGGTGCTTAATACCTTGCTGCGAATTTCTGCTATAAATGACTTCATTTTATGATGGAAGTTTGTGTTTAAGATTGGCCCATTTCCCATTCTGTTATCCCATCTCAAGCCCTTTCCCATCTGCCATTTTCTACATACAACTATGTAAACTAGCTCTCCTTTTCTCTGTAATGTCATTATGCTCTAATTAACTGTTAATTATTAAAATTGTTATTAATATCCAATTTTAGCCGTAACTAACCCTTTAGAAGAAGTTTGGATCCTTAATAAGTAAAGCTATGTTACAGGGACTTGCCAGCTTTCATGCCATAACTGTGATAACATGACATGGTGTGGATATGTGTGAAATTCGTGTCAGACCCAGCACTGTGCACTTGGGATAAACAACACAGAAGTTAGAGGGAGAAGTGAATTTAATCCAAATTGTTTATAGGGACCAAACCATAAAGCCTAGATTGCAATGGGTTATAGAAGACATTTACTAAGCTGAGGAAGATTGGGATTTTGCTCGCCTGAGTTATGTGTTATGTGATTCCACCGGTGAATTCACCGGTACATTGTTGCATGTTGTAGCGTGATATTAGAGAGAAATAGGTAGAAGGAGCATTAACTATTTCCTGTTATCTTGGGGTAGGAACTAGGAAGTGTTTAATAATTACAAAAAAGAAAAAAAAAAAGAAAAAAAATAGAAAGAGAGAGAGAGAGAGAAAAAGAAGGGAGCAATACACTATGCATCTTGCTGGCCAGCTAGCTAATACTTAAAACTAAATCTTTAAATATAACCATCTCCACCATGAAATTGTTCCGTTGGCAGCACCTATTTTTTTCTCCACTTTTTAGCACCCTTCCCCATTTTGTCTTCTATTGTTTTACTTCTTTTTTTTAATTTTTTTTTTTTTTTTTTTTTTTTTCTTGCACTCCTCCTGCCTTACATTTTTTATATGTTACAATATATATGTGTGGCCTTATATCTGACTCCAGATCTCAGACAAAGTCCTTGTGTCTTGATTTTTTTGGAATTGTCACACCAGACCCTTTGATCCCCATACTTGACAAGGCGTGTCCCGGTAACACAGAATTAAAAATTCTTTCTTAACTTACACAATTAAGAAGTCTTCCTCTCTCTCTCTATATATATATAAACAACAGCAACAACAAAGCCTTAGTCGGTTAGTCCCAATATGATTTGGGGTTGGCTAACATGAATAATCATAAGGAACTGTACGATATAAAAAGGGACATAGCAAAATAGTCAATTAAAGGAGTTTGAAAAAAGGTGAGTAAAGTGGGGAAAAGAAAGAGCATTTAAGAAAAATCAAGGGAATTTTCAAAGAGAACAAAAAAAATAAAATATAATAAAGTTTTGAAGTGGTGGTTAAAACGTTTAGAGTAAAAAAAAAAACATAATGGTTTGAGAAAACTTGAGCAAAGTCTACAATGTAACCTAAAAATTTTAATCTACTTCCTCCGTCAACTATTATTTGCAACATTTACCAAAAAAAGAAGCTAACAATTAATTACAACAAACTTATGGTTTGTTTGGTAACCAGAAATTCTGGATTTGGCCAATTATGTTGTTTGGATGTACTTAGAATTTGGGAATTGAAATTGGCCAAATCCAAGATTATAAAGACATGAGTATATTTTGATATATTGAAATTGCAATCCTAAACCTGTCATTTCAAATTTTAATATTCAACGAAAAAGCCCAACTCTCTTTCTCTCCTATGCCGTACAACAGTTTTCATCCGCTTCCCCAATATTTTCTCTCTCTTAGGGTTCTTCACCATTGAAACATACACAAGTTCTCTCTCCCCTCCATTGAAGGGAGCTTCGAATTTCTTGCTTGACCATAGAGTGTACCTTATTTAAAATAGCTGAAACTTGATCGACCAATTTCTGAAATACCAATTTCTGAAATTTGCAGCAGCTCTTCGAATTCCCCATTGAAGCGGCGCACGAGCTTTTTCTCTCCATTGAACCAACATTGCAACTTGATACCAACATTGCAGCAAGTAAAGCGAATTTGGGGATTTAAGATTGAGGAGGAGAAAGAAAAAATTGGGGAAGAGGATGAAACTTTGGGAATTTAAGATTAGGTAGAGGAAGAGATGAAAATTTGGGAATTGAAGATTGTACAGGAGAGAGAAAGGAAATTTGTGTGAGTTAAAAGTGTAATTTCATTTGCTTAATTCAAAATTTCACTCATCTCCAAACATAGGTTAGAATTTGAAATTCTGGAAATGAAATTCTGATATTTCCCAAACACCCAATATTGAAATTGAATATTAAGATTTCAAATTCTAAAATTCAATTTCAACATTTGAAATGAATATCATGTTTCCAAACACAACCTTAGTTATTTCCTATTGTAGTAACTTTTTCGGTCAAAATGACCAAAATACCCTCATTTAAAATTCATTAACACATAATACCACACATAATTACAAATCCTTATAACCCTAATCTGAATTAATTATCTAAACCTTCCCACCCAAATAATCAGATTATCTCTCAATTTCTTCTCCCTCTTCATCTTTCATTTCATCTTCTTCATCTCTCATAATCAAATTGCAGATCATCCGGTTCGTGATCGGTGGTTAGTGGGATTTGGTGTGTTGTCAATGATTGTGGTGGTTCGCGGGGGGTGGTTTTGGTTGTTTGTGGAAGGGTTTTAGTGATTCGTCGGTGGTTTTGGGTTTGTGGTTGGGTTTCATGGGCTTTGGTGGTGGTTTTGAATTTTGGTGGGTCCGGTGGTTTTGGTGTTGGTTATAGGTTTTGTGGTTCTGGGTTTGGTGGTTTTTGGTGGTGGTTCTGGAATTCTAGGTTTCGACGATTTTTGTTTTTTTTAGTTGGATTAATATTCAAGTACATGCCCATATGGTTCCATAATCATGCTTAAAAACTTTTTCCTACGAGTCTGCGCGGACCCCCATTGTTGCAAATAATAGTTAATAGACGAAGTATTATATTCAAGAATGGAGTTTGCTAGATTAATTTAGTTTTCGAAGAGCATATATGGGAATTGTATGATGTTTAGGAAGATGACTAATGAAGATCATGAGAATATGCATATGGAAATCCTCGGCTTTTCGGTCAAAAGAAAAAGAAAGTTTAGAAAGGGAAAGGGATGAAGGTGGAAGAAAGGAAAGGAGGAAATTCCAATACAAAAGTAAAACACTTATAAGAAAAACAATTAGGCAAACCAATGAGAATATGCCACATGGCACTAGATATGTTAATGAGGGATTGAGGGTAATAAGACCATTATGTGAAGACACATGAGTTTGTTCTATTTCTTGTTTATCAAAAGGTTAGAGTATTTAAAGAATGATGTACATAGTTGGGGTTGGTCTTATCTAATTCTCTGTACTCTTTGTCTTATTATGTACGTGGAAGTCTTAGGCCCTGTATAGTTCACCTTATTTTATTCACCTTATTATATATATATATATATATATATATATATATATATATATTCTAATTTGGTGATTTGACCATACTTTGACCTTATCTACACTAATCTATAAAGAAAAAAGTATCAAAGGGGTCTTTAGATTCATAATAATGTGTATATTATTACCCCCTTTGTATTTTATTACTTGCTCCGTTTTTCTTAGGCACGTATGCCAATGAAATCTTTGATTAATATTATCTTTAATCATCCATAAGTAAAAATTATAGCAATTGAAAATTAATAATCTATTCATTGAGACATTTTAACAAGTAACCATAAGATTATATTTTACTTATGTTTAAATCTCAAACATTAGTCAAAGAAGAGCAAATGAATAGTGCAAAAAGTGCAAATGGATCAAGTAATAGAGGGAGTAATAAGTAGTTTTATAATTTTTTTTATTACGAAATTAAAGATATATAACAATGAAAAGCCACACATAAAACGATATTATGAATTTATGTTTTTTGTTTTGATTTGAACTTTTTCTTTTTTCTCTTTGATGTGATTTGAAATAAATAATGAGCTCCTGTAATAAGATGAACTAAACATGACCTTAGTCTATAAATAGTGATTTGCTTGATACTTGGAAAGGTAGATCGATTTTCTTGATTTCTTCTTTGGGCACAATCACAAAGTTCCTCATTGTCATTCGAAAATTTTCATGTTTTCTCATTATCGAAAGGATTTGGTAAAGGGCTCGTTTATATTTACTTAATTTCAGTTCAGTTCAGCTCTAATCAGTTCAGTTCAGCTCCAATCAGTTCAGTTCAGATGAGCTCTTAATTTTCCTCTCTCATAAAATATTCATTTCAGCTCAATTCAATTCAGTTCAGTTCAGCTCCAATCAAATCAGTTCAGTTCTGTTCAGCTCCAATCAGTTCAGTTCAGCTCAATCCAGTAAATGTGAACAGGCCCAAAGTAGATGTTAAATGAGATAATGGGTATTATTGTATTGAAAAAGTAGATGTGATGTAAGATAATAGATTTTCTTTTTTCAACGCAAAAGTGAGTGGGACCCTAACTTTGTGGTTGTAAAAACAAAAATGTATTAATAATGGGGTCATTCTCATAATACAAGTGTAAAAACTAGTTTGGATTTTGGTTTATATGAAAATAAAATACACCATCTATACTTATATAATAAAGTAATTCCCGTAATTATCCCTAAAGTACACGTGTCATTACTTCATTAAAAAATTTTCCGCCAAAAAATTTGTTATTTTTTTTAAAGGGAAGGGAATGACGCACACCAATAATAATTTAAATAAAATTAGAAAATATAGTGGTAAAGAATAAAAGAATGTTATGTAATACTATAAAATACTACATAGGATATTTGTATTTAAAAAAAAACGTAGGACATTACTATCTAAGAATATTTTATTTTTATTGTTATCAACAAAAATAACATGAATAGTGAGTACTTTTTATTTGAGAATAAGGGTAAGATTTCAAATTACGAATACTAAAATATTGTTATTACTCCTTCCATCTCACATTAGTTGTCCTATAAAATATCACAATGTTTATTACAACGTTACACGGTACGTGAGACATTTTGGAACGTGGTACGGGAACGGGGCGTGGAACGTAGTCTAGAGAGTTCTAGGAACATATGACTCTGGAGTTCCCGTTTTTTTTTTTTTTTTTTTTTTTTAATTTTTATATATTTTTTTATTAAGGAATTTTCTTTTTTATTAATTTTAAATTTATTTGACTTTCTTAGGACTTTATAGTTAATATATACAGCTGTTAACCCAAAAAATTAAAAAGAAAAAAAAATACAGCTGCAGTACGTTAGTACATACTGTAGTAACTGTACTATTACTATACTACTTGGCACTAAAGTACTGGTATAAAATAAAATAATTTATAAAGGAAAGATAAAAAGGGAAGGGTCCACCAATTTTATTTATTTATTTATTTTTTTAAAATTAGGTTAGGATGCATTTGCTTTGTCAGCCGTCAAAGACTTCATCTTCTTCTACACTAGTTTTTTCATATTCCTCCATTAATGAAACTTGAAGCTTTAAATCTTAAACTAAACCTAAAAAACTCAAGAAAATAAAAGGTTCTTTCACCTACAAACGGGTACTCCATCAAACGCGAACTAGATCGCAAACCACCACGAACCGGAATGAGTAAGTTCCGCGTTTCGGGACACACGTCCTGGTTCGCGGAACGCGTTGTCGTCCCGCGTTCCGTGCATCAATGGTTTATTATACTTTTTTTTTTAATGTTTTTTTTAAACTTACAATGATTCCGTTTGATAAATTTTTTAATAAACAAATAATGAAATATTATTGTACTATAAAACCGTGCTAAACTAGTTAAATATTATTTGCAACATATACTAAAAACAAACACTAAACATCATTTACAACATTCCCAAATCTTTTCATTTTTTGTTATGGAATCACAAAATCTCCTTTACTTATAATTTTATAACTTTAATTACATGCTGAAAGCATAATGAATTATAACCTTTTTTTTTAAAGCCAAATGAATTAAAAACTAACCTATTCTAATTAAAGTCATCTAATCTCATCAAATTTCTCCACATTCATCTACTTCATCTTTTTCATCTTTTTCATTATTTGTCTTTCTCCTCCTTCTCATCTAATTCCTTTACCTTCATCTTCCCCCATTATCTTTCTCTATCCTCCTTTAACCCCATTCTCATGAATTGAAGAAGAAGACCACCCTTTTAATTTTTTCGAATCCAAATTTGGAGATAGGCACTCGTGGGTTTTCGTTTGGTCGGTTGGTTTATGTGTCTCATGGGTCGGGTGGTTCATGCGTCTCGTGGTTGGTTTGTGGGGGTGGCGTGGGTTTCTTGGGTGGTTCGTGGGGGTGGCGTGGGTTTCGTGGGTCTGGGTTCGAACCAATTGGGTGGTGTGGGTGAGTAGTTCGAAGCAACTGGGCTGGGTTAGTCAGTGGTGGTGAAGGTAGTATGGGTGGTTGTTGGGCGGGGGTCTTGGTGGTGTTGGTGGGTTAGTTTGGTTGGATTAGTTATCCACTCTCTCTCCTCTTACTACTTAATTACCCTTACTTTTCATTAATTATCCTTGAGAAATTTAGCCTTGGTATCCGTGCTCCCCCCTTTTGTTACAAATAATATTCAACGGAGGAAGTAGCAAAAAAACCAATTTCGGATAGGTGTAAATTTTTACGATTAATTGATCCTGACATTGACGAAAGCATGAATCATCGTTAGACTCATTTAACTAGTCACTTCTTGTCTTTCTACCCCCACTTACCCCCTAAAAATTGTACCTCCTCCGCTCTCTGTTAAATTGTAACATTTTCTTTCTAAGGAATCTGCAAATTAATTGTAACATTGTTTTATTTGGCTAGTAGTTCTCTGTAACTCTCATTACATGGTACTTTTTCTCTTCTTTTATTTTTTTTTATTTTAGTCTCATTGCTCCTTATAAATTGTGCATCCTTCCTTTGTAGCAATTAAAAGGGGATGAAGTATAAAATAACTCCAACAATGGGTAGGATTTTAAGATTTTTTTTTGCTTGTGTTTATTGTTGTTATTCTTCCTTTCTCTTTCCCTTCCCTCTTGGAGTTTTTTTTTTTTTTTTTTTTTTTTTTTTTTTTTTTTTTTAATTGCTGGTAGGTAGGGGAATGGTGGCGGGGTAAGGAGAATATATATATCCAATGCTTCTTATTGAAGGTTGAAATCCCCAATTATGGAATTGTGCCAATGGAATATCATATGCATTGACAATTCTTCTTTTCTTTTGGATCAGGTATTCAACCAGGGACTGGTATGACAGATGAGATGGAGGAGCAGGAACATGCCCTTAAGCAATGTGTCGGACAACTTGAAGGTGCAGAAGCCATCCGGGTAACTCTAGTTTCGTTGCTTAAAGAGGCGGTTCAGGAACAAGTATGTTATCACTTACCTCTGATATCAATTTTCTTTGTGACTGTTAAATATGTAAGAGACTAATAGCAATAGGTAGAAAAAGGAATATTCATATGTTTTATGTGTGTGACAGTCTTATCATAAAGGGACAGTCTTGCTTTCTGGGCTACCTAAGTCTAGAATTGGTCATGATTTTTGTCATCACCAGTGTCCTAGAAAAGGTATTTACTTTAATAGTGACCTTACAATTTGAGATGCAATTAAAAGCAGGAGAGTTTTTTGGTTGGGTAGGAATTTTAGAGCATTAATGAATTGAAAGTAAATTTCCTAGGAATACCACCAAAACCTTTGCACTAAGGGTAGTTGAAAGGATTCCAGGGTTTCCTGCATTTATTTGTTGTTTTTGTAGTTTATGGTCCTATGATACCTCTTCCTAATAGTTTTAATCTTTCAGGAATTGCAGCTGCAGACTCTACGGCGTCAATTACAGGTAAAGTTCTTCTTCCCTTCTGAGGGCACTTCTGTTATATCTCCCATGACTGTTATTTGCTAAACGTTCTCTTCATGAGTATGAATTTATGATACATTTGTGTGTCACATCTTTTTTGCTCAACCTACCAAAACTCTTTAATGGTGACAATGGACCATGTGACCCTACATAACCTTTTTCATGTACCCTCCCTTAGAGTGGGAACCCATTACAACAATAATGGCAGCTTAAACTTAACCTGTTTATTTATTTTTTTTTTTTTTCTGGCCTACTTAACAGAGATAAGTGTTGTTGAAGGATTCTTGCCCCTATTGACCAAATTTCAGTGACTATAGCTGTCTATACACCTGTGCTGACACAGTATTGCTTGCTGATTAGACATGCAAAACTGACCCAATCTTAAATGGTCTGACATAGACCCAACCCAACCTAACTTGAGATTGGATAACTCCATTTTGACTCTAACCCTCACTGATTTAATTATTAAAGTATCTTCTACTGTGAACTATTACACAATGGACCTTAAACTACTCATCATCATACCTTAACTTATATAACATGAACCAAACCTGATTCAAATGACTTGTTTGCTATCGTACCTGTGATGATGTGTTGTAAAGTGTGCCTAAATATAGAGTGTACCTATTTCGATTGCATTATATTAGTTGAAATTTTTTCTTTTACAAGGTATTATATACTCCCTGCATCCTTATTTTTTGCCCCTTTGCAAATTAATGGGTCAAACTTTAAAACTTTGACCATTAATTGTCATTAATCTATAAGTGATTTTATAGTCATGTGGGTTCTTGTTGGATTCGTCTCATTGTATATATATTTTATAATAATATCAAGTTTTTATAATTTTTACCTAGATAGAAATAGAAATATGTACGCTTTAAGACGTGGGTCTTGGATGCCATTGAAAGTTAAATGGGGCAAAAAAAAATAAAATAAAAAATAGGGACAGAGGGTGTAATATGTTATTCTTTGTACAATATAATGTTTCAGTCTTTTCTTATAATCTATATAAATGTTCGTCATTGGTTGATGATAAGCAATGTTTCTATGGTCCTTGCTAAATAATACAACAATCCCTTCATTTTGACGCTTTCCTTTTTTTCATATATTCCAAAATAATTTTTCCACTTGTACTTTGGAAAGCTTCCATCATTATTTAATCTTCCTTTTCTTTATATCTCAATGTTTGGAATTTATACTTCCTCCGTTTTTTAATAGTTGCAATACACTTTTTCACGGTATTTAAGGTATGTCGGGTTCATATGATTTAATACACTTTAAAATGGGGTGAGTGGTTGTTAGGAGTGTAAGTTAGTGGGCCATGTGCTTTAAATAAGGGAAATAGTATAGCTTTCCCTAAAATAACTTTCCATTTATGGTGTGTTGCAAGTATTGTGACATTTCTATTTTAGGGAAGTGTTGCAAGTATTAAAAAACAAAGAAAGTACTATTTACACACACTCTTTTGACTGTCTTTATTTATTTATATGTTTGGAAAAATATAATTGAAGATATTAAGAAAATAAATTTTCATTAGCAAGTATGGAATCCGTAAAATTGCATTATATAGAACAATGGAAGTACATCTCTCTTTCCTTTGTAAAAAGTTAAAGCCACTCAATCACACGTAATATAAAGATTCATACTATCGTTTATCACATCTTTATTTTTCATAAAATAATACTATATACATTTTCATGTCTACTTTTTCAATAATATAATGATTTATAACCACATAAGCTATGAAAGGGGGATTATAACTATGTCTATAAATCCTTTGACTTTGCTTTCAAATTCCCAAAAATACAATTCCCAAATATATTTTATTCTCATCCGAAATAATAATAATAATAATACTGCTAAAACCTTGTTGATTATTATTTTATAGTAATAATAGTAATTACCGTAGAATATAGTTGCACAATCAAACAATGCTAACAAAATCTACAATATTCAAATAAAATCAATTAGTAACCTAAGCACAAAATATCAAGAGGCTAATGTAACATCATAAAAGTTAATGTTACATATATGGGTATCATATAATACATCATAAAATTCCAAAAGATAATGTTTGATTGCCTTATAAATAAACTCCAAAACAAGGACGAGAAGAAAAGTGAATTGTCTAATTATAGGCCCCTAGTTTGCTTACAGGGGCGCTGTATGATTAGATTTTGATGCAAGATGAAATTTAATTTTCATATGGTATGTTTGGGATGTAGGATTTAATTTAAAATTCTAAAATTGGACCAAATAAAGTGTTTGGCAAAACAAAAAAAATTGTAATTAGATTTCATTCAAACACATGACACTTTAAAACATTCTTAGATTTGTGAGGCACACCTTATCTCCCTCCATTCCACTCTTATTTTTCTGTGTCTTTTATTTGTGGCTAGGATACCAACCTCTATAGCTATATGAAACGAAATTTTATTTGTTTATCGATGGTGGTTATGGATTGATAAACTGATGGGTGAAATATGGAGTTTAAGTTTAAAAGGAGGAAACTACCATTCTTGATTAATAATGTTTTTTTTTACCGTAGTTGTAGGCTAAGGATTATTTTAATGCTGCACCATTCCTCACTACTCCCTCTTTCTCTATACTACCCAAAATTAATTTTCTTTTTTCCTTTTAAGAGCAAAGCGAATGGTTGCCAATTTACTCTCCTCCTCATCTATGGCGAACTCTATGCCCACTTATGACCATGATCTCCCATTAGTTATGTGGACATAGTTTTTCTCTCCTACTCAGGCTTGTTCACTTCACCTATAAAATAATATTCAGTAAAGTTATTTCAATTCCGTAAAAATAATTTCAGTTCAGTAAAAATGATTTACTACCTCCGTTAAATGTTTTCTGCAACTTTTGGAGGGTTTGTGGTTCACAAAGCAAAATTTGATATAGGTAATTAATGTATTTTAGGGTATGTAATTAAAGTGGAGAGAGAATATTTGGATATTTAATCAACCACCCACTACCACCCCAAGACCAGCCAACACCACCCACTGCCACCACCAAGACCAGCCAAGTCCCATTGCCTTCACCAACACCACCGCCGCGGCACTGCCTTTACCAACACCACCGCCGCCTTAAACGCCGTTTTCACCACCACCACTACCACCCCACGATACCACCAAGAAACCACGAAACCCCCACCATTTTAGATCCGACGGATTCCACCACCACCACCACCATTCTCACGAAACCCCATAAACCACTACCAGCCCCACAAAACCACCACCAGCCCCACGAAACCACTACCAACCCATAGATCCGACGGAAACCACCACCACCATTCTCAAACCACGAAACCCCCCATGAAACCCTCCACGAAACCCCCACGAAACCACGAAAACCACACGAAACCCCCCACAAAACCCACATTAGCCCCACGAAACCACCACCATCATAGATCCGACGGAAACCCACTACAAAATCATCACCAACAATTCAACAAACCCATCACAAATTCAATTTCTTAAAAGTTGAAGAGCAAAAGAAAAAGAGAGATAATGATATGGAAAGAGGAGAGAGAAAATATGGGGGAAGATGAAGATGAAGGTGGTTTTGGGTTTCTTGAGTTGAAGATGAAAGAGTTGATAAATTAGATTGGGTTGGTTGGGGTAAAAATTGGGTGAGAAATTAGTAATTAAGTAAATCTGATTGTTGTTAGTAAATTGTGTTTTAATTTTTTAAATGAGGGTAAAATTGATATTTGACTAGTGTTTTTTTACCAAAAGAGGAAAGAAATATTTTTCACACCAATACCTCATCAATATTGCAGCCACGCAACAGCCTAGATAGTCAACGCTCAACCTGCAACGGACTCCCTTATAAGGCTGTAATCATCGTTGTTGATTTTATAACACCTCAACCCGCCGGCTAGCAACACCTCAACTCGCAACCCGCAATTTGTCGCCGGCTAGCAACACTACCCGTCCCTCAACGTTGTTGATGAAGAGTTTGATTAGGGTTTGTGAGATTGGTGGTGGAGTAGCGCTGGGAAGAGACATAGGTGGTGGGTGGCGATTGTTGTTGAGGTGAGGCAGGGGTTGCGGGTCTTGGCGGTTGTAGGTGTGGGCTGCTGGTGCTGCTTTGTTTGTGCGACGGGTGGAGATTGTGGTTGTTGGTAAGTGATGGTGGTTTTGGTGGCAAGAGGTGGTGAAGGTTAAGGTGTGGGTATAGCAAGCACCGACGACTGGAAGAGGAGGGTTTTGGGCGGGCCGGCACCGGGGGTAGGGTCAGGCTTCGAGTGGATAGTAGTGAGGTGGTTGGCATGTGGAAGGGTGTTTGGTGTTTGGTGTTTTTTTTTTGTTTTTGTTTTTGTTTTTGTTTTTATGTGTAAAAATTAAAAAAAAAGCCTTGACCAATGATTTAATGACACGTGGATTTTTACCTAATATAACAGGTAAGGTGACCTGTTGGGCTCATTTTGGGAGAATAAAGGCAAAATTGTATTTATTTTGGGCAGATTTAAAGGTTGGTTTATTTTGGGAGAATGGAGCCAAGGTTGGTTTATTGTTAAATTTTCCTATTAAATATGAACTTAATGGTGGAAATTAGAGGACAGTCTTGAAAGGCAATAATTTTTAAATAGAAAGGCAATGGTTTTTAAATTTTATCTGAGGAGCAATGATCCTAATACCTTAGTTTAAAATTTGTTTAAACCTTAACAAAGTTTTCTTCAAATAAATCTAAAATTTTATTTCAGTCTAACTAAAATAATTGACCCATGATAAAAATATGTAAGAAAAGCAAATGAACCACGATAGCTCATTAACCAATTAATACAATTCTAGATGCCCAAGACCCCATATTTAGTATGATTAAATGCTTCATAATCTAAACATTTGTAAAAACTTCTACTTTAAAAGTAATGCAAAATCAAGAGAGTACCTTCATAAAGCAATACCGATAGTTATAAGGAGTATTGATTCTCATCTTTCCGTTGCCTTCAAGTTTCATTGGAGGACATGGCACCAAGTCACTAGCATCATTGTGCAAAATTCCTTGGAAAGTACCACAATTCTTCCCATGCAATCTTGAAAGTCCCTTCCTCGATTGGCTCATTTCACCTCTTGGATCATTAAAGATCGTCTAAAAGCATTCAAATACAAGAAAACATTGTATGATTATATTTAAGTTATGGAAATTTTGTCAGAAAAAACCATTTATAACAACTATTTTGTTGGAAAAACCTTTGAAAAAATTTTTGGCAAGGAGAAACCACATTGTAAAATATTTTTGTTGAAGACAACTTGAGATCTCTAATCGCATAATTAATCACTAATTTACCGTTAATTCTTCTAATTAGTCATAACTTTCACTAACTATTTAATAATTAAATTGATTTATAAACTAAATCAAAAACCACCCTCACCCTCACCACCACCACTCAACCACCCCCACCTTCTCCCCCCCCCCATGGCAGCAACCCCTCCCTCCCAGCCTCCACCATCCCCAGCCATCGCCTAAAATCCCTCACCCCTGCCGAACTGACCCCCTCCCTCTCACCTTTACCCTGTTCCCTCGCTGACCACCCTCATCCGAAAAACCACCCACCAATACCACCTTCTTCCATAACCACAACCCAGAAACCACCGCAACTCCAACCTGAGGAGAAGGAAAATCTGTCGGAAAAGCGCCGCCGAATGCGATAACAGAAGGAATATAGGAAGAAAAGAAGGAGAGAGAAAATTAGATGAACATAATCGTGACAATAGCTTTAACAATTGAACAATGTTGAATTGGGGAAGAAGAGGAGAGTGAAAATGGTGAATTGGGGAAGAAGAGGAGAGTGAAAATGGTGAATTGGGGAAGAAGAGGAGAGACATAAAGAGAAAGAGTAATTAGAAAAATGGTGAATTGGGTTCTGGAGGAGGGTGTGGTCGGCGAGGGTGAAGGGGAAAGGGAGGGGGTCGTTTCGGAGGGGGTCAGGGGTTCTAGGCGGTGGCTTGGGATGGGGGAGGCCGGGAGGGGGGGTGCTGCCATGGGAGGGGGAGAAGGAGAGGGTGGTTGAGTGGTGGTGGTAAGGGTGGTTTTTGTTTTTTTTTTTAAAAAAATTTATAAATCAATCTAATTATTAAATAATTAGTGAAAATTATGACTAATTAGAATAATTAAGGGTAAATTAGTGATTAATTGAGTGATTAGAGATATCTGGTTGTCTTCAACAAAAATATTTTACAATTTGGTTTCTCCTTGTTAAAAAAATTTTATAAGGTTTTTCCCAACAAAATAGTTGTTATAAATGGTTTTTTCTGACAAAATTTCCTTAATTTATTCATCAGAAACAATAAATTTAAACTTTAAGAGGATTATATTTGTCATTTGCTCATTTGGGGGCATGGTAATAAATCTTGGTAGTATCTTAGCATTGCGGCCGAATTTTAAAGTATTTCGAGTTTACTAAAACTCAGATATTAGGGGGCCGCAACAACCATAGTTGTTATACGACCAATACTGCGATTGCAATCACATCCAAGATATAATACTTCCTCCGCTCTAATAATATTGCAACAATGGACTTTTAGCACTATTCATCACTCTTGTTTGACCATACAATATGATTTATATGTTAAACAAAATATAGTCATGTGGGATCTTGTTAGATTAGTCTCTTAAAATGGTTTCATAATATCAACTTTTTATAATTTACTCTTATGGAATTATAGATATTTCACATGTAAAATGTGCATTGGGATGCGTAATTTCACCCTTGTAATATTAATAGGACGGAGGAAGTACATGTATGAGGGTGCTCAAAAGATAAATGACCAAATACTATTTATAGAAGAATGTATTATTTTCATGGTACATCGAACATATAATGGGCAACCCTCATGTTGGGGTGGTTGGGTTTGGGCATCATTTTCCCCCTTTTCAATTCTACAAAGGAATGAAGGATTTGTACTTTTTTTTTTTCAATATATATGTTTTAGTCCATTTTTCTACTAATTTGTTTTCTATAACTGTTAGTGCATTATTGTTATTTCCTTTTATAAATTTCAATTTATAGTAGGTTGTCAATAAAAAAAAAAAATTTAGTAGATTACAATTTTGACAAATTGTTTTTAAAGAGAATTTAAGCCTTAAAGATCTATGTAGTATAGCTATAGCCATTCAAGTCAGACCAAAGAAAATAAAAATAAAAAATCTTTGTAGTTATTAAAAATCATCTGACGACTTTTGTCTCGTAAATAGATCGGCGTATGTATAAATCCATGCATGTAAGCTATTTTCTCAAAAACCATAGTACTTCTCACCTATATTATTCTGACTCTTCATTTCACCTCACGTACCGTGTCGAACCCTCGGACATGGGTGGGACACTTGGACACTTCATTTTAGTTCAAAATCATTTAAAATTTTCAAAAAATAGTCAAGTCGGACGCTTGGACACGTATCCGTGTCGGACATGGGTACCCGAGTCCAAGTGACATAGCTTCTCACCGGGGTGCCTTGTAGTCAGATGTGTCACTAGCTTAGTTTTAGTAATACCCTTTGTTGTTATTATCATTTGATCTAGGAAATTTTGCCCTTTGGTGTCGTGCGTTTGCCATAATTAAATTTTGGTGCTTTATATTTCACTAATTCCATGCGTTAAAATTTATTTCATGGAGGATCTTGTAGTTAACTGGTATTAAGAGCTTCTTTGAGTATTTCCCTTGTTCCTGTTTCGTGTTTAAATTTTTTTTTGCTTGAGTTCCTAGTAGTTAGCCGCGTCAAGTGCCTTGTTAACCTACTACAATGTGTGATCAAACTGATCAATTATTTAGATGTTTCAAAGTGCTGACAAATGTCTATATGACCTACCTGATGAATCCCATCAACATTTGCATCCAATAATTTATTGCTATTGGACTCCGAAAAATCTCCCGTCTTTCTTTATTAATTATTCTCTCCATTATCAACTCCTTGTTTTTCCACCTCAATAAATCCTTTCTCCATCTATGTGAGGCCGATAAAAGACTTAAGACATCTATGAGAGGCCAAGAGTATAACAGCTGCATATACTTGATGTGTTAATCTACTTGAGAAGAGCTTAATGTTTTTGTCTTGCCATACCACCAACTATTTTGTTAGAACTTCCCTCTGCTTATGTATGCTATAGGAGTATTTTGAGACTTCGTCTCAAAAGGGTGATTGGATGATGAGCTTTTGGTGAAGTAAAATAAAATAAAATCTATACCGAGTATTTTAAAACTCAAATCGGGAAAAATATTTGCCTCATCCTATTACACTCCCCGATCTTCTATTCCAATCCCTTGTGTCACATGTCTATTTACATTTTTGATTTTATATTATATTTTTTTTCTTAACTCTTTCATTAAACTAATACTTTTGTTTTTCAGAATACCCACAACAATCCAAACTAATTGTACTTCATCTCCCACGTACACTTCATCTCCCACGCACACTTCATCTTCATTTCCCGTCTTCACTTCTACCTTTTCCTTTTCTCTCTTTAAGTTTCCCTCCACCTTTTTTTAAGCCTCATTTTGAATTCAAGTCCCAAAAATTTGGTTTCTTTAATTATGTATTCAGTTACACGTTACACACCATAATGAATTATTGGTATTTCCTCACTCAATACAATTTCCTGTGAACAACCTGTGCATTCTACGGACAGAAAGCTAGTTATATTAGAAAGATCAACGGTGATAAGCTGTTACTTGACTTCGTTATTATAAGCCTCAAATTTTCTCTAGTGGGGTAGGTCATTAGCAGGGCATGTTGCTAGCGGGTCACATCACGTCAGGGCCATGTACAAAAGTATAGCGGGTTGTTAGAAGGCTTAAACCATTTTGCAACCAATTTTCTTTTTCCTCTCTCTAAAAGTCAAAAACTCCGTCCTCCTTCACCTTATACTATGATTAGTCGATTACTATGGTTTTTAATCGTATACAACTATACAAGTATATAAACATACAAAGTATAATTTTTCCTTCATTTTTATTTTACTTTTAATTTACCTTTTTTGAAATTCATAAAAAATGGTGTCTGTACAACAATGAAACATGTCGTTGCACCACCAACACCACCATCATTAACACAACAGCCACAATAGCAACTCCAACACCTACCAAACTGGCTAATCTCTACATACCTCTGTGATGCTAGTGAAGCTAGTAAATGGTTAAACCTCCACTTGGTGGACACTCCAGCGGGGATGTCTATGATTATGACACAATCAGGTGAGTTGACTTACAATGAGGAGACCAGAAATCCAGAGATTGGCGATGGCGGTGTTTCCTTCAGTGGCCAGAATAGCAGCAGTGGTGGCGTGTTTGAGGATCGCAACTTGGTACAAAGTCGAAGAGGAGAGAGAGAGCTATGATAATGGGCATTGTGTGTAGCCCTTTATTATTGGACTCAAATAAAGACCTTATAAAATCTTTATAAAATAAGACCCTATAAAAGCCATGTCCATTGAAATTAAAGTGCCAAAGCCCTTGCCTAAACCTTTTTCCATTTTGTATCCCTTTCCAATAACCAGGTCTACCCTCAAATTTCTGTTAGATGGCAGACTTTATGCAGTTTGGGAACTATTTGTACATCTGAACCGTTAGATTGTGTATTTGTGTTATAGGAAGGAAGTTGGGAACTTTGTGCTCGTTGGTGCTGTTGGGTCATTGCGTGTGGAATTTTATTCCCAGTACCGCAGGATTTGGAATATACTTGTATATGTAAGATGCAGATCATGCTATTAATTGTCTTTAGAAAGGCAATAGATTTTTTTTCTTCAAAAATTAAAGTTTGTTCTACATTTTTTTTAAAATGTGATTTTTATGCATTTTGTCTACAATTTTTGCTTACTTTCTTTCAAATAGTAGTTTGGCTAAGTTGGTTATATTCTTGGGGTTGCAGATTGCTCGTAGTCGAATCAATGATGTGGGAATTATGAGACCAAAGGTATTATCACATCATTCACATGATCATGGTGTATCAGCTGCACCAGTTCCTGTGTTGACTGATCCGCAGATGACAGGAGAGCTTAATAGCTCTGCTTTGCAGCCAACAAGCAGTCTTCAGATCCCTTCAAGTCAACCAATTGGCAGTAACCAGATTCCTGTTCATCAAGTCCCTCAAACTCCCACTCAACACACAACTGCTTTTGCTGCACTTGCAGCAACTGATGAAGAGAGTAAAAAAGCTGCTGCTGCAGCTGTTGCTGCTAAGCTTGCTGCCTCCACATCTTCAGCACAGATGCTTACCTCAGTCCTTTCTTCCCTTGTGGCAGAAGAAGCTGCTTCAATGAATGATAGCTTGAGAAAGGTGGGGTTTCCTGCTAACTTGTCGATGTTCTCTCCTGAAAAACGGCAGAAAATGGAACAGCCATCATCAGGAGCGGATGCTGCAAACCTTGATTCAGGTAGCTCACCCTATTTTACCCCTGTCCAGCAACCGATCTCGAGCAATCCACCCTCCCAGTCCAGCATGCAGGCTTCATTGGGCCCACCTCCCCCGCCACCACCTCCCCCAGCTATGCTACCTGCCAATCCAGTTCTGAATCAGTATACTCAGTCTGCTGGTATGATGTTAAATATGATGCCTTATGGGTTTGGTAGCAACAGTCTACCACCTCCACCTCCTTTGCCATCCCATGTTTCCATGGGCCTTGCCCGGCCACTAGCCCCACAAAGCTCACAGCCACTCCAGCCTCCTCAACAACTGTCTCAGCAGCAGAATGCAAGTGGAGGATTCTACCGGCCCCCTGGCATTGGTCTCTATGGGTCAAGCAGTCAACCATCAACACCACCTGTGCAGCGGCAGTAGCTCTATGCTGAAACTTTTGGAGGGGAGTGGATGTTTTGATATTTCTCCCGTGCGCCTGTACATTATTAGGCTCTTGTTCACTTCTAGGCTATACACCTTTTGGCACCATACTGTATTAACTGTGATGGATATTGTGTAGCATTAAGGGGTTATTTTAGTTTTTACAAAATAACTTACATTTGTAGCTTAGACATGTATCCTTTAAAAACAAGTAGCTTTTAAATCTCTTAGGTAACAACGAACATCTTAATTCTTATTTAGCCTTATGATATTCACAGCACCATGCCTCCGAAATCTGAGTTTAGAACACTAATGGCTCATTTGATAATCGGTTTTGGAATAGTGGCAATGGGAATGAATTTATATGGAAACTTGGAAAGAAAATCAATGTTAATCCCATGATAACTCAAGATGGCAGAAATTCGAGCTTCAATGTTGCTTCTTGAGCTTTTAATGCATCGATTTTGTCAAGTAATTTAGTACTGGGCTCTTTGTGTAACTACATTGCTTTCTATAGTGAAGATTGAAGATAGAGAAAGAGGAGAGATTTAGGGGGCATTTGGCATCAACTCAGTAAAGGTAACGGAATGGAAACAAATTAAGAGGGGAAAGGGTAATATATAGTGTTCTCTTTACTAGTTGTTTGGTATTACTAAGGAAACACAAACGATTACAACCAATCCGTTTCCTTTTATTTGGCATAAAAAAGGGAAAACAAATTTTTTAAAAAAAAAAAAAAAAAAAAAAAAATAAATTAAAATATTAGTGGGCGACATTAATCACAATTCACAAGCTGCTTTATAATTGCTTCAACATACTCAAATTTTTTTTCCCCTCTTTTATCTTACTCCAATTTAATTACTCTTATCCAATAACCAAAATCATCAGCTTATAAAATGATGATTTAGGTCACTTTTTTCTTTTATTGATCATAAAAACACAACTACACAGATTGAAATCAGCAGACCATCAAAATTATCAACATCAAATCATATAATCGCAAAGGCAACAATCTTCATCGATCATTATGAAACTTCATTCATTATTTCTTATTTTTTTTTGGTGGGTAAGATGTTAGAATGATGAGTTGTTGTTGAGTGATTTTATTTGACCCAATTTTGACAAGTCTTGAATAATGAAGCAAGATCTTGAACAATGGCATGCTGAGGAATCGAATTCGGAAGAGAGAGATAGGGTGAGTAAGAGCTTTGGGAGAGAGAGTGAATGAGAGATGTTAACATTGTTAAATGAAGGAAACAAATTGTTTCCTTGGGTCAAAGAGCGGAATCAAATTGGGTTGAAATGTTACACCTAGCTAACGGTATTCGTTACTCTCTAACCTTTACCAAACAAGCGGTAACGGAGTGGGTTATTTGAATCCGTTTCCATGGCTTCAAAATTCTATACCAAACACCCCCTTACTCTGTATAAAACAATATCCAATACAAATATTGCAAAATATAATTTAAATAATCTACTGTAAAAAGTATCAACTTCAAATTTTAAAATGTCAAAATTTGATATTAGAATTTCAAAATCTAATATAAATAAAAAAAATGATATAAAAATAATATAAGTCCAATCCGATGTGAAAAAAAATAAAATCTGAAATGAAATAAATAAAATCTGATATGAAATTGTCAAAATCTAATACGAGTATAAGTTTATCAAAATATGATGTTTAAAACTATAAAATTCGATGTAAAAATGACAAATCATAATTTTAAATACTCAAATTTTGATACTTCCTCCGTTTTTTTATTATTGCACCATAGGGGTTGGGTACAAATATTTTGGTAGCAGAAAAAAGTAAGAGAGAGAAAGGTAAAAATACAAAATAGTCCATGTGACATATTGATAAATTAAAAAGTAAGTGTGAAAAACAAGGGTATGTTGGGTATTTTTAGTGTGAACACAAATAATTTTTTTCCTAAAGAAGAAATGGTGCAATATTTGTGAAACTTCTTAAAAAGACAAGTGGTGCAATAATAAAAGAACGGAAGTATTAGAATGTCAAAATCTAATATAATTAAAAAAAAAAAGAAAGAAAATCTAAATCTAATGTAAAAGAGTTAAAATATAATATTACTGATGGGCGTTAAAACGGTCGCACATTCCACACTCAATCAAACACATTCATAAACAAACATCCCACAAACCAAGCACAACGATAAGTAAGAGTTCGTTAAACAAAGAACCGGATATGATTGCTAAGGATTTTAATACTTAAGCTAGTTCAAAGTCTTTGGTGATTTGAGGTTCGTCAAGTAGACAAAAAACTATATTTCTAGCTCAAGTGATTAAAGACACTAGGGAATAGAAGATACTAGGGTATGGGATCCACTCAACCATGACAATTAGGCAAATTGGAAGTAAAATAGACAAGAGATAGCAAAGACTATATGTAAAATCAACCTCATGCAATTAGAAAACAACTCACACTACTCATCTTGGATTCCTCATTAGTTTAGCAATAGAAGATACACAATCAAATTGCAATAAATAATGTCATACCCAATTCACATTTCCATGTCAAACTAAGCACACCATGCTATCAAGCTCCTAAATCAAGGGTAGCTAATTCTATCATGCAGAACTAACAAGCAATCTCATACAATTAATTTAATTGCAAATCAAACATCAAAACTTCTCCCAAGTTTACATAACTAACCATTAGGTTGAGCCTCACCCAACCCCTAGCAAAGAGGACTACTCACAACTCATCTTAAGTAACATGCAAACAAGAGTTAGGGTTCTAATTACTTCAATAATTGGGAAAAAGCGATTAACTAATGAATAAACTATCATCCAACAACAAATTATCAAGAGCTAAAGACACTTAACTAACACGCAATGACAAAGTAAAATCATAAATTAATTAGAGAAAAGTAGAAGAAAGTTACTAATTGAAGCTTCCAATGTTGAGTACAATGTGTTGAATCTTGAGAATAATCCTTGAAAACCAACTATTACAATGATTAATTTGGTAAAAACTAAGCTAAATTATCAAAATGGATTGTTTCAAACTAAGAGGAAACGCTAAAAACTATGCTACTACTGTCTCTCCTCCAAATGAATTAAAGGGGAAGTATTTATACTCTCCGAATTACATAGGTTAATCCGTCAAAATAAAACGGAATTTTAGCGAGGAGCGCCCGCTCCTAACAGTTGCACACCTAATCCTGATTGCCTCAGAAGAAGTTAGAATTCAAATAATCGGGGAGGAGCGCCCGCTCCAAGGGCTCTGCACGCCCGCTCCCATGTTCTTCAGCATATGCATATTCAAGTTGCTTGGGGAGGAGCACCCACTCCAAGGAGGGTGCGCGACCACTCCTCCCTGCTTCACCATAAGGAAGAATGTATCGGAGCAGCTAGGAGCGCCCGCTCCAGCTAGGGTGCATGCCCGCTCCTCACAGGTTTGGATTTGGGGAAGAATATCTTGATTTCGATGGAGCGCCCACTCTTGGAGAGGTGCACGCCCGCTCCACCAGGAACGAGCTTTCCTTTCTACGTTTTCACGCCTTGAACTCCATTCCGAGCTTTGATAGCTTGTCAAAGTGATTCATAACACCTGCAGAACATGGACAAACACATACAAAGAGGGGGCAAGGCCGTGACACAACTTTTATACACAAAACGGGTCAGAAAAAGGGGAAAAGGTTGCAAAACCGAGTTTAAATTAACATAATAAGTAGTCAAATAAACCACTTATCAATTACCATTTTTAAGTATTATCTAATCCCTCTTCTCTCTCCTCTAGAGTTTTGATTTTCTTGGACGTTTAGGCTGAAAATAGTTAAATTTCTTCGAAAATTAGACTTTTTTTTTATTTTTTTTTATCCTTTTTCTTTAATTTAATTCAATTAGTTGCTTGGTTTGCCGTTTGTTTTGATTGCTTTTTTCTCTCCATTTGTGAGGGTCTGTCCCAATTTTTATTTTTTTGGTTTTTCTCAATTTTCTGGGATTTTGATTCTTATTAATAGATGAGAATTTTATTTTTAGGGTTTTGATAATTTTTAGGAAGGTGATTTGGATTCATATGGATTTAGGATTTTTCATCAACTCTACGATCAAAACATCAGCGCGAGTTGCGAAGGTCTCTAGTTGGAAAGATGCAAAGACATCGAAATCAGTTTATGATTTTTGTTTCGGGTAATTTTGTGATTCTCTCGGACTCTGGTCACGTTCTTCTGACAAATAGACTCGGACACCTGCAAAACACGAATATTCTGGTGACAGAATATTCGCCTTCGACGGTTAAGTTAGTAACCTGAAATAAAAAAGGCTAGAGAGAGAAAGTGGAGAGAAGTTGGAGCTGTTTTGTGCTCTATTAAATGTTGTCTTAATCCACCCCTCCCATCATAAATTATTGGGGTATTTATAGGGTGGGAATCTAAGCTTTTTAGGGTTTGTACCCTAGAATGACGTTTTTTATTGGCGGCGTAATCATGCAGGGACACATGTCCTTGGGAAGCGCCGTTTTGCTCTTTCTTGGGACATTAGGAGGCCCTTTATCTCTCTTATTTAGGTGCTATTTAATAGGGTTGCATATGTGGCTTATTCCTATAGTAACATGTGTCGCATTCTGATTGGGCCACGTGTCACCATGGGATTGGTCCACGTGATGGGGTGATTTTTGCCCCTCAGAGGGGTGATTTTTTCACTTTAGAGGGGGTGGCTCGTACTTTATGGGCCGCCTCCTCTGATTTTTCTACACGTCCAGTCATGTCAAAGTATTTATAGCGTTGGTATGCGGACGTTACCATTCGTTTCATTGGGAGATTTCTCCTTTGGGCCGGACGCTTGGTCCCATCCGCTTGTAATCCCTCTATTTGGGCACTTCTTGGTCCGGAGGTTAGTCGGACACAGTAGGCCGACTACCTTTTTAGAAAGGACACCTATTGCCTCGAATTTCGGGATAACGGTTTAGATTCGGCTGACTTATCCGTCTATTTTGACGTGCCATCAACCCGTTTGTCTTCTCTTCCCTTTAAAGTGACGAAAGAACGTTTTTTACCTATTCGGATTCAAGGTTAACTATTCTAAAAAGTAACCATTCGAATTGTTAGCGGGTACACTACAAGAAAACAACTTAATTCTGACGGAAAAATTCCGTCGGAAACACCCTGTTTTCCGTTGGAAGTCTTAAGTGTTGTCGTGATAGTGTTCGTAGGAAAATTGACCTTTTACGGGGGAAATTTCGACGGATTTCATCCATTGGAAGAGGTTTTCGGGGTGTGGAAAATTCCGTCAGAAATTTCCGACGAAAATGAGTTCGTTGAAAATTCTCGATGGAAATTCCGTCGGAAAATCCTTTAAAAAAATAAAAAAAAAGCCTCCCACCACCCCCACACCACCAGCTACCACCCCACACCACCAGTCCCCCTATCCTGACCCCACTGCACACCGACCCAACCAGAACCACACACCACCACCAACCCTATCCTACAACCACACAGCACCACCGACACCACTAACGATCCTATCCCACCACCATACACCGCCACCGACACCATCACATAGGAACTAAGCCTAAAAAAACGAAAATCTCCAAAAAAAAATATTGTAAATTAACCCCAAAAAAGGAAAATTTACACAACAAAATAAAAAAATACCACACAAACACTCAAAACCAGTAGATCTACATATTTAATCATCATTTCATTAAGTAAAACGATAATTAACCAACAAAAATTAAATCAAATATGTAAATATACAATTATCCAATAAAATTTACAATCTATAATTACAATTACAACAAGATTTACAAAAAAAGACCTTGAGGATGGAGGGTGGGAAGCTTGTCACGGTGGTTGTTGGGTTTGCAGTTGATGCGCGGTTGTTGTTGGTTTTGCGCCGCTGTTGCGGTTATTGATGGTGGTGGTTGACGGAGCTTGCTGTTGCGGTTGTTGTTGTTGTTGTTGCTGTTGGCTGTTGCGGTTGTTGTTGGTGGTTGTTGATGTTGCGCCGCTGTTGGTTGAAGGAGATAGAAAGGACAGTGAAGAAAAGAAGAAAGGAAAGAGAAGGAGAAGAGGGAAGAAAAAGAGGGAGAACGAAGGAGGAAGGAGAAGAGTGAAGTCAAGGAACGAAGGAGGAAGGAGAGAGAGAGCTGAAACAGATAAGAGAGAGAAAGAGAGGCGGAAATATGAGATAAAGGGGGAAGGGGCTGATTTTAGGGTTTGGGAAAATGAATTTAATTTATTTTTTTTTAATTACGTTCTGACGGACTGTAAATCCGTTGGAAACTATAAATTCTGACGGAAAATTTCGTTGGAAAGAAAAGTTGGAAATAAATTCCGTCGGAATTTTCCGACGGAACTGTTGATTTTATCGGAAATATTCGATCGAAATTAAATCCTTCGGAAATTTTGCTATTTTCGACGGAATTTTAGGTCCGTTGGAACTAGTTTGTCGTAATTTACTTGTTTTCTAGTACTGGAAAGGTAGATTTACCATTTTGCCCCCATAAATTTTCCTATAAATATTGGGTGTTTGACTTAGCTTCATTTTCTTACTTTGGAACTTTGAGATTTTTAGACAGAAGTCAGAGCTTTTAGAGAGAGAAATTGATTCTTCCTTGAATCTTCAAAAGCTCTGCCGTACGAATGAACTTTCTAATCACAAAGTTTGAGTTTTCTGGTCAACTTCTAAGACTTTCAAGGATTTTCAGAGTTTTTTACACGTACAGAGCTACGCCGACTGTCCTTCTTACTTTTTATTTTTATTTGCCTTAATTTTTCTTTTTGTTTAAACTTGACTCAACACTCGGCTTTGTCCATTTCTCTTCATGAGGCCGTCAGTTTGACTGGGACTGAGGAGTCCAGAGTGGACGGAGACGAGCTGTCTCCTTCATGGAGTGGGTCCATTTTAGTGTGTACCAACTGTCATCCATCTACTCTTCTCTGTCCCTGCAGTCGAAAATAGCCTGGACGATGTAGACGTACGACAAATACGCCAAAAGAAACCCAGACGACAGTCTAGTAAACCCTAGAGTCCCCCGCAATTACAATAACACGGATAGGGAGACATCCACCACCAAAAACACAAACACAAACACTACCACAGTTAGTGGCAGCGAATGTTCGGCGATCGAAGTAACCTTCTCATTTGAGGAACGCCAGAGGCAAGGCGTCCCCTCAGGCAAGGAAGCGTCCGAACAGGCTCCTAGCCTTCGCTTTCCCCAATTTTCCAACTCGGTCATAAACCTGGCCGAGTTGCAGTCTCTACAAGAACCTCCTTCTTCTTCTCAGGAGGACGTTGATGCGTCCGCTCGAATTTCGGAACAACCCCTTCCACAATCTACCAGGTCGGCCAGACCTAGAACTGGCATTGTAATTTATGAACCAGGCAACCTGCCATCTCGCAGCGCTCCTCTTCCTGGAAATCAGGCGGACACTAGGAGGAAATATAAGGGTAAAGGGCCCTTAGTTCTGGAGGGAGTTTCTATCTCGGAAGGCGGCCGAGGTTCTAAAATTAGGATCTCGGTCGAGGCTGCTGCACTACACACCGTGCTGTCCTCGGAATTTGGGGCTTCCTTCCACCTTGATGAAGGGGAGGCGGAAAATCAAGGATTGGAGAATGACATGCTAAAGTCGTATCACCTAGTCAAAAGTATTACCTAAGTGTTCTAACTAATGTAGATAGAGAAGTAGGGTCGAATCCACAGGGAAACAAGTCGTTTGATTTCTAATTAACTAATATGATCTAAACTATTGAGTAACCAAATTGTTGTGAAGGGAATTAAACTAAGAAGAATAATTAGAGAGAAATCAATAATAAGAAGC
Organism: Chenopodium quinoa; assembly: GCF_001683475.1. NCBI lineage: Eukaryota > Viridiplantae > Streptophyta > Magnoliopsida > Caryophyllales > Amaranthaceae > Chenopodium > Chenopodium quinoa. The sequence goes on along the minus strand of NW_018744616.1, from coordinate 1,873,474 downwards.
CTAGGGTCACATGGTCACCAATAATTAATACTCCGGATAACACATAACAATCAATAATTAATATTGCAAACATAACATGATTACCAGGCTCTCGCAATTTATTAATCAACATAACAAGCTCTCATAATTTACTAGATCTAAATTCCTATTGAAAATAGCCTTTAATATGAAATTAACATCTGCTCGATTCATCAATTCAATATTTCTATACTTTTACAATCAAATCACATCTGCTCGATTCATAATCCAATTGTAAAGAATTAAAACAATTCAATAATAAATTATCATGCAATATCAATAATCAATAAAAAAAAATCCCTTTATATTAATTACAGATCCCCCAAGAACCCAAGAAATAAACTGCTCACACATATTTAAATCTAAAATAATCAAAGCAATACAAGAAGCATGATAAAAAAAACAATAATAATAAAAAGAGGGTAAAAAGCATTAATAATGAAAACTAAGAAGAAAGCAGTAAATTGAATTAAACTAAAAATAATAATAATAAAATAAGGAAAACGAAAGTATTTTAATACTAAAACAATAATCTAAACTGATGTAAACTAAACCTCTAACTAATACGAAACTAAACTAATAAAAGAACAAAAATGATTCGACTCCAATGTCTTCGTAGTGGCTCAATAAGCTTGGGAATTATCATAAATCTGCAGATTCCTACAAAATAATACCAATTTTACAAAATAACTAGAAAACGTATATTAGTAAAAAAAAATAGCTCCATAGAGCTCAAATAAGGACAAATATGACCATGGGATGGGGAATAAAAATATATATAATAGACTCATTATAGAACCCAGAGTCCAAGGACGCTGATGAGGAGGCTAATGTGGACAATTTTAAGGATCCGTACACCTTTCCGGTTGGGGACACGGCCCTGGGCTTTGTCAATGATGGGCTGGAGGAGTTCAAGAACTTCCTTATGCTGGGGGAAGGTTATGAGCTCGAGGATCCTAAACGCTCCCATTCTGTGGCCGACTTGGAGGATGAGCGGCCGCGTAGGCACACCTTTAGCGTGTATCGCGCTTCTCTCAAGATTGGACTACGCTTCCCCCTTCATCCATTCGTCTAGGAGCTCATGGACAAGTATAACATTGGCCTCTTCTAACTGATGCCGAACAGCTGGTTGAACATCTTTGAGATGCACTCCATGGTTCGTCTGGACAAAGGGACGGACGGTTGGTTTATCTTAGTGTAGACACCCATTTGTGTCTCCCCAAAACCAAACCCAGTGATGAGTTCCTTTCACGTCGAATCATAATCAAATGAAACGAAAGTGTGGAAAGGTCTAGTGTTGCGGAAAGTTTTATTTCTTTTCTTTTCTCTCTGTTTTTGAAAACTTTATTTTAAGAAAACAGTCAATCCAGTTTGGTTGGTCCATGATATGGGTCCAATAGTGGTGTAGTTAGATGGGGTTTGCAAAGACCTTTCCAACGATATATTATAAGCCCAATTCCGATGAATATTGAGGAATTTATGGCCAATTTACTAAACTGGGCCTGGTTTGAGCTTTAAGCACGACCCAATGATCTAGGGGAGGGCCTAATATGATTTATCATTCCTAATGCAATTAGGAATGATTTTAGTCTTCTAGAATATTCTAGAAGGTTCTTTTCATTCTTAATTCAATTAGGATTTTTCAGAGTTTTAATTAAGATCAAATAGCATTTTCGACTAAATTTATATTATTTTATATTCCAGTACGGGAATTTGATCAGAATTTCGAAAACGCGTTGAAAGCCGATTTGGCGTCCAACCCCAGGCCTTGGCGCCTGGAATCAGGATTGGCGCCAGACGCCAGCATTGGCGCCTGGCGCTAGTCACTGGTCCTGGCGCCAAGGTTGTTTTGCGGTCTTCAGACTCTGTTTTGTTAAATTATCTTTTTTGGATGATTTTCTCTATAAATATCGTATCAAAAACTCCGTTTTCATCATCATCTACATCTATCATTCACCAACTATCTTCATCATTCACCAAGAATCATCAATTCTCTTCTTCATTCATCAACTCTTTTCATTCACAAATCATTCATCAACTCTTCAATTCATTCATCTCATTCATCAATCTTCATTCATTCTTTAGAATAAATATTCTACACTTTGCTTTTTCATACAAAATTCCGCATTCACAAGATCTAGAAACACCTAGCCATATTCGAAGTTACCTTCGCCCTAGACGTGAAAGGTTTTAATTTCTGAGGTTTTGGTCCCAAATCTCTATTTCAATTATTTAATTTAATTGTTTTGATTATTATTTTTCCTTGAAGTTACTAACGCGTGTATTTTGTTATTAGAAAGAGGTACGAGACATCCAAGTACGTACTCTAATGGTTTAATTGATATTATGATGTAGAAATCATGCTTAGATTGTTATTTTGATTCCTAGTATCATGTCTAGGGTAACTTTAATATCAATTATGATTAAAAGTACGTTGCTTCCTATTTTCTTCCTAATATTTATGATTGTTAGTATTATGTTAGGGCTCAAGATTTGATTTTTATTGTTTAGTGACATGCTAGGATTTGTTATTAATCTTGTTAGTATCATGCTTAGGATCTTGCTATGCTTTAACATGATTATGATTGATTATTATTATTAATGATATTGATTATTTATTATGTTGCTTGATATGTATTATTTTATTCTTTATTGCTTGATCTCACCTTTTTATGCATGTTTAAAAGGAATTAGTACTTGCAATCACTCTTAATAAGATAATTAATAATCTTGTTAGGTTAATTGTGGTTATAATTTCAAGTGATCACCAATAATAGTTTATGTGTGCATTAATATTCAACCAACATAGATTAAACAGGTTTAGGGTTAATCCTATTGATTGTATGTTAGTCAGAAAGCGCGCATGAATACGATCAGAATAAAGTAGAGGCCTATTATTAGGGCAGGTTCAATCTCTTTTAGGTTGGATTTGTACCATCATCCCCGAACCCTTATTTGTTTCATGACCTTATGGAGTTGACGATCTCTTGGATCGTTAAGGGGTGTAACCTTCACCTCGTGAACGGTTTACAAGTTCCTTAAAAACTTGTTGGCGACTCTTTTGCTCTATCTTCTTCCCTTTTGGACGCCACCGTACTTTAGTGTATGATCACAGTGGGGTTCAAGCTAGTGGGATTTTAAAGGCTTGAAACTATTCCCTACAGTTTTTGGCGACTCCACTGGAGAGGATTTCTATTTTAATTCCTGAATTTGTTTCGGCAATGATTTAGAATGAGTGGATGAGACTCGAAAAGTTGTAAGTATTTCATGTGCGTAATTTTGATTAACATTCTGGCATATGCATAAAAAGGTTCTCATTGGAAAGACCATCCGTAATGAGTTAAAAACATAGGATTTTTACACGTAGGAAACTTGAGAAATGTCTTTCACAACTAGGACTGAAATAACACCACGCGAAATTGGATGATTTTATTGAGCACAAAAAGCTGTTGAGGCATGTGAGAAGTAGCGTCAGGGGCCAGAGTTTGGCGCCAAACATTTAGCCGTAGCGCCAGACGCCAATATTGGTGCCAGGCGCTACAGTTAAAAGTTGGCGCCAGTCTCTGTTTGCTGGCGCCAATTTCCCCCAATACCGAGCCAGAAATATGTGTTCTAATTTCGATCGGTTTTTCGTATTGTTTGCTCGGTCCTGCTTCCTGATTGAATTTTTTCACACTTTTCTGAAACCCATATGTGTTCTACATATGGAAATAAGCCGCTGGGAATTCATGCTCTATCTACCTGATTGAACTCTCCTGGCAACAAAGGGTACATCTGAGAGGTTGAATTCACCGAACCATGGAAGTGAGTTTTTTCTAAAAACTCGCGGTGTTCTATCCACACGCGTTAACCCTTCACGGTTAGGCTTCTACGCGGTGCATCTGGACAATTAACCATGGACCCTATTTGACTAAATCATATCCCGAACTTTAGAGAACTAGAGCCATGGTTAGGTTACGAACTCATTGCATCATATTGTGCCTACTTGACTAATTGTGCATTATTTGTTGTGCATATATATCCTATGCTCCTCTTAACCGTTTGTTGATTTGTGTTGAGATTATAATTAATGACTTAAAGAACTTTGCCTAATTAATTAATTAATTAATTAATTTGAGTCAATAAAGATTTTTCTTCTTTTAATCGGAATTGACCTAGTACGACTTTAGGCATACCCCAGTTGACTAATAATATCGAAAACAGTCCCAGACCGAGGCTCCAATATTGGTGACAAAATTTGAGCTGTAGCGCCATTGTATGGTGTGTAGCGCCAGTCATTTACTAAAAAGTCTGGCACCAACCACCATATTGTGACACCAGTCCTGTCGCTTGGCCGACAGTTCGGATTATTTGTCGAGTCATCACTTAATGTCTAATTAATCAGTTTCCTGTTTAATTTGGTTAATTTTGCTGGCAATAATGCTTAATTGAATCAATATTCGAGTTTAGGCACTAAGTCCCATGGTCTTACACAAGAGTCCAAGCATGTCACTTACACTCAATACACACACCAATACACATGTCTTGACCATGATTAAGGGAGTCTTGTGTGCGCGCGTCATTTTTCGTCATTTTTTTTAGGAGGGTAAGTCGGATATTAATCCTCCAATAAATAATAATACTTAAGTTCCCTAAACACATGCACATTATTGCTCCCTAAAAATATGCATACCTTTTTTTTTTTTTTTTTTATAAAAGCCATAAATTTAAATTGATTCGAGTCAAGTAATTAAAACGCAAACTGGCTTAATTTACAGCGCGTGGTCAAGAAAGGAAGGACGATTAATCAAAGATAACCTCTTCGTACAAGTCTAACTTTTCGACAAACCTATAGCTCGCAAGAGGAAAGCAAGAGTCATAATGGCAACTCAGGAAGAAGTTAACGATCTCAAGAACCAACAGGCTACTGTAACTGAGACACTGAAGCTTCTCGCACTTAAGATCGAGGATCCCGCGAAGCAACAACAAATGGACCTCATGCGAGAAAGCCTAAGAAAGTTGTCTAGCGACTACAAGTTTCAAGAACTCACATCCCAAGGGGTCTCGGTGGATAAGGATCTTCTTCCGCAGAAGTTCAGTGCCAACGACATCCCAAAGTTTAGGGCAATCGACAACCCCTACTTCCATCTAAGGGCATTTGAAACAATAATGAGTATCAAGGGTATCGATAAGAAAGTCTTCCCTTCTCTGTTCTCGCTATCTCTCGAGACCGTTTGCCAACAATGGTTCTTTTCTCTTGAAAAAAAAGACCTCTACCTGGGAATCCATGGCAAACACTTTTGTTGATAGGTACAAGTGCAACGTTCAAGTCGAAACTGACCATAGAGAACTTGAAATCCTCACACAGAAGGAGAATGAAGGCTTCACATCTTTCTTTAACAAGTGGAGAGAAACCTCAGCTAAAATGATTGAGGTACCAAGTGAAAAAGAGTCCGTGAGACTGTTCATTAAAAACCTCCAAGAAAAATATTCAAAACATCTTAAATATCAAAATAACCTTCATACCTTTAAGGCTGTTTATGATATTGGGATTAATATTGAAGATGACTTAGCTAAATCTAAAGCTTCCAACAATAACTCCAACAGTGGCTGGAAAGGAAAGAAGAACGACAATCCTTCTTCTTCCAAAACCGCCCACTCAAATAATGTTAGCGCCTTTAACCTAGGAGAAGTCCTCGCCATGAACAACCAAGGACAAAAGAAACCGTTTAGGAGAAACTTCACTCCTATTGGCATGAGTTATGACACCGCGTTTGATCGACTAAATGCAAAAGGTCTTATAAATCCCATTGGACCATTTGGAGATCCACCAGTCGAGAAGAGGTCGCCTAATTGGAACCCCAATGCACATTGTAAATATCATCAAGGTAGGGGCCATTCTACTGAAAGATGTTGGAAGCTTAAGGAAGCTATCCAAGACCTAATTGACAGTAACAAGCTGTCGTTGCCCCCCGCCAGTAAGAAACCGAGTATTGACAATGCACCTCTAGCTCACACATTGACTATCTCCGACCCCTCATCTCTCATTAAACCTGTCAAAGCAACCAACGTCGGAGAGGAAGAAGAAGAGACCTTTTTCGATGTCGAAGATAATCTTCCAAAACCAGCAAATGAGGGAGAGATACGAATACTCACACTGTATCTGAGGGAGACATCGCAGCTGTTACATGAAACTCTCAAAATTTTGAATGAACTTCACAAGGAATATGATGAAAAACCTAAGAGAGAATTCACACCAGTAAAAACGACTTATGAGGCAAAATAATTTCCCTTACAAGTAACCAAAAGACCCAAGAAGAGCAATAAAGTTTACGCTCCAATTGGGATCCCGTATACACAAATGTTTGAAATGCTCTCTGAGAATGGCAAGGTCAAACCTCTCGAACCGAGACCCATTTGAATCATTAAAAAGGACAAATAGATATTACTGTCAATACCATTAGTCAGGAGGACACACCCTAGAAAACTACTTCTAGTTCAAGGATTTGGTGCAGAAAATGATTGTTAGAAAGGAATTAGTCCAAGTTCAACAAGAAGAAGACATAAATGTTAATGGAGTATGGGACAGTGATGAAGAAGATGTCTATCTAAAAGACATAGTAGGACCTTCACCTTCTGTATCATACACCACGGACGACATTTGGGCTGAAGAAGATTCATCAATAGACGTCCTCACAAGATCCGGAAGATTACAACCTCCCGTTTCAACACAACCTATGCCTACTATACAACAAGTTCCCATACCTGTCATCGAAGACAATGACATCGTTAAACAATTCAAGAAGACAAAATTTGAGATGAACGCATGGAAGCTTCCGGCAACATCTCGAGAACGTAGGTTAGCTGTGATGAATGCCTTGGATAAAATCGGGATAGATTCTGACACCACTCCTGAGGGACTAGCTAACTTCCTCACGAGTGATCTCCCTAGTCCAATTAATCTAATCACCTTCTCTGATAAAGATTTACCCCCGGAAGGTGACAAACACTACAAGGCATTAAACCTCACGGTAGTCTGCAAAAGGATGAATGTTCCCACGACTCTTGTAGACAATGGATCGGCTATTAATGTCTGTCCACTTAGAACTGCAAGGATGCTTGGCATAAGAGATGAGGATTTAACTCCGTCCACACAAGGAATAAGAGCTTACGATAATACTCGACGTCAAGCTCTTGGTAAAATAACCCTAAATGTGACGGCAGGAGCAATAGAACATGCTACTACTTTTCAAGTGGTAGATATCAAAGCCTCATTCAATCTGTTGTTAGGACGCCCTTGGCTCCATGATCTAAAGGCCGTCCCTTCATCTCTCCACCAACAAGTGAAAGCCATAGTTGGAGGAATCCCCATCACCATTGATGCTTCGCCAATGAGGATCAAATCAATAGAGAATCCAATCATCAACGTGGAGCACGACGAAGATGATGAAGACCTATGGGGCTTTAACGAAGAAGTCTCCTTAATCTAAGAGGATGAAAGGACATCTCTTTGCCACGACCCCCATTCCAACATGATTATCAACACTATGCTAAATAAACAAGGACACTTCCCTGGGATGACCTTAGGAAAGAAGAAGGGGATAGCAAAATCGATAGAGTCACCTGGACTCCCTAAACTAGATACTTTCGGACTTGGTTTCGAACCGACTCGGAAAGATCTCAAGCTAGCCCAGGGCAAATTGAAAGCACGTAGGGACGCTCGCATTCAAAAGAAAGCAATTCCAATGGATCAGTACCCTCTCACGCTTAATGGTCAGTTTATAAAAGAAGGAGAGGACTATCCATGCCATGAATTTCCCAAACCATTTGTTGTAAATGGCATACGACAACCAGGATTCGAGATTTTCTTGGATTGCTATTTCACTGACAAAATCCCAACTCCCGTCCATAAGGAGAAAGCACCCCCATGCTTTGACTTTAATGTCATGGGATTACTGTTTGGGCGAGAAAAGAATGAGCCAGTTTATGAGGAAGATAACTCCTCACTCATTCAAACGGTCCTACAAAGCGAAAACTTCGACCCCTCCAAGATAATTACTCCAGCTGAAGGATTATTGCAAGGGTGGCGCAAGACTATCAAGGTGATTACTCCGAGTGGAAGGAAGATATCAATCACGACAGGACAAGGGCCGATGTTTGAAGAATCGTCATGTCAGAGTCAGAGTCTTTCCCTGTAGAATCTTCTAGGTCTTTAGCTATAACGCCTCCCCTTCCTATTTCCTCTCCTAGGATAGTTAGTCATCCAGTCCCCAAGGACATATCGCTCTTTGATGTAATGATCTCAGAGTATAATAATATCGCTCATTCTCCTTACTTCTTGTGTTCTTCCCTAACCCAAGATGACGAACATTGCTTAGCTAACGATGAAAAAGATAAAGAAATTATTAAAGCAATGGAAACACTTGAAAAGAAAACACCAGTAATTGAAGAGACTGAAACAGTTGACATCTCAAATGATTCAACTCATAAAAGAGAAGTTAAAATCGGACTAACATTGAATAAACAAGAAAGAACCGATTTGATTAACTTGCTTAAAGAATTTATCGATGTATTTGCTTGGTCATATGAAGATATGCCAGGCATTAACAGAGAAATAGCTCAACACACTATACCATTAATACCAGGAATGAAACCTGTAAAACAAAAGTTACGTCGAATGAAACCCAACGTAGCACTTAAAATAAAAGAAGAAGTTCAAAAACAAATAACTGCAGGTTTCATAAAGGTATCCAAATAACCTGAATAGGTCGCCAACATCGTCCCAGTTCCAAAGAAAGACGGAAGGGTAAGGATGTGTGTCGACTATCGAGATCTAAATAAGGCAAGTCCAAAGAACGACTTCCCTTTGCCACACATCGATATTCTGGTAGACAACACGGAAAATCACGCGCTTTTCTCATTCATGGACGGATACGCAGGGTACAATCACATTCTCATGGCGGAAGAAGACATGGAGAAGACAACTTTCATCACACCATGGGGCACTTACTGTTACACGGTAATGCCATTTGGGTTGAAAAACGCAGGTGCTACTTACCAACGTGCAGCAACTGCCTTACTTCATGACATGATGCACTAAGAAGTTGAAGTATATGTCGTTGACATGATTGTGAAATCAAAGGACCGTCCAGGCCATCAAGTAGCCATAAGGAAATTTTTCGAAAGGTTAAGAAAATACAATATGAGGTTGAATCCATACAAATGTGCTTTTGGAGTCACCTCAGGCAAGCTCTTGGGGTACGTCATAAGCTCTAGAGGAATAGAGATAGACAAAACCAAGATTAAAGAAATCATGTCAATGCCACCGCCCAAGACCGAGAAATAGATTCGAGGATTCATTGGCCGGTTGCAATACATAAGTAGGTTCATATCAAAACTAACAACGATATGTGAACCAATCTTCAAAAAGCTCAAGAAGAATGTACCAGTAATATGGGATGACGAGTGTCAAAAAGCCTTTGACCGGATCAAAGCCTATCTCGCAAATCCTCCCGTATTAGAGCCAGCACTTCCCGAAATACCTCTTAGGTTATATTTGACGGTTACCAAAGAGACAATGGGAGCCATGCTAGCACAAGAGGTAGAAAAAAAAGAGAATGCAATCTATTACATAAGTAAGAAGATGCTCGAATACGAAACACACTATACACCACTCGAGAAATTGTGCCTCGCTTTGGTATGGGCCACAACTAAGTTGAGACATTACATGTTGGTGCATACCGTTTTCGTGGTATCTCGATTAGATCCACTCAAATACTTGTTCAAGAAATCAACGCTCAATGGACGTATTTCAAGATGGATAGTCAACTTAGCCTAGTTCGATGTACGGTTTATGCCACAAAAAGCTATTAAAGGATATGTGGTGTCAGACTTTCTGGCAGATTTTCCAATAGAAGACTCGACACCAATACAGGACAATGAATTTCCAGATGAAAATTTGATGGTCACCGAAGATGATACTTGGACCTTGTATTTCGACGGAGCCTCAAACCAAAAGGGATGTGGTGTCGGAGTGCTACTAGTATCACCTAAAGAAGAACACGTCCCAATCTCAATAAAGCTCGATTTAGACGTTACCAACAATGCTGCTGAATATGAAGCATGCGTGGTAGGCCTTGAAACAGCCCTGGCATTGGGAGTAAAGAAGTTAAGGATATTCGGAGATTCCTCTCTGATTATCAATCAAATATCTAAAAGGTGGAAAGTAAGGAGCGAAAGCCTAGCCCCTAACCAAACTTATCTGGAAACTCTTACCGATCAGTTAGAGAAGGTAGAATACACATATCTACCTAGAGAAGAAAACCAATTTATTGATGCCTTGGCAAGATTAGCCTCAATGGTTAGGATTCCCATGGATATCGAGCAAATACCTCTAACTATTGAAAAAAGGCACAAACCGGCATATATACAGGCTATAGAAGACGACGACCCAGTCGAAGACGAAGATGAAGAACAAGAAGAAGAACCATGGTACACAGACATTCTCAACTATGTCACCAATGGAGAATACCCCTCCCATGCTGACAAAAGAGCAAAACGAGCCTTGAGACTCTTGGCTTCTCAATATGTACTCATAGACAACGAGCTACATAAAAGGGTACCTAAAGGTCGAGCTCTCCTATGTGTAGGGAAGGTGGATGCACAAAGAATAATGAGAATGGTCCACAAAGGAATCTGTGGAACTCATATAAATGGCAAAATGTTAGTCCAGAAAATAATGCGAGAAGGGTATTATTGGACTACCATGAATAGGGACTGCCATCAATATGTGAAAAGATGCCCTAAATGCCAAATTTATGCCAATTTACAACACGTTCCTTCATCTTTGCTCTACACCTACACGTCACCTTGGCCATTCTCTACATGGGGAATTGACATAATCGGCAAGATCACTCCCCCAGGGGCAGGAGGCCATGAATTTATTCTAGTAGCAATTGATTACTTTAAAAAGTGGGTTGAAGCGCAATCATACGCTAAACTCACTGCAAAACATGTAGCGCTCTTTATCGAGAGAAACATCATTTGTCGATATGGAGTCCCACATGAAATGATAAGTGACAATGGAACTCACTTTCAAGCTGAATGTGAAGATTTGCTACATAAATATGGTATCCAACATCATCATTTGTCCCCTTATAGACCTTAAGCAAACGGAGCAGTCGAGGCAGCTAATATGAATTTAAAGACTATCATCGAGAAAATGACAGAAAATTATAAGGATTGGCCTGACAAGCTTCACTTTGCATTGTGGGGTTATCGCACGTCAATCCGTACGTCAACAGGAAATACACCATTTTCTTTGGTATATGGAATGGATGCTGTACAACCTGTCGAACTAGAAATACCATCTTTACGTATTGCGCTAGAGAGTAAACTCGATGAAGTCGAATGGACTAGGGCACGATATGAAGAATTGATCCTACTCGACGAAAAACGACTAGAAGCTCTACATCACACCCAGTGCTATCAAACTCGTATGGCTAGACATTTTAATAAGAAGGTCAAGACAAGAAAAATCAAAGTAGGAGATTTGGTATTAAAAGCGCTAAGAAAAAATGTTTTAGATCCAAGGGGAAAGTTTAGACCTAATTGGTCTGGCCCCTACATTGTCAAAACAATCCTGTCAGGTGGTGCAGCAAAATTAACTGACATGGATGGCAATGAATTCTCAAACATGACCAATCTTGACCAACTTAAAAAATACTACCCATAATTACTTGAGTAGGACACTCAAGAGAGCTACGTTCGGCCTGATTCCTTAGGAAATGATACGTAGGCAACCCATTACGGGTGCGGCCACTTTATTTTTCGACATCTCCGCGTTCCAGAATCAACAAAAAGTCGGAAAATTATTGGCTTCACAGAACAAAGTCTGGCGCCTGCCAAAAGCCATTAGCGCCAAACGATGGAATTGGCGCCTGGCGCCAGACCTTAATAGCTGGCGCCAATCTGCAGTTACTGACGCTAATTCGGTCATAAAATCTGTGCGAATTTCGGTGTTTTTTGGAAAATTTTCGACTTCCGTACTCGAAGAATTTCTGTAAAAGTAATTTCTTTTCGGTTTTTCATTGCTTTAATAAAATAAATTTAAAGTAACAATTTAATTGAAAGCTGAAATTTCATTAATGAAATAAAATTACATTGTTAATGGAATTCAAATAAGGCTGAAATAAATTAACTTTAAATAAAAATTAATAAATCTAAAGCTAAGCAATGTTCTAGTCTTTCTTTTCCTTCTTTTCTCTTTTCCAATTATTTTCCGTTTCCTCCTCTTCATCTATTACTTTAGCCAGTAGGCATCCTTTAGAGGACCTACATTCAATTTTAGAATAGATTGTTTCTCCTTCAGCTAGCACCCCATGCTTCTTTTCCACCCAAGCCTTCTTGTCTGTAGCTTTCCTTTTCCCTTGTCTTTAGTAGTGTTCTTCTTCCTAGGCATTGTAGGTGTTTTGAACTCAATTCTTGCACCTAAGCGTTCCTTGGCCGGTGTCACCCTGTCACCTAGACGATTCTTCACATCGGTTCTACCCTGATCAATTGAAGACTTCTTCAGCAACCACTTCTTTACATCATTAGGTAAAGAAGGGGGAACCTTTTGGGTAATCACTTCCCATAAAGGTCTAGCGCTCCAGTAAGTGTCAAATTTATTTACCTCTTGAGATATGGGATACTCATAGGGAGGACGAAGATCCCTGGAAGGAATATTTTGAAGCAAGCCATATTGTCTCTTTACTCTGCAGGGATAATAATATGTCATGCGAGACAAGCTTGGAAGACGACATAAAGGTTGCTTGTTAACACCAACCATCCTTTTTATTTTCCACCATGGGATGACCCACTTGATAGCGAAATCACGTGATTCAAAGACTTTCTTCCACCCATGGCGCCCAATTTTAGGGATGCGCTTCTTTCTTCTCACAAAGCAAGTGGGCGTATAATTTTCAATGTCATCCGGAGGGCTAATTAATCATAGCCTCTCCATTAACCACATCTGTAAAAAAATTCCAATGCAAATAAATTAATATTACAATACAAAAATATATTTTTTGATTTCTGTAATTAAAAATATTTTTTTTCTACCTGTAATAATATTGGACAACCGCGAAGAGGTGCTTTTGGGTCCCTTTTCAATTCATCTAGACTAATCATAGTCTCTCCAACTATCAATGGCATTGGATTTCTCCCTGATTCAATTTGTTCTAGCACAGTGGTTATAATTGATTGACCATCGTTAATTTTACCACTACTAAGACAATATTGATTAAGCATGCAGAATAAGAACACCCTTCTTCTATATATGTGAAAAGATTCAGAAAGCGGTTTATCAAAATAATAGCGTGTGAATTCTTTTAAGTTCACTACATTGCCATATACTATTTTTGATAAATCCCTTTCCTCCAAGTTAAAGAAGCGCTCAAAATCCTTATAGTAATATGCATCTACTCTAGGGATTACTACCAGGTCTATTGCAGGGAAGCCTAAAATAGCACCAAATTCCTCTGGCAAAGGGCTAATTTCATCATACCCTATTCTAAAACAATGTGTTTCAATGTTCCAATATTCTAAAGCGGTATGTATTAAGTCTATGTCTAAACCTACCACTTTAATGCCATAAATTCCCCCTAAGTGAAATAAATCCAATTCTTTTCTTTCTTTAGCATTAAGAGATCGACACCATTCATGGGAATATTGGGTGAAGGTTTTAGTGGCTAAAGACATGATTATTATTATTTTTTCTAAAGAGAAGAATATTTTTCGATGAAATTATGAGAAGAATCGGCTGAGCAGGGGGGTATTTATGCACAAATTGCGAGGAATTTCAATCTGACTGGAATACGGAGTCAGCGTCAATTGGTGTCACACACTGGGAATTGGCGTCACCCATCAGCTTTTGGCGCCACACGCTAGGTGTAGCACCTGGCGCCACGCACCACAGGATGACGCCAGCTGGCGCCAAGTCATTAGGACGGCCGCGCGTGCTCAGTTTGCGTTTTGATATTAAATTGGAGTCGGTTAATGACTTTATGGCCCCGTTTTAATTTCTTCTAAAAACTTTACTATCCTTTTCTTAATTAATTAAATATAGCAATTATTTTTAGTTAATTTTTATTTCCTTTTGGATTTTATATTAAAATTCAAAAATCAGCCTTTCTCTCCGTTTTATTCCTTTTTATTTTTCTTTTTGGGGGAGAGAGTCGGATAATACCCTCCATCAATAATAAAAATGACGGAATTTTTGTGCAAAATTGTTATCACACTTGCACACACTAACATACACCAACATAATAATAGATAATAATGAATTTACAATAAACAAAGTGTCTAAATAATAAGTCAAAGGCAAAGTTCTATAAAAAGTCAAAATAAAATGCATATACAGAAATGAACTACGGCGCCGGAGGACGTAGGCCCATCATGCCATAAGGTTGGCGCTGATTGTTTTTCAGCGACGCCAAAGCAGCCAACCACCTGTTGAGGTTGTGCTAGCCTTCTGCGATATATTTTGGGTTCCTTGGTACGCCAGTCAGCCCCTCTAAGCAATTTTACATGATTAGGTAATCGACTTGATTACATAAAGTGATCGACCTGATGAAAAGATCGTTTCACTTAGCTTAAAGCGCCTAAGCATTGGCTCATTAGCAAAAAAGCACCGACATACAGTTTCAAGAGCAAAGGGCACCGACATACAGGTTCAAAGCAAAAGAGCGCCGACTTACAGGCATAGCAAAGGCAAGTTCAGGCGAACTTTTAAAGATCGACAGGCGTGGATCTTCGGTATTTTCCTTTGGAAAATTATCGCATCAAATGAGGATGACTTCAAGAGAAGATGTCTTCGACATCATTCCATGGCTTGCGGAAAGTTGTTACAAACAACTGAAGGTAATTTCAGGGCGAAATTGTCTTCAATCATAGTTCATGAGGCATGAAAGATGATCATAATGCGGATGAGAATTTTTTCAAGAGAAATAAATTTCGATGATATTCCCTTGGACGTGGAATATTATCACAGCGGAGAGGATAGTTTCAGGCGAAGAAATCTTCTAATTTGGAAGCAGTTACAAGGCGTAGCGGTTTTCAGGCGGGATGACATTCTCTAGCTTGCAGGAGGTCATCAAAACATATGGTTACTTTCAGAGACATGTGCTCGACGGTGCAAGATACGCGTTTCTTAACTCTTTTATCTGTTTAACTAATGCTATTTTTGCAGGTATCGGCGTTACAAGATTGATTTAGGATCGCAGAACGTTCTGAATCATTCTCCGTCCCTATCGTTACTTTGGCTTTCGTTTTCGAAACTTGCGTTTCTCCAAACTCAGTCAAAGTTGGAGCTTCTGTAGACACCCATTTGTGTCTCCCCAAAACCAAACCTAGTGATGAGTGCCTTTCACGTCGAATCATAATAGAATGAAACAAAAGTGTGGAAAGGTCTAGTGTTGCGGAAAGTTTTATTTCTTTTCTTTTCTCTCTGTTTTTGAAAACTTTATTTTAAGAAAACAGCCAATCCAGATTGGTTGGTCCATGATATGGGTCCAATAGTGGTGTAGTTGGATGGGGTTTGCAAAGACCTTTCCAACGATATATTATAAGCCCAATTCTGATGAATATTGAGGAATTTATGGCCAATTTACTAAACTGGGCCTGGTTTGAGCTTTAAGTACGGCCCAATGATCTAGGGGAGGGCCTAATATGATTTATCATTCCTAATGCAATTAGGAATGGTTTTAGTCTTCTAGAATATTCTAGAAGGTTCTTTTCATTCTTAATTCAATTAGGATTCTTCAGAGTTTTAATTAAGATCAAATAGCATTTTCGACTGAATTTATATTATTTTATCTTCTAGTACGGGAATTTTATCGGAATTTCGAAAACGCGTTGAAAGCCGATTTGGCGTCCAACCCCAGGCCTTGGCGCTTGGAATCAGGATTGGCGCCAGACGCCAGCATTGGCGCCAGACGCCAGCATTGGCGCCTGGCGCTAGCCACTGGTCCTGGCGCCAATGAGCCAGGGCTGGCGCCAAGGTTGTTTTGCGGTCTTCAGACGCTGTTTTGTTAAATTATCATTTTTGGATGATTTTCTCTATAAATATCGTATCAAAAACTCCGTTTTCATCATCATCTACATCTATAATTCACCAACTATCTTCATCATTCACCAAGAATCATCAATTCTCTACTTCATTCATCAACTCTTTTCATTCACAAATCTTTCATCAACTCTTCAATTCATTCATCTCATTCATCAATCTTCATTCATTCTTTAGAATAAATATTCTACACTTTGCTTTTTCATACAAAATTCCGCATTCACAAGATCTAGAAACACCTAGCCATATTCGAAGTTACCTTCGCCCTAGACGTGAAAGGTTTTAATTTCCGAGGGTTTGGTCCCAAATCTCTATTTCAATTATTTAATTTAATTGTTTTGGTTATTATTTTTCCTTGAAGTTACTAACGCGTGTATTTTGTTATTAGAAAGAGGTACGAGGCATCCAAGTAAGTACTCTAATGGTTTAATTGATATTATGATGTAGAAATCATGCTTAGATTGTTATTTTGATTCCTAGTATCATGTCTAGGGTAACTTTAATATCAAGTATGATTAAAAGTACGATGCTTCCTATTTTCTTCCTAATATTTATGATTGTTAGTATTATGTTAGGGCTAAAGATTTGATTTTTATTGTTTAGTGACATGCTAGGATTTGTTATTAATCTTGTTAGTATCATGCTTAGGATCTTGCTATGCTTTAACATGATTATGATTGATTATTATTATTAATGATATTGATTATTTATTATGTTGCTTGATATGTATTATTTTATTCTTTATTGCTTGATCTCACCTTTTTATGCATGTTTAAAAGGAATTAGTACTTGCAATCACTCTTAATAAGATAATTAATAATCTTGTTAGGTTAATTGTGGTTATAATTTCAAGTGATCACCAATAATAGTTTATGTGTGCATTAATATTCAACCAACATAGATGAAACAGGTTTAGGGTTAATCCTGTTGATTGTATGTTAGTCAGAAAGCGCGCATGAATACGATCAGAATAAAATAGAGGCCTATTATTAGGGCAGGTTCAATCTCTTTTAGGTTGGATTTGTACCATCATCCCCGAACCCTTATTTGTTTCATGACCTTATGGAGTTGACGATCTCTTGGACCGTTAAGGGGTGTATCCTTCACTTCGTGAACGGTTTACAAGTTCCTTAAAAACTTGTTGGCGACTCTTTTGCTCTATCTTCTTCCCTTTTGGACGCCACCATACTTTAGTGTATGATCACAGTGGGGTTCAAGCTAGTGGGATTTTAAAGGCTTGAAACTATTCCCTACAGTTTTTGGCGACTCCACTGGGGAGGATTTCTATTTTAATTCCTGAATTTGTTTCGGCAATGATTTAGAATGAGTGGATGAGACTCAAAAAGTTCTAAGTATTTCATGTGCGTAATTTTGATTAACATTGTGGCATATGCATAAAAAGGTTCTCATTGGAAAGACCATCCGTAATGAGTCAAAAACATAGGCTTTTTACACGTAGGAAACTTGAGAAATGTCTTTCACAACTAGGACTGAAATAACACCACGCGAAACTGGATGATTTTATTGAGCACAGAAAGCTGTTGAGGCATGTGAGAAGTAGCGTCAGGGGCCAAAGCTTGGCGCCAAACATTTAGCCGTAGCGCCAGACGCCAATATTGGTGCCAGGCGCTACAGTTAAAAGTTGGCGCCAGTCTCTGTTTGCTGGCGCCAATTTCCCCCAATACCGAGCCAGAAATATGTGTTCTAATTTCGATCGGTTTTTCGTATTGTTTGCTCGGTCCTGCTTCCTGATTGAATTTTTTCACACTTTTCTGAAACCCATATGTGTTCTACATATGGAAATAAGCCGCTGGGAATTCATGCTCTATCTACCTGATTGAACTCTCCTGGCAACAAAGGGTACATCTGAGAGGTTGAATTCACCGAACCATGGAAGTGAGTTTTTTCTAAAAACTCGCGGTGTTCTATCCACACGCGTTAACCCTTCACGGTTAGGCTTCTACGCGGTGCATCTGGACAATTAACCATGGACCCTATTTGACTAAATCATATCCCGAACTTTAGAGAACTAGAGCCATGGTTAGGTTACGAACTCATTGCATCATATTGTGCCTACTTGACTAATTGTGCATTATTTGTTGTGCATATATATCCTATGCTCCTCTTAACCGTTTGTTGATTTGTGTTGAGATTATAATTAATGACTTAAAGAACTTTGCCTAATTAATTAATTAATTAATTAATTTGAGTCAATAAAGATTTTTCTTCTTTTAATCGGAATTGACCTAGTACGACTTTAGGCATACCCCAGTTGACTAATAATATCGAAAACAGTCCCAGACCGAGGCTCCAATATTGGTGACAAAATTTGAGCTGTAGCGCCATTGTATGGTGTGTAGCGCCAGTCATTTACTAAAAAGTCTGGCACCAACCACCATATTGTGACACCAGTCCTGTCGCTTGGCCGACAGTTCGGATTATTTGTCGAGTCATCACTTAATGTCTAATTAATCAGTTTCCTGTTTAATTTGGTTAATTTTGCTGGCAATAATGCTTAATTGAATCAATATTCGAGTTTAGGCACTAAGTCCCATGGTCTTACACAAGAGTCCAAGCATGTCACTTACACTCAATACACACACCAATACACATGTCTTGACCATGATTAAGGGAGTCTTGTGTGCGCGCGTCATTTTTCGTCATTTTTTTTAGGAGGGTAAGTCGGATATTAATCCTCCAATAAATAATAATACTTAAGTTCCCTAAACACATGCACATTATTGCTCCCTAAAAATATGCATACCTTTTTTTTTTTTTTTTTTTTTATAAAAGCCATAAAGTTAAATTGATTCGAGTCAAGTAATTAAAACGCAAACTGGCTTAATTTACAGCGCGTGGTCAAGAAAGGAAGGACGATTAATCAAAGATAACCTCTTCGTACAAGTCTAACTTTTCGACAAACCTATAGCTCGCAAGAGGAAAGCAAGAGTCATAATGGCAACTCAGGAAGAAGTTAACGATCTCAAGAACCAACAGGCTACTGTAACTGAGACACTGAAGCTTCTCGCACTTAAGATCGAGGATCCCGCGAAGCAACAACAAATGGACCTCATGCGAGAAAGCCTAAGAAAGTTGTCTAGCGACTACAAGTTTCAAGAACTCACATCCCAAGGGGTCTCGGTGGATAAGGATCTTCTTCCGCAGAAGTTCAGTGCCAACGACATCCCAAAGTTTAGGGCAATCGACAACCCCTACTTCCATCTAAGGGCATTTGAAACAATAATGAGTATCAAGGGTATCGATAAGAAAGTCTTCCCTTCTCTGTTCTCGCTATCTCTCGAGACCGTTTGCCAACAATGGTTCTTTTCTCTTGAAAAAAAAGACCTCTACCTGGGAATCCATGGCAAACACTTTTGTTGATAGGTACAAGTGCAACGTTCAAGTCGAAACTGACCATAGAGAACTTGAAATCCTCACACAGAAGGAGAATGAAGGCTTCACATCTTTCTTTAACAAGTGGAGAGAAACCTCAGCTAAAATGATTGAGGTACCAAGTGAAAAAGAGTCCGTGAGACTGTTCATTAAAAACCTCCAAGAAAAATATTCAAAACATCTTAAATATCAAAATAACCTTCATACCTTTAAGGCTGTTTATGATATTGGGATTAATATTGAAGATGACTTAGCTAAATCTAAAGCTTCCAACAATAACTCCAACAGTGGCTGGAAAGGAAAGAAGAACGACAATCCTTCTTCTTCCAAAACCGCCCACTCAAATAATGTTAGCGCCTTTAACCTAGGAGAAGTCCTCGCCATGAACAACCAAGGACAAAAGAAACCGTTTAGGAGAAACTTCACTCCTATTGGCATGAGTTATGACACCGCGTTTGATCGACTAAATGCAAAAGGTCTTATAAATCCCATTGGACCATTTGGAGATCCACCAGTCGAGAAGAGGTCGCCTAATTGGAACCCCAATGCACATTGTAAATATCATCAAGGTAGGGGCCATTCTACTGAAAGCTGTTGGAAGCTTAAGGAAGCTATCCAAGACCTAATTGACAGTAACAAGCTGTCGTTGCCCCCCGCCAGTAAGAAACCGAGTATTGACAATGCACCTCTAGCTCACACATTGACTATCTCCGACCCCTCATCTCTCATTAAACCTGTCAAAGCAACCAACGTCGGAGAGGAAGAAGAAGAGACCTTTTTCGATGTCGAAGATAATCTTCCAAAACCAGCAAATGAGGGAGAGATACGAATACTCACACTGTATCTGAGGGAGACATCGCAGCTGTTACATGAAACTCTCAAAATTTTGAATGAACTTCACAAGGAATATGATGAAAAACCTAAGAGAGAATTCACACCAGTAAAAACGACTTATGAGGCAAAATAATTTCCCTTACAAGTAACCAAAAGACCCAAGAAGAGCAATAAAGTTTACGCTCCAATTGGGATCCCGTATACACAAATGTTTGAAATGCTCTCTGAGAATGGCAAGGTCAAACCTCTCGAACCGAGACCCATTTGAATCATTAAAAAGGACAAATAGATATTACTGTCAATACCATTAGTCAGGAGGACACACCCTAGAAAACTACTTCTAGTTCAAGGATTTGGTGCAGAAAATGATTGTTAGAAAGGAATTAGTCCAAGTTCAACAAGAAGAAGACATAAATGTTAATGGAGTATGGGACAGTGATGAAGAAGATGTCTATCTAAAAGACATAGTAGGACCTTCACCTTCTGTATCATACACCACGGACGACATTTGGGCTGAAGAAGATTCATCAATAGACGTCCTCACAAGATCCGGAAGATTACAACCTCCCGTTTCAACACAACCTATGCCTACTATACAACAAGTTCCCATACCTGTCATCGAAGACAATGACATCGTTAAACAATTCAAGAAGACAAAATTTGAGATGAACGCATGGAAGCTTCCGGCAACATCTCGAGAACGTAGGTTAGCTGTGATGAATGCCTTGGATAAAATCGGGATAGATTCTGACACCACTCCTGAGGGACTAGCTAACTTCCTCACGAGTGATCTCCCTAGTCCAATTAATCTAATCACCTTCTCTGATAAAGATTTACCCCCGGAAGGTGACAAACACTACAAGGCATTAAACCTCACGGTAGTCTGCAAAAGGATGAATGTTCCCATGACTCTTGTAGACAATGGATCGGCTATTAATGTCTGTCCACTTAGGACTGCAAGGATGCTTGGCATAAGAGATGAGGATTTAACTCCGTCCACACAAGGAATAAGAGCTTACGATAATACTCGACGTCAAGCTCTTGGTAAAATAACCCTAAATGTGACGGCAGGAGCAATAGAACATGCTACTACTTTTCAAGTGGTAGATATCAAAGCCTCATTCAATCTGTTGTTAGGACGCCCTTGGCTCCATGATCTAAAGGCCGTCCCTTCATCTCTCCACCAACAAGTGAAAGCCATAGTTGGAGGAATCCCCATCACCATTGATGCTTCGCCAATGAGGATCAAATCAATAGAGAATCCAATCATCAACGTGGAGCACGACGAAGATGATGAAGACCTATGGGGCTTTAACGAAGAAGTCTCCTTAATCTAAGAGGATGAAAGGACATCTCTTTGCCACGACCCCCATTCCAACATGATTATCAACACTATGCTAAAGAAACAAGGACACTTCCCTGGGATGACCTTAGGAAAGAAGAAGGGGATAGCAAAATCGATAGAGTCACCTGGACTCCCTAAACTAGATACTTTCGGACTTGGTTTCGAACCGATTCGGAAAGATCTCAAGCTAGCCCAGGGCAAATTGAAAGCACGTAGGGACGCTCGCATTCAAAAGAAAGCAATTCCAATGGATCAGTACCCTCTCACGCTTAATGGTCAGTTTATAAAAGAAGGAGAGGACTATCCATGCCATGAATTTCCCAAACCATTTTTTGTAAATGGCATACGACAACCAGGATTCGAGATTTTCTTGGATTGCTATTTCACTGACAAAATCCCAACTCCCGTCCATAAGAAGAAAGCACCCCCATGCTTTGACTTTAATGTCATGGGATTACTGTTTGGGCGAGAAAAGAATGAGCCAGTTTATGAGGAAGATAACTCCTCACTCATTCAAACGGTCCTACAAAGCGAAAACTTCGACCCCTCAAAGATAATTATTCCAGCTGAAGGATTATTGCAAGGGTGGCGCAAGACTATCAAGGTGATTACTCCGAGTGGAAGGAAGATATCAATCACGACAGGACAAGGGCCGATGTTTGAAGAATCGTCATGTCAGAGTCAGAGTCTTTCCCTGTAGAATCTTCTAGGTCTTTAGCTATAACGCCTCCCTTTCCTATTTCCTCTCTTAGGATAGTTAGTCATCCAGTCCCCAAGGACATATCGCTCTTTGATGTAATGATCTCAGAGTATAATAATATCGCTCATTCTCCTTACTTCTTGTGTTCTTCCCTAACCCAAGATGACGAACATTGCTTAGCTAACGATGAAAAAGATAAAGAAATTATTAAAGCAATGGAAACACTTGAAAAGAAAACACCAGTAATTGAAGAGACTGAAACAGTTGACATCTCAAATGATTCAACTCATAAAAGAGAAGTTAAAATCGGACTAACATTGAATAAACAAGAAAGAACCGATTTGATTAACTTGCTTAAAGAATTTATCGATGTATTTGCTTGGTCATATGAAGATATGCCAGGCATTAACAGAGAAATAGCTCAACACACTATACCATTAATACCAGGAATGAAACCTGTAAAACAAAAGTTACGTCGAATGAAAACCGACGTAGCACTTAAAATAAAATAAGAAGTTAAAAAAAAAATAACTGCAGGTTTCATCAAGGTATCCAAATACCCCGAATGGGTCGCCAACATCGTCCCAGTTCCAAAGAAAGACGGAAGGGTAAGGATGTGTGTCGACTATTGAGATCTAAATAAGGCAAGTCCAAAGGACGACTTCCCTTTGCCACACATCGATATTCTGGTAGACAACACGGCAAATCACGCGCTTCTCTCATTCATGGACGGTTACGCAGGGTACAATCACATTCTCATGGCGGAAGAAGACATGGAGAAGACAACTTTCATCACACCATGGGGCACTTACTGTTACACGGTAATGCCATTTGGGTTGAAAAACGCAGGTGCTACTTACCAACGTGCAGCAACTGCCTTACTTCATGACATGATGCACTAAGAAGTTGAAGTATATGTCGTTGACATGATTGTGAAATCAAAGGACCACCCAGGCCATGAAGTAGCCTTAAGGAAATTTTTTGAAAGGTTAAGAAAATACAATATGAGGTTGAATCCATCAAAATGTGCTTTTGGAGTCACCTCAGGCAAGCTCTTGGGGTACGTCATAAGCTCTAGAGGAATAGAGATAGACCCAACCAAGATTAAAGCAATCATGTCAATGCCATCGCCCAAGACCGAGAAACAGATTCGAGGATTCATTGGCCGGTTGCAATACATAAGTAGGTTCATATCAAAACTAACAACAATATGTGAACCAATCTTCAAAAAGCTCAAGAAGAATGTACCAGTAATATGGGATGACGAGTGTCAAAAAGCCTTTGACCGGATCAAAGCCTATCTCGCAAATCCTCCCGTATTAGCGCCAGCACTTCCCGGAATACCTCTTAGGTTATATTTGACGGTTACCAAAGAGACAATGGGAGCCAGGGTAGCACAAGAGGTAGAAAACAAAGAGAATGCAATCTATTACTTAAGTAAGAAGATGCTCGAATACGAAACACGTTATTCACCACTCGAGAAATTGTGCCTCGCTTTGGTATGGGCCACAACTAAGTTGAGACATTACATGTTGGTGCATACCGTTTTCGTGGTATCTCGATTAGATCCACTCAAATACTTGTTCGAGAAATCAACGCTCAATGGATGTATTTCAAGATGGATAGTCAACTTAGCCTAGTTTGATGTACGGTTTATGCCACAAAAAGCTATTAAAGGATCTATGGTGTCAAACTTTCTGGCAGATTTTCCAATAGAAGACTCGACACCAATACAGGACAATGAATTTCCAGATGAAAATTTGATGGTCACCGAAGATGATACTTGGACCTTGTATTTCGACGGAGCCTCAAACCAAAAGGGATGTGGTGTCGGAGTGCTACTAGTATCACCTAAAGAAGAACACGTCCCAATCTCAATAAAGCTCGATTTCGACATTACCAACAATGCTGCTGAATATGAAGCATGCGTGGTAGGCCTTGAAACAGCCCTGGCATTGGGAGTAAAGAAGTTAAGGATATTCGGAGATTCCTCTCTGATTATCAATCAAATATCTAAAAGGTGGAAAGTAAGGAGCGAAAGCCTAGCCCCTTACCAAACTTATCTAGAAACTCTTACCGATCAGTTAGAGAAGGTAGAATATACATATCTACCTAGAGAAGAAAACCAATTTGCTGATGCCTTGGCAAGATTAGCCTCAAATGTTAGGATTCCCATGGATATCGAGCAAATACCTCTAACTATTGAAAAAAGGCACAAACCGGTATATATACAGGCTGTAGAAGACGACGACCCAGTCGAAGACGAAGATGAAGAACAAGAAGAAGAATCATGGTACACAGAAATTCTCAACTATGTCACCAATGGAGAATACCCCTCCCATGCTGACAAAAGAGCAAAACGAGCCTTGAGACTCTTGGCTTCTCAATAAGTACTCATAGACAACGAGCTACATAAAAGGGTACCTAAAGGTCGAGCTCTCCTATGTGTAGGGAAGGTGGATGCACAAAGAATAATGAGAATGGTCCACGAAGGAATCTGTGGAACTCATATAAATGGCAAAATGTTAGTCCAGAAAATAATGCGAGAAGGGTATTATTGGACTACCATGAATAGGGACTGCCATCAATATGTGAAAAGATGCCCTAAATGTCAAATTTATGCCAATTTACAACACGTTCCTCCATCTTTGCTCTACACCTACACGTCACCTTGGCCATTCTCTACATGGGGAATTGACATAATCGGCAAGATCACTCCCCCATGGACAGGAGGCCATGAATTTATTCTAGTAGCAATTGATTACTTTACAAAGTTGGTTGAAGCGCAATTATACGCTAAACTCACTGCAAAACATGTAGCGCTCTTTATCGAGAGAAACATCATTTGTCGATATGGAGTCCCACATGAAATGATAAGTGACAATGGAACTCACTTTCAAGCCGAATGTGAAGATTTGCTACATAAATATGGTATCCAACATCATCATTCGTCCCCTTATAGACCTTAAGCAAACGGAGCAGTCGAGGCAGCTAATATGAATTTAAAGACTATCATCGAGAAAATGACAGAAAATTATAAGGATTGGCCTGACAAGCTTCACTTTGCATTGTGGGGTTATCGCACGTCAATCCGTACGTCAACAGGAAATACACCATTTTCTTTGGTATATGGAATGGATGCCGTACAACCTGTCGAACTAGAAATACCATCTTTACGTATTGCGCTAGAGAGTAAACTCGATGAAGTCGAATGGACTAGGGCACGATATGAAGAATTGATCCTACTCGATGAAAAACGACTAGAAGCTCTACATCACACCCAGTGCTATCAAACTCGTATGGCTAGACATTTTAATAAGAAGGTCAAGACAAGAAAAAATCAAAGTAGGAGATTTGGTATTAAAAGCGCTAAGAAAAAATGTTTTAGATCCAAGGGGAAAGTTTAGACCTAATTGGTCTGGCCCCTACATTGTCAAAACAATCCTGTCAGGTGGTGCAGCAAAATTAACTGACATGGATGGCAATGAATTCTCAAACATGACCAATCATGACCAACTTAAAAAATATTACCCATAATTACTTGAGTAGAACACTCAAGAGAGCTACATTCGGCCTGATTCCTTAGGAAAGGATACGTAGGCAACCCATTACGGGTGCGGCCACTTTATTTTTCGACATCTCCGCGTTCCAGAATCAACAAAAAGTCGGAAAATTATTGGCTTCACAGAACAAAGTCTGGCGCCTGCCAAAAGCCATTAGCACCAAACGATGGAATTGGCGCCTGGCGCCAGACCTCAATAGCTGGCGCCAATCTGCAGTTACTGACGCCAATTCGGTCATAAAATCTGTGCGAATTTCGGTGTTGTTTGGAAAATTTTCGACTTCCGTACTCGAAGAATTTCTGTAAAAGTAATTTCTTTTCGGTTTTTCATTGCTTTAATAAAATAAATTTAAAGTACCAATTTAATTGAAAGCTGAAATTTCATTAATGAAATAAAATTACATTGTTAATGGAATTCAAATAAGGCTGAAATAAATTAACTTTAAATAAAAATTAATAAATCTAAAGCTAAGCAATGTTCTAGTCTTTCTTTTCCTTCTTTGCTATTTTCCAATTCTTTTCCGTTTCCTCCTCTTCATCTATTACTTTAGCCAGTAGGCATCCTTTAGAGGACCTACATTCAATTTTAGAATAGATTGTTTCTCCTTCAGCTAGCACCCCATGCTTCTTTTCCACCAAAGCCTTCTTGTCTGTAGCTTTCCTTTTCCCTTGTCTTTAGTAGTGTTCTTCTTCCTAGGCATTGTAGGTGTTTTGAACTCAATTCTTGCACCTAAGCGTTCCTTGGCCGGTGTCACCCTGTCACCTAGACGATTCTTCACATCGGTTCTACCCTGATCAATTGAAGACTTCTTCAGCAACCACGTCTTTACATCATTAGGTAAAGAAGGGGGAACCTTTTGGGTAATCACTTCCCATAAAGGTCTAGCGCTCCAGTAAGTGTCAAATTTATTTACCTCTTGAGATATGGGATACTCATAGGGAGGACGAAGATCCCTGGAAGGAATATTTTGAAGCAAGCCATATTGTCTCTTTACTCTGCAGGGATAATAATATGTCATGCGAGACAAGCTTGGAAGACGACATAAAGGTTGCTTGTTAACACCAACCATCCTTTTTATTTTCCACCATGGGATGACCCACTTGATAGCGAAATCACGTGATTCAAAGACTTTCTTCCACCCATGGCGCCTAATTTTAGGGATGCGCTTCTTTCTTCTCACAAAGCAAGTGGGCGTATAATTTTCAATGTCATCCGGAGGGCTAATTAATCCTAGCCTCTCCATTAACCACATCTGTAAAAAAATTCCAATGCAAATAAATTAATATTACAATACAAAAATATATTTTTTGATTTCTGTAATTAAAAATATTATTTTTCTACCTGTAATAATATTGGAGAACCGCGAGGAGGTGCTTTTGGGTCCCTTTTCAATTCATCTAGACTAATCATAGTCTCTCCAACTATCAATGGCATTGGATTTCTCCCTGATTCAATTTGTTCTAGCACAGTGGTTATAATTGATTGACCATCGTTAATTTTACCACTACTAAGACAATATTGATTAAGCATGCAGAATAAGAACGCCCTTCTTCTATATATGTGAAAAGATTCAGAAAGCGGTTTATCAAAATAATAGCGTGCGAATTCTTTTAAGTTCACTACATTTCCATCTACTATTTTTGATAAATCCCTTTCCTTCAAGTTAAAGAAGCGCTCAAAATCCTTATAGTAATATGCATCTACTCTAGGGATTACTACCAGGTCTATTGCAGGGAAGCCTAAAATAGCACCAAATTCCTCTGGCAAAGGGCTAATTTCATCATACCCTATTCTAAAACAATGTGTTTCAATGTTCCAATATTCTAAAGCGGTATGTATAAAGTCTATGTCTAAATCTACCCCTTTAATGCCATAAATTCCCCCTAAGTGAAATAAATCCAAATCTTTTCTTTCTTTAGCATTAAGAGATCGACTCCATTCATGAGAATATTGGGTGAAGGTTTTAGTGGCTAAAGACATGATGATTATTATTTTTTCTAAAGAGAAGAATATTTTTCGATGAAATTATGAGAAGAATCGGCTGAGCAGGGGGGCTATTTATGCACAAATTGCGAGGAATTTCAATCTGACTGGAATACGGAGTCAGCGTCAATTGGCATCACACACCGGGAATTGGCGTCACCCATCAGATTTTGGCGCCACACGCTAGGTGTAGCGCCTGGCGCCACGCACCACAGGATGACGCCAGCTAGCGCCAAGTCAGCAGGACGACCGCGCGTGCTCAGTTTGCGTTTTGACATTAAATTGGAGTTGGTTAATGACTTTATGGCCCCGTTTTAATTTCTTCTAAATATTTTTCTATCCTTTTCTTAATTAATTAAATATAGCAATTATTTTTAGTTAATTTTTATTTCCTTTTGGATTTTATATTAAAATTCAAAAATCAGCCTTTCTCTCCGTTTTATTCCTTTTTATTTTTCTTTTTGGGGGAGAGAGTCGGATAACACCCTCCATCAATAATAAAAATGATGGAATTTTTGCGCAAAATTGTTATCACACTTACACACACTAACATAAACTAACATAATAATAGATAATAATGAATTTACAATAAACAAAGTGTCTAAATAATAAGTCAAAGGCAAAGTTCTATAAAAAGTCAAAACAAAATGCATATACAGAAATGAACTACGGCGCCAGAGGACGCAGGCCCATCATGCCATAAGGTTGGCGCTGATTGTTTTTCAGCGACGCCAAAGCAGCCAGCCACCCACTAAGGTTGTGCTAGCCTTCTGCGTTATATTTTGGGTTCCTTGGTACGCCAGTTAGTCCCTCTAAGCAATTTCACATGATTAGGTAATCGGCTTGGTTACATAAAGTGATCGACCTAATGAAAAGATCGTTTCACTTAGCTTAAAGCGCCTAAGCATTGGCTCCTTAGCAGAAAAGCACCGACATACAGGTTCAAGAGCAAAGGGCACCGACATACAGGTTCAAAGCAAAAGAGCGCCCACATACAGGCATAGCAAAGGTAAGTTCAAGCGAACTTTTAAAGATCGACAGGCGTGGATCTTCGGTATTTTCCTTTGGAAAATTATCGCATCAAATGAGGATGACTTCAAGAGAAGATGTCTTCGACATCATTCCCTGGTTTGTGGAAAGTTGTCACAAACAACTAAAGGTAATTTCAGGGCGAAGTTGTCTTCGATCATAGTTCCTGAGGCATGGAAGATGATCATAATGCGGATGAGAATTATTTCAAGAGAAATATTTTTCGATGATATTCCCTTGGACGTGGAATATTATTACAGCGGAGAGGATAGTTTCAGGCGAAGCAATCTTCTAATTTGGAAGCAGTTACAAGGCGTAGCGGTTTTCAGGCGGGATGACATTCTCTAGCTTGCAGGAGGTCATCAAAACATATGGTTACTTTTAGAGACGTGTGCTCGACGGTGCAAGATACGCGTTTCTTAACTCTTTTTTCTGTTTAACTAATTCTAGTTTTGCAGGTATCGGCGTTACAAGATTGATTTAGGATCGCAGAACGTTCTGAATCATTCTCCGTCACTATCGTTACTTTGGCTTTCGTTTTCGAAACTTGCGTTTCTCCAAACTCAGTCAAAGTGGGGGCTTCTGTAGACACCCATTTGTGTCTCCCCAAAACCAAACACAGTGATGAGTTCCTTTCACGTCGAATCATAATCGAATGAAACGAAAGTGTGGAAAGGTCTAGTGTTGCGGAAAGTTTTATTTCTTTTCTTTTCTCTCTGTTTTTGAAAACTTTATTTTAAGAAAACAGCCAATCCAGTTTGGTTGGTCCATGATATGGGTCCAATAGTGGTGTTGTTGGATGGGGTTTGCAAAGACCTTTCCAACGATATATTATAAGCCTAATTCCGATGAATATTGAGGAATTTATGGCCAATTTACTAAACTGGGCCTGGTTTGAGCTTTAAGTACGGCCCAATGATCTAGGGGAGGGCCTAATATGATTTATCATTACTAATGCAATTAGGAATGGTTTTAGTCTTCTAGAATATTCTAGAAGGTTCTTTTCATTCTTAATTCAATTAGGATTCTTCAGAGTTTTAATTAAGATCAAATAGCATTTTCGACTAAATTTATATTATTTTATCTTCCAGTACGGGAATTTTATCAGAATTTCGAAAACGCGTTGAAAGCCGATTTGGCGTCCAACCGCAGGCCTTGGCGCCTGGAATCAGGATTGGCGCCAGACGCCAGCATTGGCGCCTGGCGCTAGCCACTGGTCCTGGCGCCAATGAGCCAGGGCTGGCGCCAAGGTTGTTTTGCGGTCTTCAGACTCTGTTTTGTTAAATTATTTTTTTTGGATGATTTTCTCTATAAATATCGTATCAAAAACTCCGTTTTCATCATCATCTACATCTATCATTCACCAACTATCTTCATCATTCACCAAGAATCATCAATTCTCTTCTTCATTCATCAACTCTTTTCATTCACAAATCATTCATCAACTCTTCAATTCATTCATCTCATTCATCAATCTTCATTCATTCTTTAGAATAAATATTCTACACTTTTCTTTTTCATACAAAATTCCGCATTCACAAGATCTAGAAACACCTAGCCATATTCGAAGTTACCTTCGCCCTAGACGTGAAAGGTTTTAATTTCTGAGGTTTTGGTCCCAAATCTCTATTTCAATTATTTAATTTAATTGTTTTGATTATTATTTTTCCTTGAAGTTACTAACGCGTGTATTTTGTTATTAGAAAGAGGTACGAGGCATCCAAGTACGTACTCTAATGGTTTAATTGATATTATGATGTAGAAATCATGCTTAGATTGTTATTTTGATTCCTAGTATCATGTCTAGGGTAACTTTAATATCAATTATGATTAAAAGTACGTTGCTTCCTATTTTCTTCCTAATATTTATGATTGTTAGTATTATGTTAGGGCTCAAGATTTGATTTTTATTGTTTAGTGACATGCTAGGATTTGTTATTAATATTGTTAGTATCACGCCTAGGATCTTGCTATGCTTTAACATGATTATGATTATGATTGATTATTATTATTAATGATATTGATTATTTATTATGTTGCTTGATATGTATTATTTTATTCTTTATTGCTTGATCTCACCTTTTTATGCATGTTTAAAGGGAATTGGTACTTGCAATCACGCTTAATAAGATAATTAATAATCTTGTTAGGTTAATTGTGGTTATAATTTCAAGTGATCACCAATAATAGTTTATGTGTGCATTAATATTCAACCAACATAGATTAAACAGGTTTAGGGTTAATCCTATTGATTGTATGTTAGTCAGAAAGCGCGCATGAATACGATCAGAATAAAGTAGAGGCCTATTATTAGGGCAGGTTCAATCTCTTTTAGGTTGGATTTGTACCATCATCCCCGAACCCTTATTTGGTTCATGACCTTATGGAGTTGACGATCTCTTCGATCGTTAAGGGGTGTAACCTTTACCTCGTGAACGGTTTACAAGTTCCTTAAAAACTTGTTGGCGGCTCTTTTGCTCTATCTTCTTCCCTTTTGGACGCCACCGTACTTTAGTGTATGATCACAGTGGGGTTCAAGCTAGTGGGATTTTAAAGGCTTGAAACTATTCCCTACACTTAGGTACCACCAAGGATTACATGGTGGTGATGGGCCGAGTGTCCATGTAACACCCCCGATTTACTAGCCAATAATAAACAATAAATAAAGAAAAAATAGACAACCTTTAAATAAAATTGCGGAAGCATACTCCTAAATCGGAGGTATTACTGCCACACTCAACTACCTATCAAGTGTTAAGGCTTAACTGCAATATCCCAATATTTACAACTCAATAAACTAGGTGAGCTATATATACAACTTTACAAACTCGTTATAGCATACTAATCGAAACACTTGAGTTCCTTAGCTACAGTCACTTGATAAACCTGCTTAGAAAATCTTGACTGCTCACCATTAAGGACAAATTCTAAAATAGATCGTCGTAGGACCACCATACAAAAAGACATGGCCGTAAACACAAATAGAAAAACAAAGTAAACCACACGTCAACAAAAGCTGAGTGATATGTCCAATTTATATAGTGTTTTACCCCCGTTCCTTGGTCATAATTAGTAGTGTTTTTGGCTCTTTAGAGCCACTTTTATTACTAATTGGTGTTTTCTAGTGTTTTCGTAGATTTAGTTTACTTTTGTAGGGATTTGCACATTCGGAGCATTTTCCCGAGATATTGTGGAGCAACTACGAGCATTGGAGAAGCACGACCAGATTCTATAGCCTAAGGACGGTTAGAGTCATCGAACCGGTGATTAAGGGCTCGGTATATGTGATACCGGGGCATTTGGACCGAGTAATCAAGACCCGAAGAGGAAACTCAGATTGGCCCGAAGAATTGGAGCCCAATCGAAGCCCAAATAGTGGCCCAAGAGTGCCGCCCGGCCAAAGAGGCTGGCGCCCGAAGGCACGCCCGGCCTTTCGAGGGAAGCAAGGCTGGCGCCCGAATTCGCGCCCGGCTGGGCGCGAGAAGTGTATCTGAAGGAAAAAGGCGCGCCCAATCGGGCGGTGCCTCGCCCGATCGAGCCCGTGTTATTATTAAGAGACGATTAGTGTCGTTTAAGTTTGTTTTAGTTTAGGATTCTCGCTTAGAATAAATACTTTTCCTTTAAGCGAGATTAGTATCATCTTTTACTTTTTCCTAATTCATTATTAGATTTTCTCTCTCTACTTAGCTTTTAGATTAGTTTCTCTCTCATATACTTTGTTCTTAACTCTATTCTTAATTCCAGATTTCTTTGGTAACGATTTCTCTTCTCTTAATCTTAGTTATTTATTTTATTCCTTTTATCATGTCTTTTTTTATTGCTTTGATTAGTTTAGTTTTTATTATGTGTGAGTAGTTATATTTCTAGGGTTTATGGGGATCCATAAATAATATGAAGGGCTAATTTATTTTTGTTGATTATCAATGCTAGATTAATTTCCTATTGATTGATTTAATGATCTGTGACTAGATTTGCGCAGATCTTTTATGCATGAGTTTGACAATATTAACTCGAGATTCGACAGATGAGAATTAATGTTTAGGTCTAGTTTCAATAGGCAGGTTAATTTATAAATGGTTAAGTCGAGATTCGAGAGATAAGATTTAATACCGGTAAATTAATTGTGTGATTTTAATACGTAGCGAAAACCCTTTATGATCTGATTAATGTATGCATTGATGATTATTTATTATGGTTTACCCTAGAATATTATTTATTGGTGAACCTATACCCTAGGCCTTTTATTCATTGTTTTCTCCCTACTCTTAATCTTCGTAGTTTAGTTTCCTTTGATTACAATATATTGGTTACTTTATAATCAAGATTATATTAATTAATTAGGAATAGAAAGACTCGTTTCTCTGTGGATTCGACCCTACTTTGCTATCCACATTAGTTAGAGGATTTAGGAATTACTTTTGATTAGGTGATACGGCTTTAGCCTGTCAAAAATTTGGCGCCGTTGACCAACTGTCACCCCACTGGTCTTATTACTAAAATAGCCATTAAGAAGGCCGGTTTTGTAGAGGCTAGACCCCACCAGATGACCAACTATGGACCTGATACCTACATGACCACTAGGTACCTAGAGGAGTTGGGTTGGGTACGATTGGATGGTGAGCAGACACCCCACTGGTGTATTAGGACTGGGATCGTGCAGCCATTGCCCATCTTTTCTCTACCTAATCCTGACTTGACCGCCTTTCCCCCCGGGCAAGCATCCTACACGTACGACCTTTTAGTTGCCAACTCTAGGGGGCAAGCACCACCAGTTCCACCACCCCAGCCAGAGCCCGAGGTAGCATTTCCTCCACCTTGCATGTCTCATTCTGTCCGCCATGTTGACTCTGACCCAGTTTGGGACCTTCAGAGTATAGGTCAGGCTTTAGGCCGTATCGAGCATTCTCACACTAACCTTAGGAGGATGGTAGGCTCCATTAACCAGAGGTTAGGGTAACTGGAGAGGAACCTGGGTAGAGCTCTCTACCCTATGTATGATGATTATGCTCGTCGGGGCAACATTCCCGACGATGCTATTTACCCTGACTGGTTTCAGCCTCCACCCAAGGGATACGATAGGGATCCCACTGTCCATGGTATTTATACTGACTATTCTGCCTTCCATGGGTACGGCAAGAACATTCCTTTTGGGGGACCGGTGGGGGGGAGTTTTCATGCTGATTATTTTGGTGGTAGCTCTTCTGGTGCAGGTGGTAGTGGAGGTGGAGGTTTCGGCTCCATGGATGAGGATAATCAGGACTAGCAATGCTGGGCTAGTTCTCGAGCCAATGAGGACATTGTCTGATTCTGGCTTGGGGAGATTTTGGATTTGGTATCTTTCTTTTTCTCTTTTCTTTTATTTTTGGTGTGTTTTCTTTGTTTAGATTTATTGCTTTTTATTGCTTTATTATATATGAAAAATATAAAAAAATTAAAAAATAAAAAATCCAAAAATACATTCAATGAATTATAAATCATGCTTCCCTGTGCCCCATACTTGAGAAAATATTGTTTTGATTCTTGGTATATGATGATAAGCATTGTGGATTAGTTGATCATGATTTGATATTTGATTGCCTTGAAACCTGAACATGAGTCAATTTTGCCAACTATTTGCGAATATAGTGCTTGACTAGTTGATTTGGTTAGGAATGTGTGTTAGTTATTGGTATCTCAATGAATTTGAGTATTGGTTTGCAACTATAAGTAATATTTATATGATTCATTATTATGCACATTAAGGAGGACGAAGGCGTTCATTCTTGTAGGTGGCTTCCAGATGATTGTAGATACATTTGTTCCCTTCTTGCTACCCATGTTGTTGCCTTGACTTTTTGTTGTTTATTAGCCACATTATAAGCCTATTTTTCCCCATTGGTTACTAGTCCCAAGCTTGGCTTGGGGGAGCTATAACTGAGTGAGGTGAGGGAGTTTGTAGGGTGCTCATTATTTGCACAATTTGGGTGGATTTTGAGAAGTTATTTTGTTTTTAATCATATTTATTTTTGATGAGTTTGAAAAGTTATATCTTCTTGAAACAATAGAGTATGATGTTAAAAAAAAGAGAAGTTCAAGAATAAAGAAAAAAAAAGAAAAGAAAAATGAGTGAACTTTAATAGAAAAAAAAATCAAAAGAAAAAAAATTGTTCAATGTTCAAATGTTCTAGATGGAGGTTGATCAAAAGAAAATAAAATATTTTGAGCTTCAATGAAAAATTCAAGTTTGGAAATAAAGTTTGTTTATTCACTCCCGTTCTTCATTATTATATCTTATGAGTGATTTGTGAGTGTTGGGATTGTTGTTTGTGATTGGAGTATATTTGGTGGATTTTTGTTAGAATTGGTTATGTAGGAGATGTTGATCATTATTTATTTTGATCATGAGTTTTACTAGGATTTGCTCCCTTAAGCATAGCTTTTCTCTCACTTGTTCCCAAATGATTCCTACCCTTTATCCTAGCCTTACATTACAAGCTTTAAAGACCTTCAGACCTTTGTGCATAGAGTTGTATGAATGTGAAAGTGTTGTTTATCAATGCAAGTTATGATTTGATATATTTCGAGTCGACTAGTAGGTTGAGCGTACATCTTTTTATACACACGAGAGTGTGAGTTGGGAGGGCATTGTTCACATAAAGGGGTTGGTTGGAGAGCGATCGAGTACATCTTTTACTCGCCACATAAATGAGAGTTGAGTGTGTGAGCACTAGTCTTGAATTCTATATGCTCTTGTGGTTTGCTCTATTTGACAATTGTTAGGGAGGAAGGGTAATTGGATGGATTTGATTGGTTGATTTTGAAGCATGTTTATTTGATTTATTCTGAATAGTTTGTGCTTGATTTTTACTTTTTGGGGTGAAGCATATTTATTTATTCATTGATGTGATCTTTGCTTAGGGACAAACAAAGGTTTGGCTTGGGGGAATTTGATATGTCCAATTTATATAGTGTTTTACCCCCGTCCCTTGGTCATAATTAGTAGTTTTTTTAGCTCTTTAGAGCCACTTTTATTACTAATTGGTGTTTTATAGTGTTTTCGTAGATTTGATTGAATTTTGCATGGATTTGCACGTTCGGAGCATTTTCTCGAGATATTATGGGGCAACTACGAGCATTGGAGAAGCACGACCAGATTCTATAGCTCAAGGCCGGTTAGAGTCATCGAACCGGTGATTCGACATATACCGAGCCATTTGGACCGAGTATTCAAGACCCGAAGAGGAAACTCAGATTGGCCCGAAGAATTGGAGCCCAATTGAAGTCCAAATAGTGGCCCAAGAGTGTCGCCCGGCCAAAGAGGCTGGCGACGGGGCGCGAGAAGTGTATCTGAAGGAAAAAGGCGCGCCCAATCGGGCGCGTGTTATTATTAAGAGACGATTAGCGTCGTTTAAGTTTGTTTTAGTTTAGGATTCTCGCTTAGTATAAATACTTTTCCGTTAAAGCGAGTTTAGTATCATCTTTTACTTTTTCTTAATTCTTTCTTAGATTTTCACTCTCTACTTAGCTTTTAGATTAGTTTCTCTCTCATATACTTTGTTCTTAACTCTATTCTTAATTCCATATTTCTTTGGTAACGTTTTCTCTTCTCTTAATCTTAGTAATTTATTTTATTCCTTTGATCACGTCTTGTTTTATTACTTTGATTAGTTTAGTTTTTATTATGTGTGAGTAGTTTTATTTATAGGGTTTATGGGGATCCATAAATAATATGAAGGGGTAATTTATTGTTGTTGATTATCAATGCTAGATTAATTTCTTATTGATTGATTTAATGCTCTGTGACTAGATTTGCGCAGTTCTTTTATGCATGAGTTTGACAATATTGATTCGAGATTCGACAGATGAGAATTAATGTTTAGGTCTAGTTTCAATAGACAGATTAATTTATAAATGGTTAAGTCGAGATTCGAGAGATGAGATTTAATATCGGTAAAGTAATTGTGTGATTGTAATACGTAGCGAAAGCCCTTTATGATTTGATTAATGTATGCATTGATGATTGATTATTATGTTTCACCTTGGAATATTATTTATTGGTGAACCTATACCCTAGGCCTTTTATTCATTGTTTTCTCCCTACTCTTAATCTTCGTAGTTTAGTTTCCTTTGATTACAATATATTGGTTACTTTATAATCTAGATTATATTAAATAATTAGGAATAGAAAGACTCGTTTCCCTGTGGATTCGATCCTACTTCCCAATCTACATTAGTTAGAGGATTTAGGAATTACTTTTGATTAGGTGATACGACTTTAGCCTGTCACTGAGTAATCACCACATATCAGAATACAAAAGATAATATAATAATTAACATTACTAGTTCAATTAAACAATGTAGCTCAAAACTACATTACACATTGTAGTCTAAAAAAAATAACCTTTATCAAGTCAACCTCGAATAATAGTACGAACTTTTACTCAATTAACTCATATAACCCATAAGTGTGCCATGTTCTTTGTTTTATACCTAGCCTTGGACATGGGTAATTCGAATAAAATCAACAAGTATAAAAACTTGAATACTCCCAATAACTAGAAAACACCTTGAACCAGACCACATACGGGCCAATTCCCACCGTAGGGGACCATAGAAAAAAAATACAAATAAAGATTGCACCTCATTCTTAACTCATGATTATTACCCTTTTACCAACAAGCCAAGGACTAAGTTACATAACGCCGAGCCTCAAACCAAGAACAAAATAAATAATTCTCAACCTTTTGATCTCATACTTGATCAAATAATCATTCACAACCTAATAATAATAACTCAACAATGGCACATGTTCCCAAATAACATAACAAGATCAACTCAATTCATAAAATTAATATCTCAACTCTTATATGGCAATAAAACTAATACCCAAATATAATCAACTCACAACCCAAAAACAATACTCTGCATTAACAACCCTAAAACCTCGATAACACAATACTCCCTATAACAACAACATGAAAAACCCTAGAAATAATCATTCATAAACAATAAAAGTAGAACGATACTCATATCCATCAAATCATATAATACCAATAATCAATCATATACATATACGAACTTGATCACACGAATTACAATTATAAAATTTACACATATAATAATACAGAGTACAATTAAAAAACAAATTATAACAAAAAAATTCTAATAACTTAATACAATCACATTATAACCAAGCAACTCCAAAAGATCGATAGTGTGATTACTTATAACAAATAACAACGAGTGTGATTACCTTCTAAAAACTCGAGATCGCACATTAACACATATAGTCTACTCGCATAAGAAAAGGTTGATTGTTGCAAAGTAAGAGGATCATTATATGGTGGGAGTTTAAATGTGTCAGAGCTCTTTTCACAATAATTTTCCGAACGATAGACAAGTGATAGCAAAGAATAATTAAAGGTGTTGTACATAAAAGGAATTAAGAGGTTGAATTTGATGATTGAGACTTGCATCATAGTTCTTCACCCACGGCGGCACATAATTGCAAATATAAGAATACATAAAGA
The DNA here is from genome assembly GCF_001683475.1 of Chenopodium quinoa. NCBI lineage: Eukaryota > Viridiplantae > Streptophyta > Magnoliopsida > Caryophyllales > Amaranthaceae > Chenopodium > Chenopodium quinoa. The sequence continues at coordinate 1,835,016 of NW_018744616.1, read as the reverse complement.
TTATAAAATAGGGTTTAACGAATATATAAATATACACGTGCTTAAAATAAAAGAGTTATACTGTCAATAAAATAGGTTAAAATATATGAAACTCGTAAAATAACAATTTAATAAATAATAAAATAAATGGGTATTATAGTCCATGTGACGGGACTAGAAAAACCGATTCTATAACATTAAGACTAAAGACACATAATTCAACTTGCGGATGAATAGGTTCAACGCTGCCCCCATTTAGCTTGGCCGAGGGCAAAACCGTCCGTACAAACCACTCGTCCATCCGGACGATGCATACCAATTTGATTTTTTTGGAGTCAAGAGGGTAACCTGGGGCGGCAAACGATAGTCGTGCCTAAAAACTAAATTCTCCTGTCAAGCTGGCTTAGGGATGCGGTTTTTATGTCGGCATGCGGCTTGTACCGCAATATTCCCCAAAGTGAAGACTCGTAACTTTGCCACTTATGAGTAGATTATATTAAAAAAAATTCTAACTCTTTTTCCTTTTTCTTGTACAGACAAAGCTCTAACCATGCTGGATCTAGAGCAGAAACGGGATGTTGACATGTCCGAGCTTGACATGGCTCGGTACCAAGCCCGTCAATAATTTTACAAGCAGACCAAGGATGTAATGGCTGTCTGCTTGCCGTTCATAATTTTTTTTTTTGCCGAGCTAGAATGTTGGAAGTGGAGTCCTTCCAGCTTTAATACGAAAATTTTCAATTTAGCCCTTCGTCCATCTTGAAAGTCTGGAAAGGACTTTCCTTACACATGTGCTCGAATGCTTAATCTTGACCTAACCTAACTTTGTGTTGTTTCTTTCAGTTGGACACTCCTACTATAGACACCAAAATGTGTCTCCCCAAAACCAAACCCAGTGATAAATACCTTTCACATCATTTTATTATCAAACGAAGTGAAAGTGTGAAAAGTCTTGTGATGTGGTTGTTTTAATTAAAATATCCCTCTTTCTATTTTTGAAAATGTTTCTTCTTACACTCTATTTATAATAATAGCCAGTACAATCTAGTTTTGTCCATGATAAGGGTCAAATAATAGTTTAGTTGGATTGGGCTCGAAAAGAGCTTTCCAACGATATATTATAAGCCCAATTCCGATGAATAATGAGGAAGTTATGGATTAAATTAGATTTGACCCAAAATGATTTTATATGTGGCTCAATGATCTAGAGGAGGGCCTATTAATTATTATTCCTAAAGTTATTAGGATTGATTTTAATCCTCTAGAATTATCTAAAAGGTTATTTTAAATTCTAATGAGATTAGGATTGATAATTATATTTTAAACAGTTTTATTTTGAATAAAATATACGATTTGTCACAAACAAGATTTTAATCTGATCAACGCAGAATTAGCTGCTTATTTGTATTAAGAAGATGATTTTGCGTACAAAGCGCGTCTTAATTCACACTTAGCGCAAGACGACAAGGCTGTCGCCTGGCCTTGCTCCTGTCGTCTGGCTCTAACTCCTGCCGTTGGTGACATGAGGTATTTTATTCTGAATATGACTTGATTTGATTTCGGACTATTTTTTTCTATAAATAGGGGTCGAATCTCCCAGTTTTTATTCACCAATAACCATCATCTCTCTCCAAATCTAGAAGCTTTCTCTCTCTCTATTCTTTTTCTAAACCATCCCTCTTACAAAAAATCCGCATTCATTAGTTCTAGACACACCTAGCCAAGTTCGAAGTTCCTTCGCCCTAGACGTGAAAGGTTGATAATTTCTGAGGGTTTGATCCCAAATCCCTATTTCAATTATTTAATTTATTATTTTCCTTGAAGTTACTAACGATTGTATTTTGTTATTAGAAAGAGATACGAGGCATCGAAGTATGTAATTTAGTTATTTAATTATTATTTTGATATAGAAATCATGCCTTAATTCTTTTAATTCTTAGTATCATATTAGGATGTCTTTATGTTCCTAGTATCATGTTTACGGTAATAACTAAGATTTCTAATATCATGTATGTTTTTATGATGCTTCTTATTTTATTTCTAATATTATGCTAGTATCATGTTAGGGTTAAAGTTTTGATCTTTATTGTTTAGTGACATGTGTAGGGTTTGTTATTAATCTTGTTAGTATCATGCCTAGGATCTTGCTAATAATATTATTATGCTTTAACATGATTATTATGATGATGATTTTTATTGTTGCTTGATATATTATTATTGTTATTGCTTAATCACACCTTTTATGCATGTGCAAAGGGAATTTGTACTTGTAATCACGCTTAATAAGATAATTAATAATCTTGTTTAGGCTAATATGATTATAATTCAAGTGATCACCAATAATAGGTTTGCTTGTGCATTAATATTTAACCAACATAGATTAAATAGGTTTAGGGTAAGCCTATTGATTGCATGTTAGTCTGAAAGCGCACATATATACAAGAAGAATAAAGTAGAGGCCTATTTTTAGGGCAAGTTCAATATCTTTTAGGTTGAATTTGTACCTTCATCCCCGAACATCCAGTCATGGTTCTAGAACGGTTTACAAGTTCCTAAAACTTGTTTGTGATTCTTTTGCTCTAGCTTCCTTCCCTTTGGATGCCACCATGCTTAAGTGTATGATCACAGTAGGTCTCAAGTGTGGGATACTTGAAATATTCCCTACGGGTTTTTGGCGGCTCTACTGGGGAGGATTTCTATTTTAATTCCTAAAATTTTATTTTGGCAATAATTTAGAATGAGTGGATGAGACTCGAAAAGTTCTAAGTATTTAATGCACGTAATTTTGATTAACATTATTGGCATAAGCATAAAAAAGGTTTGCATTGGAAAGACCATTCGTAATGCGTCAAAAAAATAGGATTTTTAGACGTAGGAAATTAGGGAAATATCTTTCACAACTAAAGTCGAAACAACGCTACGAAAAAAAACTGGAAAATTCAAGAACAAAAAGCTACTGAGGCATGTAGAAATTAGTGTTGAGATAACAGCGTCATCGCCGAGCGATGGCTCTGTCGCCTGGCAACAGTATTTTTCGTCTGGCGACAGTGGAATCTTCTAGCGACAGACACTATTTTCTCGCGCTGAATTCTTTCAATGCCGAGCCAGAAATCTACCTTCTTGTTTTGACTAGTTTTCTAGTACTATGAACTCGGTCTTACTTCCTGATTCAGTTTTTCCATTTTTTCTGAAACCCATATGTGTTCTACATATGGCTATAACCCTTTGGGAATTCACGCTCCATCTACTCAATCGAACTCTCCTGGCAACGAAGGGTACATATGAGTTTATTGAATTCACCAGACCATGGAAGCAAGTTTAACTCGCGTGGTCCCATCCACTCGTGCCAACCCTTCCAAAGGTAAGACTTCTACGCGGTGCATCCGGACTCATAACCATGGACGCTTGTTTACTAACCCATATCCTGAACTTTAGAGAACTAGAGCCATAGTTAGGTTACAAACTCATTGCATCATATTGTGACTATTTAACTACTTGTGCATCATTTGCTTGTGCATAACCTATATGTATTTCCACTAACCATTTGTTTGACTTGTGAATGAGTTTTAAATGAACTAATTAATGAGTAAAGGAATTTGCTAAATTAATTAACTAATTAATATAAATGATTCATGCCTAAATAAATTGATCGAATTTGATTTAGTACGACTTTAGGCTTGTTCATTTAGAGTAAAATACTAGAAACAGTCCCAGACCAATGTTCATGCAATGACGCAGAGGTTTGGACTATAGCGTCGCGCGCTAGTGATTAGCGCCAGGCGACAATGTTGTCGTCTGGCGCTGGTCCTTAGTGTTCAGCGACAGTCTTGTTGCACCAGCGACAGTCCATATTTTTGCTCCAGTCTTCACGACGAGTCTAATTAATCAGCTTACTTAATCGATTTAATCAGTTATTAATGACAATAGTCATGTTTAGTCCTTAATTAACTCCAGTCGCATAGTCTAGTCCCATGGTCATGACATAAGTCAAACATGTCATCTACACTCACTAGCTCTAGCACACACTTTATGAATACGTCACCATTACCATGTCTTAGGTTCATGCACGAGTCGTCCTTTCCGTCATTTGAGTTTGGGGTACCTTCTATTCCTAATTCTTTCATATCTCTCCATCTACATTGTCTTTCCATTCTCTACATGCTTTCTCCATATCATAACCTTCATTCTTCCTACCTCCTTCCATCTATTGCATGTTGAATATAATTTGAGTCAAATAATTAATAGTAAATAACCCTAATTTCCCTTTCCACAACACTTGGTCAAGGAGGGAAGGGCAATTAATCAAGGACAACACCTTTGTTAAAGTACTACTTTTTAATAAACCAATCAGTCGGAAAAGAAAAGCTAAGAAGATAATGACGCCTCAGGAAGAAGTAAACAAACTTAGGAAGGACGTGGCTAACTTAACTAAATTGATGAAGGCTATGGCTCTTCAAATCAATGACCCTGTGAAACAACAATATAGCTTATGCAAGAAAGCTTGAGCAAACTTTCTAGTGACTATAGATTCCAGGGCATTAGCTCACAAGGGGTCTTAGTGGACAAGGAGCTTCTTTCGTAGAAGTTCAATGCCAACGACAGACAATCCTTATTTCCACCTAAGGGCCTTCGAGACTATAATGAATATTAAAAGGATTGATAGGAAAGCCTTTCATTCATTGTTTTCTTTATCTCTTGAAACTGTTTGACAACAATGGTTCTTTTCCCTTGACAAAGAAAAAACCTCTACTTGGGATACTATTGTAAACGCTTTCATTGATAGATATAAATGTAATATTCAAGTTGAAGCTGACCATAGACAACTTGAGATGCTAAAGCAAAAAAGAAAACGAAGGGTTTACTTCTTTCTTCAACAAGTGGAAGGAAAATTTCGCTAATATGATTGAAGTTCCTACTGAAAAGGAGTCCGGAAGGATGTTCATTAAGAAAATTCAAGACAAGTATTCGAAGAATTTGAAATATCAACATAATTTGAATACTTTCAAGGCCGTCTATGACATAGGTATTGAAATTGAAGATGACCTTGCAAAACAAAAAGCTACTAACAATAGCAGCAACAGTGGCTGGAAAGGAAAGAAGAACGACAATCCTTCTTCTTTCGAAAACGCCCACTCTAGTAACAATGTTAGTACCTTTGACCTCAATGAAGTATTAGCCATGGATAGTCAGGGATCTAAGAAACAGCTAAGGAAAGAGTTCACCCCCATTAGGATGAACTACGATACCGCTTTCGATCGATTCCATGCCAAATCGCTCCTATTGGACCTCTTCAAGATCCAGCACCCGAAAATAGATTACCCAATTGAAATGCTGACGCTCATTGCAAGTACCATCAAGGTAGGGCACATACTACTAAGAGTTGTTGGAAGCTAAAGAGGCTATCCAACATTTGATCGATAATAGCAAGCTTCCCATACCTCCAGCTGACAAGAAGAGCGAGTGATAATAAGGCACAAGACAAGAGACGAGCTTCAATGACAAGATTTTGTGACCTATTTTTTCTAATTCTGTTATTCATACTTTTCCCAATAAGTCTAGCATAGGCAACTTTTATTTTTCTTAGATCTTATTTTTCCTTTTTACCTTTTAATAAAATGAGCATTTCTTTTCTTGCATATGATTATCGCATAGCATTGCATTTAAAAAAAATCATGTCAAACTAAGCACAAGGTATACTTATGATTAGAGGCACCTCTTGTAGCCTATCATATCACTTTAACCCTTCAAATATACAATCCTTTCTTGATAAACCACTTTGAGCCTCGTCTAACGACGACAAACCTTTCTTTCTTCAACCCACATCTACCTAACCTTGGGATGGGATGGGATGGTGGGCAATTTTTGTAAATTTCAAAGAATAAAAGGTTGAATGATTTTACATATAACTCAAAAATTAAAAAAAAGCAAAAATAATAAGTGTACAAAAGGGCAAGTGTTCCAATGTCTTTGATATGAATATATCTTTGATAAGAACACGTCTCATATTGCGTCTCTTATCGAGTGCTAGGTACCGTGCCTGAGAAAAATGAATGCCAAGTGAGAGATAGACCTCACGATCGGGATTGCCCACACTTATAAAAAAATGCAAAAGCAAAAAAAAATAAGAGAGCAAAAGATAAACAAAAGAGAGTTTAAAGATGAGGAAACCTCAAGCATAAAAATATAAAGATTCAAAAGCAAGGTTTCACACCTTGGAGGCTTATCTAAGGTCTAAAGCCTTTATCCCCTTCTTCTTCAACCTTTAGCCCAACCACGCTACTACCCTTAAAAGACCTCTTTGAGGTATACACACACTTGTGTGAGGTTCGGCTAGAGCTATGTTTAGCTTGATTCCTAACGGATACGTAGGCAATCTCACATGGAGGTGCGGCCATAATAAAAATACATTTACATTCATAATTGATCATATCAAGGGATCTCCAATGCTCATCCCTATCCATTTTGAGCTAGACTTGGGGGCTTGATCCCTGCTTTATTAGCTTACGTTGCCTAAGAGTGACCACTATTTGACTCTTTTCAAAATACCTTTTCCATACACTTAGCCTTTGCAGCCTAGCTTTAGTGTCACTTTCACACACATCACAGATACATAGATAAAAATCCTCCCCTTAGGAACCTTTTGTCATGAAATCTCAACATGACGTTGAAACATGCCTTGTCATCTTAGAGTCATTCATCACTCATCATCACAAACATCATTTCATCACAAAGTATGAAGTGCTTAGCCTCCGTGCCTAAGTTACCGAAATACTTGCATCATCGAGTCAACAATCGAGATAGCCTAGGATGTTATAATCCTTGTACTATGAAAAACAACATCAATGCGTACACTTGATTAAACACATTCAACATGAACCTCAAACACTTCACTTCTTTTTTTTGTTTTTTTTTTGTCTTTCTTTTTTAGGAGAAAGTCTGTACCCTCCACAAAAAATGACGGAATTTTTTGCATTTTGATTCAAGCACATCACAATATAATGCTCACACGAGTCATGCACATTGAGTCATGTCATGTCATATCACATCGAGTTGAGTCTAAAACACGTGTCAATCACCTTGAGTTAACCTCGAGTCAAAGCAATCATAATGTCAAGCACAATAAACCTTAGGTCAACCCTAAGGAAAACATAAGAAAAGTCTTGCAGTCCAAAATATATATGCAGGTACACTAAGTCCCAGACGGACAAGTAATCTTTACAAAGATCTGAGGCAGAAGACACAAGTTTTCAAAGACATGAAAAACTATCACTTCCAAGGCAAGGAGATGATAAAATTTGAACAAGATGGCTCAAAGCGTAGTGGTATTTTACGACATTCCCTAGATAGCGAAAATCGTCACCTTATTTGAGAAGATAGCTCAAGGCGAAGCAATCTTGGACGGTGCTCCCCAAGATGTGGAGGTTGTCAAATAAACCAACGTTGATTCAACAAAAATAGATTATGTCCTAAGGCACGGACGACTCGCATAACAAGTTTCTCAAGACGAAGAGACCCTTAATTTTTGGACAAGTTTTCCCAAGACGGAGAAAAAATATCGATTGATGCTCACTTCCCGAAGCGTAGAAGTTGGCGATTGCATCCCTAGGCGTGGGTACTCAGCGAAATTTCACTCAAAAGCTACTTAAGGCCTAGGAGCTCACGACAGGATTCTCAAAACATGGAAACTGTTATACTATTAGACTTCTCAAGGTGAGAAAAATCATCATTTGGAAGACTGCTCAAGACGAAGGAGTCTACGACATATTACCCGAGGCGAGGAAATTTGTCATTGTTCATTTGTGATTTTCTTGAGGCGCAGAAGCTCATGATAAAAAATCACCATCGCCAAGGGCCAAGGCGTGGAAGATCTTTATTCGGTGAATCGTTCAAGACGTGGTGGTTTGTTGTAGAATTCCCAAGGTGTGGAAGATTATCGTTCAATAGATCGCTTGAGGCGTGGTGGTTCACCATAGAATTATATTCCCAAGACAAGGAAGGACGTCACAGCAACCCTGAAGATGGCGAGGCACAGTCACCTTCGACGATGTTACCGTGGCACTATGGAGCATTGTCAAAAGCAAGTGAAAATAGCGAGGCACTGTAACCTTCAGATGGCGTTCACAAGGCACTGTGTAGGTCGTCACCAACAATAATGCAGCAACAAAATCGATTATTTCAGAGATGTGTGCTCGACGATGCAAGATACGCATTTCTTAACTCTCTTATCTGTTTAATTAACACTAGTTTGTAGGTATCGGCGATACAAGGATGATTAAGGATCGCAGAACGTTCAGAGCCATTCTCCGTGCTTATCACTACTTTGACTTTTGTTGTCAAAACTTGTGTTTCTCCAAACTCAGTCAAAGTGGGGGCTTCTGCAGACACCCAAATGTGTTTCCCTAGAGCCAAACCCAGTGATAAATACCTTACACGTCATTTGATTATCGAACGAAGTGAAAGTGTGACAAGTCTACTCATGTGGTTGTTTTTATTAAAATATCTCACTTTCTGTTTTTAAAAATGTTTCTTCTTACACTCTATTTATGAAAATATCCAATCCAATATAGTTTGGTCCATGATAAGGGTCCAATAATAGTGTAGTTGGATTGAGCTAAAAAAAAAAGCTTTCCAACGATATATTATAAGCACAATTCTGATGAATAATAAGGAATTTATGGATTAAATTAGATTTCACCCAAAATGATTTTAAATGCGGCTCAATGATCTAGAAGAGGGCCTAATAATTATTATTTCTAAAGTTATTAGGATTGATTTTAATCTTCTAGAATTATCTAGAAGGTTATTTTAAATTCTAATGAGATTAGGATTGATAATTATATTTTTAAGATTTTTATTTTGAATAAAATATGTGATTTGTCACAAACATGTTTTTAATCTGATCAATGCAGAATTAGCTGCTTAATCATATTGAGAAGATGATTTCGCGTACAAAGCACGTTTTAATTCTGACTTAGCGCAAGACGACAAGGATGTCGCTTGGCGCTAACAGCTGTCGCCTGGCGTTGCTCCTGTCGTCTGGCGCTAACTCCTGTCGTTGGCGACAAGAGATTTTTTATTTCGAATATGACTTGATTTGATTCCGGACTATTTTTTCTATAATAGGGGTCGAATCTTCCAATCTTAAAAAACCAATAATCATCATCTCTCTCTGAAGCTACAAGCTTTCTCTCTCTCTATTGTTTTTCTAAACCTTCCATCTTACAAAAATTCCGTATAAATTAGTTCTAGACACACCTAGCCAAGTTCGAAGTTGCCTTCACCCTAGACGTGAAAGGTTGATAATTTCTGCGGGTTTGGTCCCAAATCCCTATTTTAATTATTTAGTTTAATTGTTTGATTTATTATTTTACTTGAAGTTACTAACGGGTGTATTTCGTTATTAGAAAGAGATACGAGGCATCAAATTAAGTAATTTAGTTATTTATTATTATTTTGATATAGAAATCATGCTTTAATTATTTTAATTCCTTGTATCATATTAGGATGTATTTATGTTCCTAGTATCATGTTAGGATGTGTAGACACCCAAATGTGTCTCCCCAAAACCAAACCCGGTGATGAATACCTTTCATGTCATTTGATTTATCGAACGAGGTGAAAGTGTGAAAAGTCTAGTGATGATGAGGATGTTTTTATTAAAAAACTCCTCTTTCTGTTTTCTAAAAATAAATCTTTTCTTACTCCTATTTATGAAAAGTATCCAGTCTAATTTGGTTTGGTTCATAATAAAGGTCCAATAACAGTGTAGTTGGATTGGGCTCGAAAAGAGTTTTCCAATGATATATTATAAGCCTAATTCCGATGCCTTATGAGGAAGTTATGGATTAAATTAGATTAGGCCCAATGATTTTTAAGGGTGGCTCGATGATCTAAAGGAGGGCCTACTAATTCATTATTTTAAAAAAATGTTTTATTTAGAATAAAAAATATTAAATTTGGTTTCGAAAACTGCTCGGACACATAATTACCTGCAACCGGTGTTGAAGGTAATTACGCGCGGAAAAGAGCGTTGAATTTTGGACGAGCGCGAGACAACGGAGTCGTCGCCAGGAGCTGACCTTCGTCGCCTAGCTTTGGCCTTCGTCGCCTGGCGATGAGCTCGTAGTTTGGAGCTAACTCATGTTGTTTGCGACGGGAGGAGTTTTATTTCGAATATGATTTTCTTTGATCCCGTGCTATTTTTCTTATAAATAGGGGTCGTATCTCCCCGTTTTTAATCATTAACAACAATCATCTCTCTCTTTCTCTCTCTAAAAGCTAGAAGCTTTCTCTCTCTATTCTTTTTCTAAACCTTCCCTTTTACAAAATTCCTTATTCATTAGCTTTAGACACACCTAGTCAAGTTCGAAGTTGCCTTCGCCCTAGACGTGAAAGGTTTGATATTTTTGAGGGTTTGGTCCTGTAGACACCTAAAAATTCTCCCCAAAACCAAACCTGATGATGAACAACCTTTCACCGCCATTATTGGTCGGGTTGAGTATTTAATCTTGGAGTGCTTAAATCCATATTTCCATTTCATAAACTAACCCAACTTCTAGCCCATTTCCCCAAACCATAACTTATTTTCCTCTTTTCGTTTCTTTAAACCCAAAATAATTCATTTCGTGTCCTTTAAAATCATTCATTCCGTGTCCTTCAAAATCATTCATTTCGTGTCCTTTAAAATCATTTATTTCGTGTCCTTTTTATAAAAACGTTTAATCCAATTTATTTTGGTCCGTAATATGGGTCCAGTGATTGAATAGTTGAATGGGGCTTGAAAAGATCTTTCTAACGATATATTATTAGCCCAAATCCGAGTTATAACGAATAAATTATGGCCAAAATATTAATCTGAGCCCAAACCGAACTTAAGTCCACCTTACCTACGACCCAATGATCATGTGGAGGGTCCAAATTATTTAATCCCATTCCTAAAACAATTAGGATTAATTAGAAGGTTCTATAAGTTTCTAAAAGTCTTAATTATGCTTTTTGAAAAGATAAGATTAAAGAGTTTGAAATTGAATAAAACTTTTCTTTTTGAAAGTCCTAATTCTATTTGAATTGAAAGACATTCAAAGATATACAGATTTTATTTTCGTGCCTCATACTTTTTATCCAAATTTTATATGGTTGGATAGCCCTTGAAATTATCTTTCCAATGATATATTATAATATCAATTCCGAGCTATAACGGAAAAGATATGAATAAAATGTCAAACTCTATCCAAAACTGACACCGTCCCATTATTTCGGACATATCTTTTTTTCTACAAAATATTTTAATCTGATTTCAATTGTTAGAAATTATACTTCAATAGCTTTCCAAATATATCTTATTCATATTATTTTGATTTCTGGATCAAAAGATATGATAAAAACAAAAACTACAAAAACTGCTGTCTATCGAATTTTATTCCGATTTAATTATGATCTTATCTTAATTCTTCGACCCTTCTTTTTTTCTCTATAAATAGAGGTCATATCACTCCTTTTCCGATCATCAAGAAGCTTGGTCACAAAATAATTCTCTTCTCCCTCTTTAGCCTAAATACTAGCCACCCTATTCTCTCAAAATACTTCCCCTAATTAAGAACTCCAAGGAGTTCATACAATACCCAAAGTTCTATACTTAAACCAAGGCATGAAAGGTATAATTAACTGAGGGTTTGGACCAAATCAAATCTACATTTATTTAATTTAATTTTCATTTGATTTATATTTATTAAAGTTACTAACAGTTTATTCATGATGTAGAAATTTAAAGGAACGTGCGGAATGTGAGTAATTAATTAATTTAATTACTCTTATTTTAATATTGCTAGTATCATGATTAGGGTTATTATTATTGTTTGATTTGACTAACAATTTATTGTTAAAGTGCTTCCAATATTAATGTTTATTCTATTATATTTTTTATGATCACCATATTGCATGTTTAAAGGGAATATGTAATTGAAAATCACGCCTAATAAGATAATTTGGACAACCGGTTTAGGTTCCTTTTTAATCTTGTTATTAAATAAAGTGATCACTAATATTTTAGAATTATATGTTGCATTAATATTCAACCAATTTAGCTTAATAATAGTTTGAAGCGAATTGAATCTCTGTTTTTATGCCTTTGAGATCGCAGGAATGCTTTTCACTATAAGAATCGAGTAGAGGCCAATACGGGCGAATGTGAATCCACGAATCACTTCGTACCATCATCCCCAATCCTCCTTTCGTGGTTCCGAACCGTATGGAGCTAGTAATCTCATGGATTATGAATGGGGTGTAACCTTCACGGGTCAATCGTTGTTGCCTTCGTTGTCCCTTTATTCGTGGTTGCCTTAAATGATCCGTGAACGGTTTACATGTTCCTTAAAAACTTGTTGGCGGCTCCCTACATTCCTTGTCCCTAATCGTATATGTCAATTCCCAGTTCCTATGAGTGCCAAGCATATTCACACATGCTTTTACGTAAGCGCACTTCGAACGACGCCTACAGGTCCCAAATCCCTATTTCAATTATTTAATTGTTTTGATTTATATTTTCCTTGAAGTTACTAACATGTGTATTTTGTTATTAGAAAGAGGTACGAGGCATCGAAGTAAGTAATTTAATTGTTTCATTGATCTTTTGATTTAGAAATCATGCTTAGAAAATTATATTGATTCCTAGTATCATGTTAGGATTTTTTTATTGCTTCCTAGTATCATGTTTAGGGTTAATATTTTCTAATATCAAGTATGATTAAAATAATGCTTCCTATTTCTTTATTAATATCATGTTACTATCATGTTAGGGCTAAAGCTTTGATCTTTGATTGTTTAGTGACATGCTAGGGTTTGTTATTAATCATGTTATTATCGTGCCAAGGATCTTGCTATTATTATTATGCTTTAACATGATTATTATGCCTATGATTATTGTTGTTATGTTGCTTGATTATTATTATTATTATTTCTTGATAACGCCTTTTATGCATGTTTAAAGGGAATTTGTACTTGTAATCACGCTTCATAAGATACTTAATAATCTTGTTTAGGATAATATGATTATAATTCAAGTGATCGTCAATAATAGTTTTACTTGTGCATTAATATTCAACCAATATAGATAAACATGTTTAGGGTAAACCTATTTGATTGCATATTAGTCAGAAAGCGCACATGAATACGAGAAGAATAAAGTAGAGGCCTATTTTTAGGGCAGGTTCAATATCTTTTAGGTTGGATTTGTACCTTCATCCCCAATCTTTCTATCATGGTGCCAGACCTTTTGGAGTTAACGATCTCCTTGATCGTTAAGGGGTGTAACCTTCACCTTGTGAACGATTTACAAGTTCCTAAAATTGTTGGCAACTCTTTTGTTGTAGCTTCCTTCCCTTTGGACGCCACCATTATTAATTGTATGATCATAGTGGGGCTCAAGTCTGGGATGGCTTGAAATAATCCCTACACTTTTTTGGTGATTCTGCTGGGAGGATTTCTATTTTAATTCCTGGAATTTATTTTGGCAATGATTTAGAATGAGTGGATGAGACTTGAAAAGTTCTAAGTATTTCATGTGCGTAATTTTTATTGTCATTATTGGCATAAGCTTAAAAAAGGTTCTCATTGGAAAGACCATCCGTAATGAGTAAAAAACATAGGATTTTTACACGTAGGAATCTGGGGAAATATCTTTCACAACTAGAATCGAAATAATGCTACGAAAAAACTAGAATATTCAAGAACAGAATGTTGCTGAGGCATGTAGGAATTAGCGCTGAGAAAATAGCGTCGGGCCTAACGTTGGCGTCGTCGCCAAGCGACAAGTTTGTCGTCTGGCGACGGGGCCAGCTTCTGGCGACGACGCTATTTTCTCGCGCCAAATTCTTCCACTACCGAGCTAGAAATCTACCTTCTTGTTTCAACTAGTTTTCTAGTACTGTTTGCTCGTTTTACTTCCTGATTGAGTTTTTTCTTTTTTCTGTAACCCATATTTGTTCTACATATGGACATAACCCTCTGGGAATTCGTGCTCCATCTACCCAATCGAACGCTCCTGGCAACTAAAGATACATCCGAGAATGTTGAATTTACCAAACCATGGAAGCGAGTTTAACTCGCGGGGTTCCATCCACACGCGCCAACCCTTCTAAAGATAAGACTTCCGTGCGGTGCATTCGGACTTATAACCATGGACCCTCTTTTACTAACCCATATCCCGAACTTTAGAGAACTAGAGATATGGTTAGGTTGCAAACTCATCGCTTCATGTCGTGACTATATGACTACTAGTGCATCATTTGCCGTGCATACTCTATGTGTTTTTTCCTAACCGTTTGTTTGACTTGTGTATGAGTTAAATAAATAAAAATAATGACTAAAAGGACTTTGCTAATTTAATTAATTAATTAATTAATAATGATTAAAGTCTAATAAATTGATCAAACTGGACTTAGTACGACTTTTAGGCATATCCCTTTAGAGCAAAATACTGGAAATAGTCCCAGATCGATGTTCCATAACAGCGCAAAGATCTTGACTGTGGCACCACACGCTAGTGTCCGGCGCCAGGTGACGATCCCGTCGTCTGGTGTTGGCTGCAAGCGTCTGGCGACAGTACTGTCGTCTAACGACATCCTACAATTTTGCTCAAGTCTTCACGATGCTTCAGTTTAATTAATTTGCTAATACGGTTTAGTCAGTTAATTAATGGCAGTAATTATGTCCAGTCCTTAATTGAGTTTAGGCACATAGTCCCATGTTCTCACAAAAGAGTCAAAGTATGTCACTCGCATTCACTAGTTTAGCACACACGTGAATATGTCACCATGACCATGTCTTAAGTTCATGCATGAGTAGTCCTTTCCATCATTTCAGTTGGGGGTACTTTCTATTCCTAAGTCTTCTATATATCCCCATCTACATCATCTTTCCATTCTCTAAATGCTTTCTCCATATCACAATATTCATTTTCCAACCTCTTTCCATCTATTGCATGTTGAATAGAGTTTAAGTCAAATAATTATTAGTAATATCCCCAATTTCCTTTCCACAGCACTTGGTCAAGGAGGTAAGGGAGATTAATCAAAGACAATACATTCGTTCAAATACTCCTTTTTGACAAACCAATTGGTCGGAAAAGAAAGGCTAAGAAGATAATGGCGTCTCAGGAAGAAGTTAATGAACTCAAGAAGACATGGCCAACTTACTGAATTAATGAAGAGTATAGCTCTTCAAGTCAATGACCCTGCGAGGCAACAACAAATGGAGCTCATGCAAGAAAGCTTGAGTAAAATATCCAGTGACTATAGATTTCAGGGCACTAGCTCACAAGGGGTCTTAGTGGACAAGGAACTTCTTCCGCAAAAATTCAACGCCACTGACATCCCTAAGTTCAAGCTAACAGACAATCCCTATTTCCACTTAAGGGTATTTGAGGAAATGATGAATATTAAGGGGATAAATAAGAAAAATTTTCATACATTGTTTTCTTTATCACTTGAAATCATTTGTCAACAATGGTTCTTTTCTCTTGATAAAGAGAAAACCTCTACTTGGGATGCTATTGTAAACGCTTTCATTGATAGATATAAGTGTAATATTCAAGTCAAAACCAACTATAGACAACTTGAGATGTTAAGACAAAAAGAGAATGAAGGCTTTACTTCTTTCTTTAATAAGTGGAGGGAAACTTCCGCTAAGATGATTGAGGTGCCCACCAAAAAAGAATTTGTAAGGATGTTTATCAAGAATCTCCAAGAGAAGTTTTTGAAGCATTTAAAATATCAACATAATTTGAATACTTTCAAGGCCGTCTATGACATCGGTATCGAAATCAAAGATGAACTCGCAAAGCAAAAAGCTACTAACAATAGTAACAACAATGGCTGGAAAGGAAAGAAGAACGATAATCCTTCTTCTTCCGAAAACGCCCACTCTAGCAATAATGTTAGTACCTTTGATCTCAATGAAGTCTTAGTCATGGATAATCAAGGATCTAAAAAGAAACCCAAAAGAGAGTTCACACCCATTGGAATGACCTATGATGTTGCTTTTGATCGTCTCTATGATCGAGGATTGATCAAACCTATTGGCCCTACCAAGGATCCAACGCCACAAAAGCGATCTTCAAGATGGGATCCCAATTATTCATGCAAGTACCATTAAGGAAATGATCATACCACCGATGAATGATACAGATTTCAAAATCTCATTCAAGATCTCATAGAAGCAAACAACATCCCATTGCCTTTAGCAAGCAATTCCAAGAAAACCGGGTGATGATAAGCACAAGACACAAGGCGAGCTTCAACGACAAGATTTTGTGACCTTTTTTTTCTATTTCTTTTATTCTTCCTATCCCTAATAATTCTAGCATAGGCA
The DNA here is from genome assembly GCF_001683475.1 of Chenopodium quinoa. Lineage (NCBI taxonomy): Eukaryota > Viridiplantae > Streptophyta > Magnoliopsida > Caryophyllales > Amaranthaceae > Chenopodium > Chenopodium quinoa. The sequence continues at coordinate 1,818,672 of NW_018744616.1, read as the reverse complement.
TCCTGCATTTTCCTTAGATTTACTTTATTTGTTTTTTCCTTTTTACCTTTTAATAAAATGAGCATTCCTTTTCTTGTATATGATTATTTCATTACATTGCATAAAAATAATAAAAAAAAATCCATTTCGAACAAAGAACAGGGTATACCCAAGATTAGAGGCACCTCTTGTAGCCATGTTATACCTTTCACCCTTCGAATATACAATCTTTTCTATATAAACCACTTTGAGCCTCGTCTAACTACATATATACCTTTCTTTCTTCAACGTACATCTACCTAAACTTGGGATGGGATGGTGTGTAACTTATGCAATTTTCAAAGAACAAAATCTTGAGTGAATCAAATGATTAAAATAGCAAAAACAATAAAAGTGTACAAAGGGCAAGTGTTCCAATGTATTTGAATGAACATGTCTTTGATATGAGCACGTCTCATATTGTCTCTCTTATCGAGTGCTCGGTACCGTGCCTGAGAAACATGAATTCCAAGAGAGTGATAGACCGCGTGATCGGGATTGCCCACACTTATAAAAAAAGATTCAAATATGAAAAATGAAAAAGCAAAAAAAAGAGAGCAAAATGCAAATAAAATAGAGTTTAAAAGTGATAAAAACTCAAGTATAAAAATACAAGGATTCAAATGCAAGGTTGCACACCTTTGGGGCTTATATAGGGGCTTGAGCCTTTATCCCTTTCTTCTATAACCCTTAGCCTAACCACGTTACAACCCTTAAAAGACCTCTTTGAGGTATACACACACTTGTACGAGGTTCGGCTAGAGCTACATTCGGCCTGATTCCTATCGGATACGTAGGCAACCGCACATTGAGGTGCAGCCGTAATAAAAAATGCATTCATATTCAAGTTCATAATTGATCATATCTAGGAATTTCTAATGCTCATCTCTTTTCATTTAGATCTAGACTTGGGGGCTTGATCCCTACATTATTAGCTTACCTAGCCTAAAGAGTCACCATCATTTGACTCTTCTTGAAATTATTTTTTCCCACGCACTTAACCCTTGCAGCCTAGCTTTAGTGTCACTTTCACACTGCACGGATACATGACCAAATGATACTTCCCTTAGGAACCTTTTGTCATGAAATCTTAGCATAACGCTGAAGCATGCCTTGTCATATCAACATCAATCATCATTGCATCACAAAGTATGAAGTACTTAGCCTCCGCGCATAAGTCACCTAAATACTTTCATTATCAAGTCAACTAGGATAGTCTAAGATGTTACAATCCTTGTACTGTGAGAGACAATGTTAACGAATTAAGCTCATTCAACATGCACCTTCAAAAACTTCGCTTCTTTCTTTTTTTTCGTCTTTCTTTTTCGGGAGGAAGTCGGTACCTTCCACAAAAATGACGGAAATTTTTGTGTACATATCGAGCTTCATGAGTCAACACTATGCACTCACGAGTCACACGAAGTGAGTCATCATAAAGTCAAGTTTATACCTTGAGTCATGTCAAGTCAATGAGTCAAGCAACACTAAGTCTTAGGTCAACCCTAATTACATGAGCAAATTCCTATAGTCCAAAATGTGAATGCAGGTACACTAAGTGTAATACCCGTATTTGTAAACCTGTTTAATGAACTATTAATTTTGTTTTGGCTTGAATACATCATAGTTTATTAATAATACATATTATTATGCTTTAAAGTGACTCAAAAGATTTTTATTTAGTTTTATTTACGAAAATTATTTGGTTAAAATTATGTTTTTTTATAAAAGATTTTGATTTGCAAGCCGGGAATTTAGTATCCAAATATATGATTTTTCTACTTTGAATATTTCTTTGCTCCAAGCCAAAGGACCTAAGTCCATTTCTTACTCCTAAAGCATGACCAAAGTCACAAACTTCCTTTACAATCTTGAATACTTGACCTCCAAGTTGTTGACATCATACATGATGTCAATAGCATGATCTCATAAACTTCTTCTACAAGCTTGAATACTAGACCCCCAAGTTCTCAAACTCTATAAATAGAACCAAAGTTTATCCATTTTAATCCAAAAGTCTCTTGCCTTCTTCAAGCTTCATCCTTCTTTTCTTCTTTCTTCCTCCCATTTTCGTACTACTTCACCCTGTATATGTTCCAGGCCATTTTTCAATAACTTCTGACCATTTTTAGCCTTTTTCTGTTTGAGACAAAGTTGTTCCCCTCGAAAAATACTTGAGGCTAGGCTGAAGAATCACCTAATTCGGAGTTCTATACTATGAGATATGGCTTCTGCAAGATCTGACTCCTTTTCAACGTGAACCTTCCCGTGAGCTTTGCTACTTTATATTGTTTTACGGTTAGTCTTTCAAAACTAATATCTATTTTCATTTATGATTTTTTATAAGGTTTCATATTTGATCCTTATTTAAAATACTCCATATAATGTTTATTTAGGAGATAGTTCGTGGTTGTAAATCTAGGTGGAATAGTTGTAAAGATCAAGGTACGTACTCGTGGTTAGATCTTCAAATATGTGATTTTATACAAATGTGTTTTGTGTTTTTAATGATGAAATATGTTTGAATGTTGAACAAGGATTTATGAATGTTTATGAGATGAATATTGTGAATTGTTTTACTATTTAATCTTTGGAAATAATTTCAATGTTCTAAAAGTTGTTTATACACATACTTGAATTCAAATTCATTTTAAAGAGAAAATGTTGTTGAAATCTCATACATGGGAATTGGAAGGTTGATTTATCAAAAACAAGTATTGGATTTTTATGACTCCCACTATGTGGAGATAAAATTGAAGACTATGGACGTAATGCTCTCAAGTTACTCTCTTAATTCAGGTTTTATAATGATTATTATTAGAGAGTAATTTGGGGGTGTTACAGTAAGTCCCAGACGGAGGGGTAAGCTTTACAAAAGGTTTGAAGCAAAAGGACGCAAACAACTTAGCAATTCAGCTAGAGTCAGCTTGATTGCAATCATATTTGATTGTCGATCGGCCTGACGACGGTCATATTAATTGATTGGGTTCCTTAGTACGCCAGTTAGTCCCTATAAGCAAATTGTCATGATTAGTAGTCAGTTTGATTACAATCGCAGTAAGTGATTGACCTGACGAAGATCGTCTCACTTAGCTTAAGCGCCTAAGCATTGGCTCATTACAAGCACCAAGGCATTGGTTCAAAAGCAAGTACTTATACGATAATTTTTTCCAAAGATTGGATTGTCATCCCCAACCGACAATATTTCCAAATATGGATTGTCGCGCATTCTTATGAAACGACAGTTTTTCCAAGATTGGATTGTCATCTCTGGCAAAGTTTCCAAGTGTGGATTGTCGTGCTCCTGCTTTGTTTGGCAATTTTTTCCAAGTCCGGACTGTCATCGCTGGCAAGTTTTCCGAGATTGGATTGTCATACACATAATTCCCTATGGCAAAATTTCCTAAAGGATTGTCACAGGTCTTTATTCATCTTAATATTTTGGGAAAGGTTCCTCAACGTGGATTGTCATTCATTTCCGTAAGTGGAAAATTTTCCCGAAGTGGATTGTCGATCGACTCTTTTTTGCAAAATTCCACGACGCGGATTGTCAATTGTGGAAACATTTTCCTAAAAGGATTGTCGCATAGCATTGGAAAATTCCCAAGGTGGATTGCTTTCAAGAGTTATATTCCAAGATGTGGGTTGTCTATCGTAGAAAGGTTCTATGATAGATTACTACGAAGCATTGGCAACTTTTCCCAAAAATGGATTTTGGCAAAATTTCTGAGATACAGATTGTCGCTTTATTGTGTTAACATTTCCAAGGACGGATTGTTACATGGCATTGACAACTTTCCCTAAATCGGATTGTCATACATTATTCAAGAGTTGTGTCGACAATTATTCCTAAAGAAAAGAGGATTGCCATCACCCAAAGCATCAACAGCAAAATTCAAACGAGCATGGAGGATCGACGGGCGTTGATATGATCTTTAGTAATTTTCTTTGGAATATTATTGCAACAACTGAGGATGGCTTCGGGCAAAGAAATCTTTGATCATGTTCCTTGGCTTGCGGAAGATGGTCACAAGGCGGTAGAAGATCGTTTCGGGCAAAACAATCTTTTATAGTGTTCCCTAGCTTGCGGAAGATTATCACAGCAAAAATTGGAGGCAGTTACGAGCGTAGCAGTCTTCAGGAGGTATCCCCTAGTTTGAGGAAGATCATTAAACAAACGAGAAGCTCCATTGTTCAGAGACGAGTGAACATTAACAGCGGCAGAGCAGCAAGATGGCGTTTCCGAGCTTGCGGAAGGTTGTCACAAATGCAATAACAAATCGGTTACCCTCAGAGACGTGTGCTCGACGGTGCAAGATACACATTTCTCAACTCTCTTATCTGTTTTAACTAATGCTAGTTTGCAGGTATTGGCGTTACAAGAATGATTTGGGATTGTTGAATGTTCTGAATCATTCTCCGTCCCTATCGTTACTATGACTTTTGTTTTAAAAACATAAATTTCTCCAAACTCAGTCAAAGTGGGGGCTTCTATAAACACTCAAATGTGTATCCCGAAAACCAAACCCGGTGATGAATACCTTTCATGTCATTTGATTATCGAACGAGGTGAAAGTGTGAAAAGTCTAGTGATGATGAGGATGTTTTTATTAAAATACTTCTCTTTCTATTTTCTAAAAATATTTCTTTTCTTACTCCTATTTATGAAAAGTATCCAGTCCAATTTGGTTTGGTCCATAATAAAGGTCCAATAATAGTGTAGTTGGATTAGGCTCAAAAAGAGCTTTCCAATGATATATTATAGGCCCAATTCCGTTGACTTATGAGGAAGTTATGGATTAAATTAGATTAGGCCCAATAATTTTTAAGGGTGGCCCGATGATCTAAAGGAGGGCCTACTAATTCATTATTTTAAAAGAATGTTTTATTTAGAATAATAAACATTAAATTTGGTTTCGAAAACTGCTTGGACGCATAATTACCTACAACTGGTGTTGAAGGTAGTTACGCGTGGAAAAGCGCGTTGACTTTTGGACTAGCGCGAGACAACGGAGTCTTTGCCAGGAGCTGACCTTCGCTGCCTGGCGTTTGCCTTCGTCGCCTAGCGACGAGATCGTCATTTGGCGCTGGCTCCTGTCATTTGCGACGGGAGGAGTTTTATTTCGAATATGATTTTCTTTGGTCCCGTGTTATTTTTTCTTATAAATAGGGGTCGTATCTCCCCGTTTTTAATCATTAACAACAATTATCTCTCTCTTTCTCTCTCTAAAAGATAGAAGCTTTCTCTCTTTATTCTTTTTCTAAACCTTCCCTTTTATAAAATTCCTCATTCATTAGCTTTCGACACACCTAGCCAAGTTTGAAGTTGCCTTCGCCCTAGAAGTGAAAGGTTTGATATTTCTGAGAGTTTGGTCCCAAATCCCTATTTCAATTATTTAATTGTTTTGATTTATATTTTCCTTAAAGTTACTAACGTGTGTATTTTGTTATTAGAAAGAGGTACGAGGCATCGAAGTAAGTAATTTAATTGTTTCATTAATCTTTTGATATAGAAATCATGCTTAAATTATTTTGTTGATTCCTATTATCATGTTAGGATGTTTTTATTGCTTCCTAGTATCATTTAGGGTTAATAATTTCTAATATCAAGTATGATTAAAATAATGCTTCCTATTTCTTTCCTAATATCGTGTTACTATCATGTTAGGGCTAAAGCTTTGATCTTTGATTTTTTAGTGACATGCTAGGGTTTGTTATTAATCATGTTAGTATCGTGCCTAGGATCTTGCTATTATTATTATGCTTTAACATGATTATTGTTATTATGTTGCTTGATGATTATTATTATTATTATTATTATTGCTTGATCACGCCTTTTATGCATGTTTAAAGGTAATTTGTACTTGTAATCACGCTTAATAAGATAATTAATAATCTTATTTAGGATAATATGATTATAATTCAAGTGATCACCAATAATAGTTTTACCTGTGCATTAATATTCAACCAATATAGATAAACAGGTTTAGGGTAAACCTATTGATTGCATGTTAGTAAGAAAGCGCACATGAATTCGAGAAGAATAAAGTAGTGGCCTATTTTTAGGGAAGGTTTACTCTCTTTAGGTTGGATTTGTACCTTTATCCCCGAACTTCCATTCATTGTTCCATACCTATTGGAGTTAACGATCTCCTAGATCGTTAAGGGGTGTAACCTTCACCCTGTGAACGGTTTACAAGTTCCTAAAACTTGTTGGTGACTTTTTTGCTCTAGCTTCCTTCCCTTTGGACGCCACCATGCTTAAGTTTATGATCACAGTGGGGCTCAAGTTTGGGATGACTTGAAATATCTTTAATTTCCTAATATCATGTTTAGGGTAATAACAAAGATTTATAATATCAAGTATGTTTTTATGATGCTTCCTATTTTATTCTAATATCATGCTAGTATCATGTTAGGGTTAAAGTTTTTATCTTTATTGTTTAGTGACATTCTAGGGGTTGTGATTGTTGAAGCCTAAAGGTTTTGATGATGAGGAACTTAAACTAAGGCAAACTCATCTAATAAAGGTTTTCAAGTGTTTGATTAGTTTAGGTGAAGTTGATCGTGGTGATGGAAGAAGTAACTTGAACTAAAAAAACATGAGGAGATCTTTATACAAAAAGTTAAACAGAGAAGAAGAAGAGTTCTCTAACAAGAACTGAGTTCCCTAGCAGGAACGTTCCTTAACAAGAACTTGAAGTTAGCAAGCTAGGATCCATGGAGGAACTTAGTCTGCGTGGAACCCTAGTAATTTACCTGTACAGAAGCGCGGTGCGGAAATTTAATTTAGCTAAGGTTTTTATCTTCTAGATTATTGTTAATATGTTGAGTAGGTTAATGCACGAGATTTATTAAAAGCGTGGAAAGTTTGCTTGGTAAATAAATTAATAAGGAAAATATAAAAGATAGATTTTAGAAAAGATTTTCTAAAAGATTTATTTCTTAAAATCGGTTTGTTAAAAGATATGATTCTTGTAACAATATCTTTCGATCTTATTTTTTCGAAAAAGATTTTCTTCAAATATGATTTTTATAAAACTGTGTTTTAAAGATAAGTTAAGCTAAATTATTTATCTTTTAGAAAACCTACTTGCTATACAAGTCATACTTGTATAAATAGTAGAGATTTAAATGGTTTAAGGTTTTTACGAGTTGATGCGCAAAGAAATCACTGAGCTTTAATAGAGTAAGTTTACCAAGCTTCTAACTTGTCATATTAGTTTCGGATTTCGTGCATAGCTTGCCTATCATATACTAGGTGTCATATATTTGTATTGGTTGGGTTATTTGGGTGAGTTTGTTATCTTTTTATATCGCATACAGGTTATGTAAGCTTCTAGTGTGAAGCTGAGAGTTTTGTACTTAAGCAGTACGAGTGAATCTAAGTGTGGTACTTAGATTGGGTAGGATAGGGTTCTATCAAGTAGCAAGTGTGGAACTTGTGTTTAAAGGTCTGTGCTAATAGGTTGTAACTTGGTGTTTTCCCTATTATAGTGAAGTGGTTTGTGTTTGACATCCCTAAGGTAGGGTCGAGGTTTTACTTCCAGTTGGGCCCTAGAAGGTTTCCTCGTAAAGTTTTTGTGTTCTTGCAAGTTCCTATATGCATTGTTTTATTATTCCTCAAAAGTAGACATTAGGAACTCGATACAATTCACCCCCCTCTTGTATTATTCGTCTCAACTAACAATTCGTATCAGAGCGAGGTTCTCACGTGCAAGCAGATAACTTTGCCGAGTAAGTTCCTGGAGAGATGAATTATAAGGAGAAATTTGAAGAAGGGTATTCCACTCAACGTCCACCTATGTTCAATGGTAAGTTATACACCTACTGGAAGAACAGGATGGAGATCTTCATCAAGGAAAAAAATTTACCAGGTTTGGCGTGTTATTGAATCTGGCGATTTTAAAATAACTTCAACCAATGAAAAGAACGAGGTAGCTCCTAAACTTATATCTGATTATGATAAAGAAGATTATCAGAAACTTGAATTAAATGCTTTAGTCATAAAGTATTTACATTGTGGACTTGGACCTCATGAACATAATCGTATCATGGGGTGCAAGTCTGCTAAACAGATTTGGGATCTACTAGAGGTAACTCATGAAGGAACTAATGAGGTAAAACGTTCTAAGATTGATTTATTGATGTCTAGATATGAAAGGTTTGAAATGCAGTCTAAGGAATGTATAGATTAAATGTTCACTAGGTTCAATGATATTATTAATGAATTGAATTCCCTTGGCAGACACATTCCTATTAATGAACAGGCAAGGAAGATCTTAAGGATCCTACCGCAAGATGAACGCTGGAGATCTAAGGTTACTGCCATGCAGGAAGCTAAAGACTTCACCAAGTTCAACATGAAACAGCTAGCTGGATCATTGATGACTCATGAACTTCACCTGAGTTCAAGAACAAGAGTCTTGCTCTTAAGGCTCAAGACTCAGAGGAATCAGAAGTTGATGAGGAAGAGATGGCAATGCTAGTAAGAAGATTTAAAAGGATGATGAACAACAAGAAGTTCGATAGGAACAAGAAGTACACAAGTTCCAGGAACAAAACTTGTTTCAAGTGTGGGCCTAAAGATCATTTCATTAAGGATTGTTCAGTACCAGATTGTGATAAAGGAAAGACAAAAGGCAAGGAGCAATCCAAGGAGTCAAGAGTCTATAAACCTTACTTCACCAAAGACAATGTGAAGAAAGTTATGCTAGCTGCTTGGGGAGATTCAGATTTAGAGGAAGAAGGGGACCAACCATTAGAGGAAGCTGCTCATCTATGTTTGATGGAAAAAACAGATGAAAAGGAAAAACTGAAGGAGCTAGAATCTAAGGTATGGTTTTCTCAAAAAGACCTAAGACATTTTTCTAAAGAAAACTTGATATATGTTGTTTTGGAAATACAAGAAGACTTTAAAGAATTACATAAAGAAAAATAGCAAAGTGATGAAGCTTTGGTAAACTTTAAAGAAAACAGTGAGTGGGTTGATAATATGAAATTTGATATTGAATACAGGTTCTTTAGTCTGTTTGATGACAATAATTATTTGAAAGAAACTGTAGACAAGTTGAAACATGATAATATAATGTTAAATGTGGAACTGTCCTTGATGAAACTCTATCTTGATGCTCCTAATTCTGAAGTTCCTCCACTTGCTCAATATCCGAATTTTGAAAAACTAAAATCTGATTTGGAAGATCTAAGATCGGATAAGGCACGACTTGAGGGGGAACTTGAGAAATCCAGGAAAGGCAAACAACCTATAGAGTACAGAGTTCCAGATTGAATCACTAAAGCTCAAACCAAAAGAACTAAAGGTTTGGGTTTCAAAAAGAAGTTCCAAAAGGAAAAGAAGTATGTTAACCTACCTAGTAGTATTTTTTGTTGTTTTTGTGTCAATACAAGACATAAACAGGTTAAGTATCCTAAGAAAAAAAAGAGTACACAGAAAAATGTAAAACATATAGAACAAATCTGGATCAAGAAGAATGAACCTGCTGCTGTTACAAAGGAACCCAAGGAAACCAGGGTTCCTGACACTAACGTATGATTTCTCTTGCAGGTTCTAGTGAGGCGGAACAACACTTGGTACCTCGACAGTGGTTGTTCTAAGCACATGACTGGAGACAAATCTAGATTTATCTCACTGGATGCCTAATATGGGGGAACTATGACCTTTGGTGATAACATGAAAGGAGATATAGTTGCTATTGTCTAGGTAGGAAGGTCAAGTTCCCATGCTATTGATAATGTATTTTTAGTCGAGGGTCTCAAACACAACTTGTTAAGTATTTCACAATTTTGTGACAAAGGTAACTCTGTAAGCTTTACTTCCAATAAATGCAGAATCATTCACAATGACACTGGGAACATTATTTTAGAAGGAACTCCTAAAGGGAACACATATGTTGTTGATCTTAATGAGGTTCCTAACAACAGTTTAACATGTCTCAGTGTTATTGAGGATGATCCTCTATTATGGCACAAGAGATTTGGCCACGCAAGCTTTACTTTACTTGATAAACTTATATCTAAGGAACTAGTGGAAGGACTTCCTTGCATCAAGTTCCTGTATGACAAAGTGTGTGATGCTTGTGTTAGAGGAAAGCAGACTCAAATTTCTTTCAAGTCCAAGAAAATGGAAGTACCAAAAGACCTTTGGAACTTATTCATATGGATCTATGTGGTCCTATGAGAATCCAAAGTAGAAGTGGTAAGAAATATGTAATGGTTATTGTTGATGATTTTTCAAGTTTTACTTGGGTTTTCTTTCTTGTTAGAAAAGATGAGATATTTGATGAATTTGTAGCTTTTGTAAAGAAAGAACAGAGAAGAACAGGCAATCCATTGATTCACCTCAGATCAGATCATGGAATAGAATTTGAAAACTCAAAGTTTGATGAATTTTGCACTGAGCATGGAATGGACCACAACTTCTCTACACCAAGGACTCCACAACAGAATGGAGTTGTGGAACACAAGAATAGAAGCCTTGAAGATATGGCCAAAACAATGCTGATCTCAAGTGGACTGCCTAGGAAATTCTGGGCAGAAGCAGTGAACACAGCTTGCTATATTCTTAATAGAGTGTTTGTTAGAGCCATCACCAACAAAACTCCTTATGAGCTAATCAAATGGAGAAAGCCTAATATTTCTTATTTTAAATCTTTTGGATGTAAATTCTTTGTTCATAACAATGGTAAAAGGAACTTGGGAAAGTTTGATGAACGCAGTGATGAGAGAGTATTCTTAGGATATGCCTCAAATAGTAAAGCCTATAGAGTTTATAATAAGAGAACAATGTGTGTTGAGGAATTTGTACACATGATATTTGATGAAACTGAACAGTTAAATGATGTACAAGATTGTGATGATGACTTTAAAATTGGACTTGTGCGCAAGCCAGATCCAGATGAGGAATCAACATCATTGCAGAAGCACCAAGTTGAAAATGTAGAAGAAATGAATCCATGAGCAAATGCAGAATCTGAAATGGAGAATGCACCAGGAACTCTACCTCAAGAACAAAATCAAGATCAGCTTGAGGAACATCCTGTTAAGTTCCAGTTAAGACTCAAGATCAAGTTCCTACAAAAGAACCAGTCAACAATAATCAGGAACGGTTGTATCCAGCCAAGGATTTTACACCAAAGTGATGGAAATATCATAAATCACATCCAGTGGAAACAATCATGAGTGATATTACAAAAGGAACTCAGACTAGATCTTAGCTTAGAAACTTCTGTGCATTCTATGCATTCCTCTCTTCAATGGAACCTAAGAACTATGTTGAAGCTTTAACTGACGCAGATTGGATAAATGCTATCCAAGCTGAATTAAATGAGTTTGAAAGAAATAAATTTTGGCATTTGGAACCTAGACCCAAGGATAAGAAGACTATAGGTCTAAAGTAGGGCTGGCAAAAATTGACCCGACCCGAACCCGACCTTAAAAAAGCGGGTAAGGGTTGAGATTTTCGACCCGAAAACTTAAATGGGTCGACATGAACCCAAACCCAATATTAAATGGGTTAGTTTAAGGTTGAAAATCTCAACCTGAAAATGACCCACTTAATCCAAAATAAATTTCAGGTCAAAATCAGGTCGGGTCAACCCGAACCCGACCTGAAAACCCGAACTATTTAAATATTAAAAAAATACGTAAAAAGCCTATTAGCCCAGCCCAAATTCATAAAGAGGCTAGGCTTCCTTATTCAAAACCCTAAAACCATCTGTTTTTTCCCACATTTCTTCAGCCGTTTTCCCCTTGCTTCTCTCTCTTTAATTTTCTCTCTCCTCAAAATCCCTATATCCATTCGCCATTGTTGAATCCGAGTACTTTACCATTGTAGAATTCGAGATTTCATCATCTCCTTCATGGCGTGACTCCTTCACTCCTCTACGAGACGCATTCCTCAATTCCTCTCCTTCATCAATCAAGGTATCTTGCTTCATAAAATTTATATGTACCTGATTTCGTTTATTTTGGTTTTTACATGCTAATTTTCAAATGTTATTACTAATTTTTGATGTTAAATGTTGTTGTTTATGTTATTATACGATTGTTTTTGCTAGTTTTCGAATGTTAATGCCATTTTTTATTGTTAAATATTGTTTATGTTATAGTAATTCTTGCTAATATTTGTTGTTGATTTCTGTTTTTCATGAGCATGCATGTTTTAATTTGTATCTTGCCTTACTAGTTAGATCTAGTCTGATTTAGATCATATGCATTTTTTAAACTTTTAATTATATTAATGTTGGTTTGCTTTATAGGTTTGGCAGCAAGAAGTAGCCACCCATATTCAATTGGAAATGTTGTGTGATTAATCTTGAAGCCTGAGGTGGTGTCCGTTGTGAACAAGGATGTCAGGCACAACATCGCTCGATCTTAATCCAAATGAAAATCTGATTGCATCTTCTATTATTGTTTGAGAACTGTAATTTGTGTTATAAAAAAACTTGTTTGTAATCGTTAATTAGGATTGTTACTTTGTTAAACTATGCTATTTAATTTTGGTTTGAATTAAAACTCTTAACCTCTGAACAACTAATGTTTAAAATGAAAAAAAAAGTTATTCATGTCAATTTTGGGTAAACCCGAACGTGAATATATCAGGTTTGGGTCGAGTCAATTTCAGGTCAAAGAAACCTGATTTTAACCTAAATAAAAAATCAAGTCAAATAAGGTCAATTTCGGGTTGACTCGAACCTGAAAATATCAGGTTCGGGTTGGGGTTTCAACCCGAAAATTTAAATGGATCAGGTTCGGGTTGGGGGGTAGCTGACCCGAAATTAGGTGACCCGAACACGAACCCGACCCAACCTGATCCGTTTTCCCGCCCTAGTCTAAAGTGGGTGTTTAGGAACAAGCTAGATGATCATGGTATTATTGTCAAGAACAAAGCAAGACTTGTGGTTCAGGGTTTCAATCAACAAGAAGGAATAGACTATGAAGAAACATTTGCGCCAGTGGCCAGGTTAGAGGCTATTCGTTTACTTATTGCTTTTGCTGCTTATAAGGGATTCACGTTGTTCCAGATGGATGTTAAATGTGCATTTCTAAATGGATTTTTAAATGAAGAAGTCTATGTGGAACAACCTCCTGGATTTGAAAATCCAGAGTTCCCAAACCATGTCTATAAGCTTGACAAAGCTCTTTATGGGCTGAAGCGAGCTCCTAGAGCATGGTATGAAAGATTGTCTAAGTTCCTACTGGAAAATGGTTTTAAACGTGGTAAAATAGATAAAACTTTGTTTTTAAAATCAAATGGAACTGACATATTAGTTGTACAAATTTATGTTGATGATATTTCATTTGGTGCAACTAATGAATCTTTGTGCAAATTTTTTGCTGACCTTATGAGTGGAGAATTTGAAATGAGCATGATGGGAGAATTAAACTTCTTCCTCGGATTGCAAATCAAGCAAACTGAAGAATGAATCATGATTCATCAACAAAAATATATCAAGGAACTGATTAAGAAATACAAGCTAGATAATGCTAAGACTAATAACACTCCAATGGGTATAGCAACCAGATTGGATGAAGATCCAACTGGAACTTGTGTTGATCAATCTATGTATAGAGGTATGATAGGTTCTTTACTTTATCTAACAGCTAGTACCTGACATATCTTTTAGTGTAGGTTTGTGTGCCATGTTCCAAGCAAACCCAAAGGAGTCTAACTTGAAATCAGTAAAAAGAATCCTTAGATACCTAAAAGGGTCTGATGATCTGAGTCTCTTCTATCCTAGAAGTGACTTATTTGATTTAAATGGCTTTATTGATGCTGACTATGCAGGTAATTTAGTCAATAGAAAAAGCACTTCAGGAATGGTACAGTTTTTAAGACCTTGTTTAGTTTCTTGGGGTTCCTAGAAGCAAAACACAGTTGCAATGTCTACAGCTGAGGCAGAGTACGTGGCAACTGTAGCATGTTTTTCATAAGTACTTTGGATAAAGCAACAGGTTAGAGACTTGGGTATTATTTTTGAATGTGTGCCTATTTAATGTGATAATACCAGTGCTATTTGTATTTCTAAGGATCTAGTTCAACACTCAAAGGTAAAACATATCCACATTAGGCATCACTTTTTAAAAGATAATGTGGAGCAAGGGAATATTAAGTTAGAATTTTGTCATACTGAAAATCAAATTGCAGATATTCTAACCAAGCCCTTGAGCAGAGAAAGATTTGAGAAATTGAGACTGGAACTTGGGATGATCAAGCTAAATTGATTGCTTCTGAAGTTCCAAGATATGGCAAAGTCAAAAACAATGTAAATAGAGCAAAAAGAGCATTTAGCACAATCTTGGTGTGCTAAACATAACTGAAGTGTCACCGTTGTTAATAACTAGAGGTGAGTTCATTAAAACCCTTAATTGTGTAAGTTATTGTAGACACCCATTTGTGTCTCCCCAAAACCAAACCCGGTGATGAGTATCATTCACGTCGAATCATAATCGAATGAAGTGAAAGTATGGAAAGTCTAGTGTTGCGGATAGTTTTAATTTCTTTTCTCTTTTCTCTGTTTTTGAAAAATCTATTTTAAGAAAACAGCCAATCCAGTTTGGTTGGTCCATGATATGGGTCCAATAGTAGTGTAGTTGGATGGGGCTTGAAAAGAGCTTTCCAACGATATATTATAAGCTCAATTCCGATGAATATTGAGAAAGTTATGGCCAAACTACTAAACTGGGCCTAATCTGAGCCTTATATGCGGCCTAATGATCTAGGGGAGGGCCTAATATGGATTTATCATTCCTAATGCAATTAGGAATGGTTTTAGTCTTCTAGATTCTTCTAAAAGGTTCTTTTCATTCCTAATTCAATTAGCATTGATAAATTGACTTTTGTTAACTTTTTAGAGTTTTAATCAGAATAAAAGAGTGTTTTTAAGGAAAATACGATTCTATCCTCCTGTACGGCCAAATTTTATCTGAATTTAGAAAACGCATAAAAAAATAGATTAGCGTCTAACGCCAGTCGTTAGTGCCTGGCGATAATGGTTAGCGTCTGGCGCTAAGTTCTTTTTTAAAACGTCGAAACTTTGATTTGTTTTTCTATCTTTTTGGCTGATTTTCTCTATAAATAGCCTCCTGAAAGCTCCGTTTTGGATAATCAATTTTCATCAATCATCATCAATGCTCTTATTCTCTCTTTCACCAACTCTCATCAAGAAGTTATTGATTCTCTCTCTCTCTTTCTAAGCTTAGCTTTTTACAAACACAATTTCTAATACATTAGCACTTGACATACCTAGCATTGTTCGAAGTTGCCTTCGCCCTAGACGTGAAAGGTTTGATATTTCTGAGGGTTTGGTTCCAAATATTTATTTCAATTATTTAATTTAATTATCTGTTTATTATTTTCCTTGAAGTTACTATCGTGTGTATTTTGTTATTAGAAAGAGGTACGAGGCATCCAAGTAAGTGCTTTAGTTGATTTATTGATTTTATGATATAGAAATCATGCTTAGATTTTTATTTTGATTCCTAGTATCATGTTAGGATGTTTTATTGATTCCTAGTATCATGTTTAGGATGTTCCTAGTATCATGTTAGGATGCTTTCTTTAGTATGATATTTAGGGTGATTTTCTTATATCAATCATGATTCCTGCGATGCTTCCTATTTTCTTCCTAATATTCATAATAGTATCATGTTAGGGCTAAATATTTGATTTTTATATGTTTAGTGACATGCAAGGGTTTGTTATTAATCTTGTTAGTATCATGCCTAAGATCTTGCTATTATTATGCTTTAACATGATTATTATTATAATGATTGTTATGATTATTATTATTTTGCTTGATATTTATTGTTATTGCTTGATCACACCTTAATTTTATGCATGTTTAAAGGGAATTTGTACTTGTAATCACGCTTAATAAGATAATTAATAATCTTGTTTAGGGCTAATTTGATTATAATTCAAGTGATCGCCAATTATAGATTTATTTGTGCATTAATATTCAACCAACATAGATTAAACAGGTTTAGGGTTAATCCTATTGATTGCATGTTAGTCAGAAAGCGCACATGAATACGATCAGAACAAAGTAGAGGCCTATTATTAGGGCAGGTTCAATCTCTTTAAGGTTGGATTTGTACCTTCATCCCCGAACTACCAGTCATGGTTCCAGACCTATTCGAGTTGACGATCTCCTAGATCGTTAAGGGGTGTAACCTTCACTTCATGAACAGTTTACAAGTTCCTAAAACTTGTTGGCGACTCTTTTGCTCTATCTTCTTTCCCTTTGGACGACGCTGTACTTAAGTGTATGATCACAGTGGGGTTCAAGTTAGGGATTAATGCTTGAAATATTCCCTACATTTTTTGGCGACTCCACTAGGGAGGATTTCTATTTCAATTCCTGAAATTTATTTCGGCAATGATTTAGAAGAGTGGATGAGACTCGAAAAGTTCTAAGTATTTCATGTGCGTAATTTTGATTAACATTATTGTCATATGCATTAAAAAGATCTCATTGTAAAATCCATCCATAATGAGTGAAAACATAGGTTTTTTTCACGTAGGAAATTTGAGGAATATCTTTCACAACAAGGACCGAAAAAATGCTTCTCGAAACAGGAAAATTTTATCGAGCACACAAAGCTGCTGAGGCATGTAGGAACTAGCGTCAGGAAACAAAGTCTAGCGCCACTTATTTGACTTTAGCGCCGGGCGACAGCTTCTGTCGCCAGGCGCTAAAGCCAAATTGTGGCACCGGCCTCTGTTTGTTGGCGCCATGTTCTTCCAATACCTAGCCAGAAATATACGTTCTAATTTTGACCAGTTTTAAGCAATGTTTGCTCGATCCTACTTCCTGATTGAGTTTTTTTCACTTTTTTGAAACCCATATGTGTTATACATATGGACATAACCACCTGGGAATTCATGCTCCAGCTACTTGATTGAACGCTCTTAGCAACAAAAGGTACATCCGAGAATGTTGAATTCACCAAACCATGCAAGCGAGTTATTTTAAACTCGCGTGTCCCATCCACTCGCGCCAACCCTTCACGGTTAGGCTTCCGCGCGGTGCATCCAGACAATTAACCATGGACCCTCTTTGACTAACCCATATCTCGAACTTTAGAGAACTAGAGCCATGGTTAGGTTGCAAACTTATTGCATCATATTGTGCCTACTTAACTAATTGTGTATTATTTGTTGTGCATACTCTATGTGATTTTTCCTAACCGTTTGTTTGACTTGTGTTTGTAAATCAGCCTAAAAAAACTAATTAATGACTAAAGGACTTTGTTTAATTAATTAATTAATTAATTTGAGCTAATAAATATGTCTAAAATCGAGTCATAGTCCCTTTAAGTCAACCCGAATTTTTATTCCCATATATTGCACAAGCGTCAACTTGTTTTGGACATATCCGGAGTTCTAGGAAGAACTAAGAGTCGTACATCCTATGGATCTGTAGCCCCGAGTTTTATCTGTAATCTGGCGTTGGTTTTATCCCAAACAGAGTCACAGATAATACATTATGACTAAAATACCACAGCCTTTCCAGTTTAATGCAAATATGTAAAGTCTTAATTTAGTCTTTGCTTGAGTCTAGTCACATATTCTAGCTACGTGGTCATGACACGAGTCTTAACATGTCACATACACTCACTAGTCTTAGCACACACTTTGTGTATATGTCACCATGACCATGTCTTAGGTTCATCCATGCGTCGGTTTTTTCCGTCATTTGAGTTGGGGGGTACATTCTATTCCTAATTTTTTTCATATCTCTCCATCTACATCATTTTCCATTCTCTACATGCTTTCTCCATATCACAACCTTCATTCTTCCTACCTTCTTCCATCCATGCATGTTGAATCAAGTTTAAGCCATGTGATTGACTAACAAATAAAAATGAGGGTAATGATGAAACAAATGCACAAGGCAAGCTTCTCACAAGGATTTCATGCTTTCTTCTTCTTTTTTTCAAACCCTTTCCCCAATAAGTCTATCATAGGCATCCTTCATCCTCCTTGAATTTATTTCTTAGAGTTTGATTTTTACCATTCACTTTTTAAATAAAATGAGCATTTTTTTCCTCACATATGATCATTGCATTTCAAAAAAAAAATCCATGTCAAACTAAGCACAAGGTATACCAATGATTTGAGGCACCCCTTGTAACCACATCATATCACCTTTCACCCTTCAAATATGCAATTCTTTTTTGATAAACCACTTTGAGCCTCGTCTAACGATAGACCTTTCATTTTTCAACCCATATCTACCTAACCTCGGGATGGGATGGTGTGCAACTTATGCAATTTTAAATTTCATAAAAAGCTTGAGTGACTTCAAAAGATTAAAATAGAAAAAAAATAATAAAAGTAAATAAAAGTGTACAAAAGGGCAAGTGTTCCAATGTCTTTGACATGAACATGTCTTTGATATGAACACATCTCAGATTGTGTCTCCTATCGAGTGCTTGGTACCGTGCCTGAGAAACATGAATGCCAAGTGAGTGATAGACCGCATGATCGAGATTGCCCACACTTTAAAAAGTAAAAAAAAAATTGCAAAAGCAAAAAAAAAAGAGCAAAAGTAGAAAAAAGAAAGAGCTCAAAAGTGAGAAACCTCAAGCACAATAATACAAATATTCAAAAGCAAGGTTGCACACCTTGGGGGCTTATCTAGGGTCTTGAGCCTTTATCCCTTTCTTCTTCAACCTTTAGCCTAAGCCTGTTATAACCCTTCAAAAGACCTTTTTGAGGTATACACACTTGTGCGAGGTTCGGCTAGAGCTACATTCGGCCTGATTCCTAATGGATACGTAGGCAACCTCACATCGAGGTGCGACCGTAACAAAAATGCATTCATAATCACATTCACACATTCACACCATGATCATATCAAGGGATCTCTAATGCTCATCCCTATTCATTTAGAGCTAGGCTTGGGGGCTTGATCCCTACATCATTAGCTTACATAACCTAAGAGTCGCCATCATTTGACTCTTCTTGAAATAATCTTTTCCCACACACTTAGCTCTTGCGGCCTAACCTTAGTATCACTATTACACACATCACAGATACATGACCAAATATACTTCCCTTAGGAACCCTTTGTCATGAGATCTTAACACGACGTTGAAACATGCCTTGTCATGTCAAAATCGCTCATCACTCATCATTGCATCACGAAGTATGAAGTGCTTAGCCTCAGTGCCTAAGTTACCTACATACTTTCATTATTGAGTCAACTAGGATAGTCTAAGATGTTACAATCCTTGTACTGTGAGAGACAACGTTAACGGATTAAGCTCATTCAGCATGCACTTTCAAAAACTTCAATTCTTTTTCTGGAGAAAGTTGGTATCCTCCACAAAAATGACGGAAAATTTTTGATTTTTTGCATTTTCGAGTCGCACAATCACAATACAATGCACACACGGGTCATGAGTCACACGTGTCATTTCAATTCGAGTCGAGTCAACCTCGAGTCAATCACAGCGAGTCAAGTTTATGCCTTGAGTCTTGTCAAGTCAATGAGTCAAGCAACATTAAATCTTAGGTTAACCCTAAAATAATTAAAGAGATTAGCAAAGTCCTATAGTCAAAGATAAATACAGGTGCAGCAGAATAGGGAAGACCCTACTCTACTGCCGGACGAAAACATCTAGCGCCTACGAAAACATCTAGCGTCTTGCAACAGACTTCAGTGCCTCACGCTAGATCCCAGCGTCTGGCGACAGGGCCAAATCGCAGCGCCAAAGGCATTGCATCGGCGACAGAACGCTCAACCACTCAAAGCAGTTATTTCAACCTCTTTCAGCAATTTTGGGTTCCTTGGTACGCCAGTTAGCCCCTATAAGCAATTTGACATGATTAAGTAGTCGGCTTGATTACAATCGTAATAATTGATCGACCTAACGAAAGATCGTCTCACTTAGCTTAAAGCGCCTAAAACATTTGTTCATCGCAAGACACCGATGTACTAGTTCATAAACAGCAGAGACACCGACATACTGGTTCATAAAAAGCGGAGGCACCGACATAATGGTTCGCAAGCAGCAAACCGCCGACGTACCGGCATAATAGAAGCAAAGTTCAAGCGAGCTTTAGAGATCGACAAGTGTTGGTCTTCGGAAATTTTTCTTCTGAATATTATCACAATAAACATTAAAGCTCTATTGTTCAGAGACACGTGGAAATATCATTCAAAGCTCTTTGTTCAGAGACGCGTGGACATATCATTCAAGCACTTTTGCTAAGAGACGCGTGGGCATCCTATTTTCAAGCTTTTTTGCTCAGAGACACGTGGGCATCCTATTTTCAAGCTCTTTTGCTCAGAGACGCGTGGGCATCCTATTTTCAAGCTCTTTTGTTCAGAGATGCGTGGACATATCTAAAAAGCTCTGTTGTTCAGAAGCAAGTGAACATCAAAACAGAAAGATGGGGTTCCATAGATTGTGGAAAGTTGTCACAACAGCAAAGGCAGCAACAAATCGGTTACCTCTAGAGACGTGTGCTCGACGGTGCAAGACGCGTTTCTTAACTCTTTTATCTGTTTAACTAATGCTAGTTTGCAGGTATTGGCATTACAAGAATGATTTAGGATCGCAGAACGTTCTGAATCATTCTCCGTCCCTATCGCTACTTTGACTTTTGTTTTCCAAACTGGCGTTTCTCCAAACTAAGTCAAAGTGGGGGCTTCTGTAGACACCCATTTGCGTCTCCCCAAAACCAAACCCGGTGATGAGTACCATTCACGTCGAATCATAATCGAATGAAGTGAAAGTATGGAAGGCCTAGTGTTGCAGATAGTTTTAATTTCTTATCTCTTCTCTCTGTTTTTAAAAAATCTATTTTAAGAAAACAGCCAATCCAGTTTGGTTGGTCCATGATATGGGTCCAATAGTAGTTTAGTTCAATAGGGCTTGAAAAGAGCTTTCCAACGATATATTATAAGCCCAATTTCGATTAATATTCAGGAAGTTATGGTCAAATTACTAAACTGGACCCGGTCTGAGCCTTATATGTGGCCCAATGATCTAGGGGAGGGCCTAATATGGATTTATCATTCCTAAAGCAATTAGGAATGGTTTTTGTCTTCCTGATTCTTCTATAAGGTTCTTTTCATTCGTAATTCAATAAGCATTGATAAATTGACTATTGTTGACTTTTTAGAGTTCTAATCAGAATAAAAGAGTGTTTTTAAGGAAAATACGATTTTATCCTCCTGTACGGCCAAATTTTATCTGAATTTAGAAAACGCATAAAAAAATAAGATTAGCGCCTAACGTCATTCATTAGCGCCTGGCGCCTGGCGCTAATGGTTAGCGTCTGGCGCTAACTTCTTTTTTTAAACGTCGAAACTCTGATTTGTTTTTCTATCTTTTTGTCAGATTTTCTCTATAAATAGCCTCCTGAAAACTCCGTTTTGGATAATCAATTCTCATCAATCATCATCAATTCTCTAATTCTCTCTTTCACCAACTCTCATCAAGAAATTCTTGATTCTCTCTCTCTTTCTAAGCTTAGATTTTTACAAACACAATTTCTAATACATTAGCAATAGACATACCTTGCATTGTTCGAAGTTGCCTTCGCCCTAGACGTGAAAGGTTTGATATTTCTGATGGTTTGGTTCCAAATCTGTATTTCAATTATTTAATTTAATTATTTGTTTATTATTTTCCTTGAAGTTACTAACGTGTGTATTTTGTTATTAGAAAGAGGTACAAGGCTTCCAAGTAAGTGGTTTAATTGATTTATTGATTTTATGATATAGAAATCATGCTCAGATTTTTATTTTGATTCCTAGTATCATGTTAGGATGTTTTATTGATTCCTAGTATCGTGTTTAGGATGTTCCTAGTATCATGTTAGAATGCTTTCTTTAGTATGATATTTAGGGTGATTTGCTTATATCAATCATGATTCCTGCGATGTTTCCTATTTTCTTCCTAATATTCATAATAGTATCATGTTAGGGCTATATATTTGATTTTTAAATGTTTAGTGACATGCTAGGGTTTGTTATTAATCTTGTTAGTATCATGCCTAGGATCATGATAATATTATGCTTTAACATGATTATTGATTATAATAATTGTTATGATTATTATTATTTTGCTTGATATTTATTGTTATTGCTTGATCACACCTTTTATGCATATTTAAAGGGAATTTATACTTGTAATCACGCTTAATAAGATAATTAATAATCTCGTTTAGGGCTAATTTTATTATAATTCAAGTGATCGCCAACAATAGATTTATTTGTGCACTAATATTCAACCAACATAGATTAAACAGGTTTGGGGTTATTCCTATTGATTGCATTTTAGTCAGAAAGCGCACATGAATACGATAAGAATAAAGTAGAGGCCTATTATTAGGGCAGGTTCAATCTCTTTAAGGTTGGATTTGTACCTTCATCCCCGAACTACCAGTCATGGTTCCAGACCTATTGGAGTTGACGATCTCCTGGATCGGTAAGGGGTGTAACCTTCACCTCGTGAACAGTTTACAAGTTTCTAAAACTTGTTGGCGACTCTTTTTCTCTATCTTCTTTCCCTTTGGACGCCACCGTACTTAAGTGTATGATCACAGTGGGGTTCAAGTTATGGACTAATGCTCGAAATATTCCCTACAGTTTTAGGCGACTCCACTGGGGAGGATTTCTATTTCAATTCCTGAAATTTATTTCGGCAATGATTTAGAATGAGTGGATGAGACTCGAAAAGTTCTAAGTATTTCATGTGCGTAATTTTGATTAACATTATTGTCATATGCATAAAAAAAGATATCATTGGAAAGACCATCTGTAATGAGTTAAAACATAAGATTTTTTCACGTAGGAAATTTTAGGAATATCTTTCACAGCTAGGACCGAAAAAATGCTGCGCAAAACTGGAAAATTTTATTGAGCACAGAAAGCTGATGAGGCATGTAGGAACTAGCGTTAGGAAACAAAGTCTAACGCCACTTATTTGACTTTAGCGTCGGGCAACAGCTTCTGTCGCCAGGCGCTGAAGCCAAATTGTGGCGCCGGCCTCTGTTTGTTGGCGCCTTGTTCTTCCAATACCGAGCCAGAAATATGCGTTCTAATTTTGACCACTTTTAAGCACTGTTTGCTCGATCCTACTTCCTGATTGTGTTTTTCTCACTTTTTTGAAACCCATATGTGTTCTAAATATGGACATAACCCCCAGGGAATTCATGCTCCATCTACTTGATTGAACGCTCTGATCAACGAAAGGTACATCCGAGAATGTTGAATTCACCAAACCATGGAAGCGAGTTTTTCTAAACTCGCGGTGTCCCATCTACTCGCGCCAACCCTGCACGGTAAGGCTTCCGCGCGGTGCATCCAGACAATTAACCATGGACCCTCTTTGACTAACCCATATCCCGAACTTTAGAGAACTAGAGTCATGTTTAGGTTGCAAACTCATTGCATCATATTGTGCCTACTTGACTAATTGTGCATTATTTGTTGTGCATACTCTATGTGATTTTTCCTAACTGTTTGTTTGACTTGTGTTTGTAAATAAGCCTAAATAAACTAATTAATGACTAAAGGAATTTTTTTAATTAATTTATTTATTAATTTGAGCTAATAAATATGTCTAAAATCGAGTCATAGTCCCTTTAAGTCAACCCGGATTTTTATTCCCATATACTACACAAGCGTCAACTTGTTTTGGTCATATCCGAAGTTCTAGGAAGAACTAGGAGTCGTACAACATATGGATCCGTAGTCCCGAGTTTTATATTTAATCTGGCGTTGGTTTCATCCCAAACAGAGTCACAGATAAAAAGTTATGACTAAAATACTACATCCTGTCCAATTTAATGCATATATGTGAAGTCTTAACTTAGTCTTTGCTTGAGTCTAGTCACATAGTCTAGCCACGTGGTCATGACACAAGTATTAACATGTCACATACACTCACTAGTCTTAGCACACACTTTGTGTATATGTCACCATGACCATGTCTTAGGTTCATCCATGAGTCGGTTTTTTCTGTCATTTGAGTTGGGGGTACATTCTATTCCTAATTTTTTCATACCTCTCCATCTACATCATTTTCCATTCTCTACATGCTTTCTCCATATCACAACCTTCATTCTTCCTACCTTCTTCCATCCATGCATTTTGAATCGATTTTGAGTCATGTGATTGACAAACGAAAAAAATGAGGGTAATGATGAAACAAATGCACAAGGCAAGCTTCTCACCAAGATTTCATGTTTTCTTCTTCTTTTTTTCAAACCCTTTCACCAGTAAGTCTAGCATAGGCATCCTTCATCCTCCTTGAATTTATTTCTTAGAATTTGATTTTTACCCTTCACTTTTTAAATAAAATGAGCATTTATTTCCTTACATATGATCATTGCATTTCAAAAAAAAAAAATCCATGTAAAACTAAGCAAAAGGTATACCAATGATTTGAGGCACCCCTTGAAGCCACATCATTTCACCTTTCACCCTTCAAATATGCAATCCTTTTTTGATAAACCACTTTCAACCTCATCTAACAATAGACCTTTCATTTTTCAACCCATATCTACCTAACCTTGGGATGGGATGGTGTGCAACTTATGCAATTTTCAATTTCATAAAAAGCTTGAGTGACTTCAAAAGATTAAAATAGCAAAAAAATAAAAAATTATAAATATAAATAAAAATGTACAAAAGGGCAAGTGTTCAAATGTCTTTGACATGAACATGTCTTTGATATGAACACGTCTTAGATTACATCTCTTATCGAGTGCTCGGTACCGTGCCTGAGGAACATGAATGCCAAGTGAGTGATAGACCGCATGATCGGGATTGCCCACACTTAAAAAAGTAAAAAAATTGCAAAAGCAAAAAAAAAAAGAGCAAAAGTAGAAAAAAGAAATAGCTCAAAAGTGATAAACCTCAAGCATAATAATACAAATATTCAAAAGCAAGGTTGCACACCTTGGGGGCTTATCTAGGGTCTTGAGCCTTTATCACTTTCTTCTTCAACCTTTAGCCTAACCCCGTTACAACCCTTCAAAAGACCTTTTTAAGGTATACACACTTTTGCGAGGTTCGGCTAGAGCTTCGTTCGGCCTGATTCATAACGGATACGTAGGCAACCTCACATCGAGGTGCGGCTGTAACAAAACTGCATTCATAATCACATTCACACATTCACACCATGATAATATCAAGGGTTCTCTAATGCTCATCCCTATTCATTTATAGCTAGACTTGGGGGCTTGTTCCCTACATCATTAGCTTACATAACCTAAGAGTCACCATCATTTGACTCTTCTTGAAATAATCTTTTCCCACACACTTAGCTCTTGCGGCCTAACCTTAGTATCACTATCACACACATCACAGATACATAACCAAATATACTTCCCTAAGTAACCCTTTGTTATGAGATCTTAACACGACGTTGAAACATGCCTTGTCATGTGAAAATCGCTCATCACTCATCATTGCATCATGAAGTATGAAGTGCTTAGCCTCTGTGCCTAAGTTACCTACATACTTTCATTATTGAGTCAACTAGGATAGTCTAAGATGTTACAATCCTTGTACTGTGAGAGACAAAGTTAACGGATTAAGCTCATTCAGCATGCACTTTCAAAAACTTCGATTCTTTTTCGCGTCTTTCTTTTTCGGGAGAAAGTCGGTACCCTCCACAAAAATGACGGAAAATTTTTGCTTTTTTGCATTTTCGAGTCGCACGATCACAATACAATGCACACTCGGGTCATGAGTCACACGTGTCATTTCACTTCGAGTCGAGTCAACCTCGAGTCAATCATAGTGAGTCAAGTTTATGCCTTGAGTCTTGTCAAGTCAATGAGTCAAGCGACATTAAACCTTAGGTCAACCCTAAAAAAATTAAAGAGATTAGCAAAGTCCTATAGTCAAAGATAAATACAGGTGCAGCAGAATAGGGAAGACCCTACTCCAGTGCCAGACGAAAACATCTAGCGTCTGGCAACAGACTTCAGCGCCTGGCGCTAGATCCCAGTGTCTGGCAACAGAGCCAAATCGCAGCGCCAAATGCATTGCAGCGGCGACATAACGCTCAACCACTCAGAGTAGTTATTTCAACCTCTTTCAGCAATTTTGGGTTCCTTGGTACGCTAGTTAGCCCCTATAAGCAATTTGACATGATTAAGTATCCGACTTGATTACAATCATAATAAGTGATCGACTTGACGAAAGATCGTCTCACTTAGATTAAAGCGCCTAAAACATTGGCTCATCGCAAGACATCGATGTACTAGTTCATAAACAGCAGAGACACCAACATACTGGTTCATAAACAGCAGAGGCACCGACATAATGGTTCACAAGCAGCAAACCGCCGACGTACTGGTATAGCGGAAGCAAAGTTCAAGCGAGCTTTAAAGATCGACAAGCGTTGGTCTTCGGAAATTTTTCTTCGGAATATTATCACAATAAACATTAAAGCTCTATTGTTCAGAGACGCGTGGACGTAACATTCAAAGCTCTTTGTTCAGAGACACGTGGACATATCATTCAAGCTCTTTTGCTCAGAGACGCGTGGGCATCCTATTTTCAAGCTCTTTTGCTCAAAGACGCGTGGGCATCCTATTTTCAAGCTCTTTTGTCAGAGACGCGTGGGCATCCTAATTTCAAGCTCTTTTGTTCAGAGATGCGTGGACATATCCAAAAACCTCATTTGTTCAGAAGCGAGTGAACATCCAAACAGCAAGATGGCGTTCCATAGATTGTGGAAAGTTGTCACAACAGCAAAGGAAGCAACAAATCGGTTACCTCTAGAGACGTGTGCTCGACGGTGCAAGACGCGTTTCTTAACTCTTTTATCTGTTTAAGTAACGCTAGTTTCCAGGTTTTGGCGTTACTAGAATGATTTAGGATCGCAGAACGTTCTGAATCATTCTCCATCCCTATCGCAACTTTGACTTTTGTTTTCGAAACTGGCGTTTCTCCAAACTTAGTCAAAGTGGGGGTTTCTGTAGACACCCATTTGTGTCTCCCCAAAACCAATCCTGATGATGCGTACCATTCACGTCGAATCATAATTGAATGAAGTGAAAGTATGGAAAGTTTAGTGTTGCGGATAATTTTAATTTCTTTTCTCTTCTCTATGTTTTTGAAAAATCTATTTTAAGAAAACAACTAATCCAGTTTGGTTGGTCCATGATATGGGTCCAATAGTAGTGTAGTTGGATGGGGCTTAAAAAAAGCTTTCCAACAATATATATTATAAGCCCAATTCCGATAAATATTGAGGAAGTTATGGCCAAATTATTAAACTGGGCCCGGTCTGAGTCTTATATGCGGCCCAATGATCTAGGGGAGGGCCTAATATGGATTTATCTTTCCTAATGCAATTAGGAATGGTGTTAGTCTTCTAGATTCTTCTAGAAGGTTCTTTTCATTCCTAATTCAATTAGCATTAATAAATTGACTTTTGTTGACTTTTTAGAGTTTTAATCAGAATAAAAGAGTGTTTTTAAGGAAAATACGATTTTATCCTCCTGTACGGCCAAATTTTATCTGAATTTAGAAAACGCATAAAAAAAATAGATTAGCGCCTAACGCCAGTCATTAGCGCCTGGCGCTAATGGTTAGCGTCTGGCGCTAACTTCTTTTTTTAAACGTCGAAACTCTGATTTGTTTTTCTATGTTTTTGGTTGATTTTCTCTATAAATAACATCCTGAAAACTCCGTTTTGGATTATCAATTCTCATCAATCATCATCAATTCTCTAATTCTCTCTTTCACCAACTCTTATCAAGAAATTCTTGATTCTCTCTCTATTTCTAAGCTTAGCTTTTTACAAACACAATTTCTAATACATTAGCACTAGACATACCTAGCATTGTTCGAAGTTGCCTTTGCCCTAGACGTGAAAGGTTAGATATTTCTGAGGGGTTTGGTTCCAAATCTTTATTTCAATCATTTAATTTAATTGTTTGTTTATTATTTTTATTTGAAGTTACTAACGTGTGTATTTTTTTATTAGAAAGAGGTACGAGGCATCCAAGTAAGTGCTTTAATTGATTTATTGATTTTATGATATAGAAATCATTCTTAGATTTATATTTTGATTCCTTGTATCATGTTAGGATGTTTTATTGATTCTTAGTATCATGTTAGGATGTCCCCAGTATCATGTTAGGATGCTTTCTTTAGTATTATATTTACGGTGATTTGCTTATATCAATCATGATTTATGCGATGCTTCCTATTTTCTTCCTAATATTCATAATAGTATCATGTTAGGGTTATATATTTGATTTTTATTTGTTTAGTGACATGCTAGATCTTGTTAGTATCATGTCTAGCATCTTGCTGTTATTATGCTTTAACATGATTATTGATTATAATAATTGTTATGATTATTATTATGTTGCTTGATATTTATTGTTATTGCTTGATCACACCTTTTATGCTTGTTTAAAGAGAATTTGTACTTGTAATCACGCTTAGTAAGATAATTAACAATCTTATTTAGGGATAATTTGATTATAATTCAAGTGATCGCCAATAATAGATTTATTTGTGCATTAATATTCAACCAACATAGATTAAACAGGTTTAGGATTAATCTTATTTTTTGCATGTTAGTCAGAAAGCGCACATGAATACGATCAGAATAAAGTAGAGGCCTATTATTAGGGCAGGTTCAATCTCTTTTAGGTTGGATTTGTACCTTCATCCCCGAACTACCAGTCATGGTTCCAGACCTATTGGAGTTGACGATCTCCTGGATCGTTTAGGGGTGTAACCTTCACCTCCTGAACAGTTTACAAGTTCCTAAAACTTTTTGGAGACTCTTTTGCTCTATCTTCTTTCCCTTTGGACGCCACCTTACTTAAGTGTATGATCATAGTGGGGTTCAAGTTAGGGATTAATGCTTAAAATATTCCCTACAGTTATTAATTATGTACATTGCACATGTGTAGAAAACGTGTTCCAATTATATGGTTTTACTTTTAGAAAGTTTTTTTTTTTAAAAAAAAAGTTAAATGAATTTGGAAAGAAAAGGATTTTGGTAAATTCATCCTGTTAATTTGAAATTTGAAAAATTTAATTGAATTTGTTCAATTAATGACTGAAAAGTGAAAAACCCTTAATTTCCTTCACACCGATTCATTTACTATAAAAGGAATCTTCACTCACCTTTACATCATCACTGTCAAATCAAAATTACCCACTATAAAAAAACCTTCTACAAACTTCTACCCCTTCAAGACATAACCATGGTTATCATCACTTCAATTAGTTCCTCCAAAAGCTCTCACAACCTCCAAAATCAGGAAAAAGAAGAAGTGACATCTCTTTTCTTAGTTTCCTACAAAGAACCTCAAGCTTAACCCGACCTATCCTCTCCATATCAAAACCCTAAACCTGCAGAATCAGAGGAATTCACGTCTAACTCGGTTCTTCAGAAAATGAAAGAGTGGAAGGAGATGAAAGAGAAGAGAAAGACAATTGAGGAACACATTCAAGAAGTTGAGGATTTTGTTGAAAATTTAGAGGACTCGGAGGGAGAAAATTCTAAGAAGGAAGAAGATGAAGAGATCATTGATCCAGCTGAACTTGAATCACTAGCAGGAAGGTATGTTGTAGGTCATCGCATTGATTTGACTTGGTGTAGAAAAGCCCGGTTCCTAGAATTTCTGGATTTAATTAAGTTCCAAGGTTGGGAATATTTGTTGTCTAAAGCCTCTAATAATTACATGTAACCAATTGCTATGAATGAGTTTTGTCACAATTTTGAAGCAAAATTCGGAGTTATATCTAGTGCAACTGATGGGGTAAAAATTGAGTTCAATGTTGAAACCCTAGGCAAAATTTTGAAAATACCTATTGATGGATATGAGACCTACATCAAAGGGAAGGCGAGTGTAAAATTAGGAAAATATTTGAGTGAAGACATAGTTGAAGCCCTTGGAGAAAAAGGGGGAAAAACATTATGAGTCACAATGACTTAAGTCCATTAAACAAGTTGTTGTTCAATCTAGTAAAGTAAACCATTATGCCTTGTACGTCAAAGAAAGGGGAAGCATGCCTAATGGACATGGCTGTGTGTAGACACCCATTTGTGTCTCCCTAAAACCAAACCCGGTGATGAGTACCTTTCAAGTCGAATCATAATCGAATGAAGTGAAAGTGTGGAAAGTTTAGTGTTGCGGATAGTTTTAATTTCATTTCTATTCTCTCTGTTTTTGAAAACCTATTTTAAGAAAAAAAATCCAGTTTATTTGGTCCATGATATGGGTCCAATAGTAGTTTAGTTGGATAGAGCTTGAAAAGAGCTTTCCAACGATATATTATAAGCCCAATTCCGATGAATATTGAGGAAGTTATGGCCAAATTACCAAATTGGGCCTGGTTTGAGCCTTATATGCGGCCCAATGATCTAGAGGAGGGCCTAATATGGATTTATCATTCCTAATGCAATTAGGAATTGTTTTAGTCTTCTAGATTCTTCTAGAATGTTCTTTTCATTCCTAATTCGATTAGCATTGATAAATTGACTTTTGTCGACTTTTTAGAGTTTTAATCAGAATAAAAGAACATTTTTGAGGAAAATACGATTTTATCCTCCTGTACGGCAATTTCTATCTGATTTTAAGAAAACGCGTCAAATTCTTAGTCAGCGCCAAACGCCAGCTGTAGCGCCTGGCGCTAACGTCAACATTTGGCGCTAATCTGGTTTTGTGCGTCAGAACTCTGTTTTCGTTTTTTTTATCTTTTTGGCTGATTTTCTCTATAAATAGCTTCCTAAAAACTCCGTTTTGATTCACCAATTCTCATCAAGATTTTCTTGATTACTCTCTCTCTCTCTTCTAAACTAGTCTTCTCTCAAATATAAAAATTCCGCATTCATTAGACTTAGATACACCTAGCCATATTCGAAGTTGCCTTCGCCCTAGACGTGAAAGGTTTAATTTCTGAGGGTTTGGTCCTAAATCTCTCTTTCAATTATTTAATTTAATTGTTTTGTTTAAATTATTATTTTCCTTGAAGTTACTAACGTGTGTGTTTTGTTATTAGAAAGAGGTACGAGGCATCCAAGTAAGTACTTTAATGGTTTAATTGATATTATGATATAGAAATCATGCTTAGATTGTTATTTTGATTCCTAGTATCATGTCTAGTGTAACTTTAATATCAAGTATGATTAAAAGTATGATGCTTCCAATGTTCTTCCTAATATTTGTGATTGTTAGTATCATGTTAGGTTAAAGCTTTGATTTTCATTGCTTAGTGACATGCTAGGGTTTGTTATTAATCTTGTTAGTATCATGCCTAGGATCTTGCTATTATTATTATGCTTTAACGTGATTATGTTAATTATGATTAATTTATTATGATTATAATTGTTATAATTTATGATGATTATTTTAATTATGATTATTATGATTGTTTTTATTATTATTATTATGATTATGATTTATGATTATAATTTTATTATGATTATTATTATGTTGCTTGATATTTATTGTTATTGCTATAATTGTTATAATTTATGATGATTATTTTAATTATGATTATTATGATTGTTTTTATTATTATTATTATTATGATTATGATTTATGATTATAGTTTTATTATGATTATTATTATGTTGCTTGATATTTATTGTTATTGCTTGATCACACCTTTTATGCATGTTTAAAGGGAATTTGTACTTGTAATCACGTTTAATAAGATAATTAATAATCTTGTTTAGGGTTAATATGATTATAATTCAAGTAATCGCCAAAAATAGATTTATTTGTGCATTAATATTCAACCAACATAGATAAACAAGTTTAGGGTTAAACCTATTGATTGCATGTTAGTTGGAAAGCGCACATGAATACGATCAGAATAAAGTAGAGGCCTATTATTAGGGCAGGTTCAATCTCTTTTAGGTTGGATTTGTACCTTCATCCCCGAACCCTATTTGGTTCAAGACCCTATTGAAGTTGACGATCTCCTGGATCGTTAAGGGGTGTAACCTTCACCTCGTGAACGGTTTATAAGTTCCTAAAAAAAACTTGTTGGCGACTCTTTTGCTCTACCTTCTTTCCCTTTGGACGCCACCGTACTTTAGTGTATGATCACAGTGGGGTTCAAGCTAGAGGTAATACTTGAAATATTCCCTACAGTTTTTGGCGACTCCACTGGGGAGGATTTATTTTTTAATTCCTGAAATTTATTTCGGCAATGATTTAGAATGAGTGGATGAGACTCGAAACGTTCTAAGTATTTCATGTGCGTAATTTTGATTAACAATATTGTCATATGCATAAAAAAAAGATCTTATTGGAAAGACCATCCGTAATGAGTTAAAACATAGGATTTTACACGTAGGAAATTTGAGGAATATCTTTCACAACTAGGACCAAAATATACACTGCGGGAAACTAGAAAATTTTATCGAGCACAGAAAGCTGCTGAGGCATATAGGAATTAGCGTCAGTGAACAGAATATTAGCGCCTGAATTTTAACTGTAGCACCAGACGACAGCTCTGTCGCCAGGCGCTACAGCCAATATCCGGCGCCAATATCTGTTTGTTGGCGCCAAATTCTTCCAATACCGAGCCAGAAATATGCGTTCTAATTTCGACCAATTTTTCGCCTTGCTTGCTCGATCCTACTTCCTGATTGAGTTTTTCTCACTTTTCTGAAACCCATATGTGTTTTACATATGGACATAACCCTCTGGGAATTCATTCTCCATCTACCTGATTGAACGCTCTGAGCAACAAAGGGTACATTCGAGATTGTTGAATTCACCAAACCATGGAAGCGAGTTTTATTCTAAAATTCGCAGTGTCCCATCCACTCGCGCCAACCCTTCACGGTTAGGCTTCCGCGCGGTGCATCTGGACAATTAACCATGGACCCTCTATTGACTAAACCATATCCCGAACTTTAGAGAACTAGAGCCATGGTTAGGTTGCAAACTCATTGCATCACATCGTGCCTACTTGACTAATTGTGCATTATTTGTTGTGCATATGATATATGTTTTTCTTAATCGTTTTTTTGACTTGTGTTAAGATTAAATAAATTAATGACTAAAAACTTTGCCTAATTAATTAATTAATTAATTAATCTGAGTAAATAAATTCTAATATTTTAATCAGAATTGACCTAGTACGATTTTAGACATACCCCTGTTGATTAATAACACCGAAAACAGTTTCAGATTGAAGCTCCAGCAATGGCGCCAAAGCCTGAACTGTAGCGCCACTCTGTGGAGTGTGGCGCCTGGCGACAGCTCTGTCGTCTGGCGCTACACTGCAAAGAGAGGCGCCAGTCTTGTCGTTTTGACGACAGTTAGGATTATTGATCGAGTCATCACCTTATGTCTAATTAACCAGTTTACTAATTAATTCGGTTAAATTTTGCTATCAATAATACTTTGTTAAGTCATTAATTGAGTCTAGTCACATAGTCAAGCCACATGGTCATGACACGAGTCTTAACATGTCACCTACACTCACTAGTCTTAGCACACACTTTGAGTATATGTCACCATGACCATGTCTTAGGTTCATGCATGAGTCGGTTTTTTCCGTCGTTCGAGTTGGGGGTACATTCTATTCCTAATTTTCAACATCTCTCCATATATATGCTTTCTCCATATCACCACCCTCATTTTTCTACCTTCTTCTATCCATTGCATGTTGAATAAAGTTTGAGTCAAATAATTAACAATGAATATCCCCAAATTCTTTTGCACAGTACTTGGTCGAGGAAAGAAGGGCGATTAATCAAGGATAACCTCTATATTCAAGTCTTACTTTTTGATAAACCGATTCGTCAAAAGAGGAAGGCTAAAAAGATAATGGCAACTCAAGAGGAAGTTAATGAACTTAGGAGTCAATTGACTGACGTGACTGAGGTGTTAAAGGCTTTAACCCTCAAAATTGATGACCCTGTGAAGCAACACCAAATGAACCTCATGCAAGAAAGCTTGAGCAAGCTATCTAGTGACTATAAATTTCAGTGCATTAGTTCACAAGGGGTCTTGGTGGATAAGGAACTTCTTCCGAATAAGTTCAATGCCAACGACATCCCAAAATTCAAGGCAACAGATAACCCTTACTTTCATCTAAGAGCTTTTAAAACTATAATTAAC
The DNA here is from genome assembly GCF_001683475.1 of Chenopodium quinoa. NCBI lineage: Eukaryota > Viridiplantae > Streptophyta > Magnoliopsida > Caryophyllales > Amaranthaceae > Chenopodium > Chenopodium quinoa. Next base: position 1,784,540 of record NW_018744616.1, on the reverse strand, counting down.
AATAAGGGGATCGATAAGAAAGTCTTTCATTCTTTGTTTTCTTTATCCCTTGAGACCGTTTGTCAACAATGGCTCTTTTCCCTTGACAAAGAGAAAACCTCTACTTAGGAGTCGATAACAAACGCTTTCATAAATAGATATAAGTGCAATATTCAAGTTGAAACCGATTATAGACAACTTGAGATGCTAAGGCAAAAAGAGAATGAAGGCTTTACTTCTTTCTTCAACAAGTGAAGGGAAACTTCCGCTAAGATGATTGAGGTCCCCACCGAAAAGGAGTCTGTGAGGATGTTTATCAAGAATCTCCAAGAAAAGTATTCAAGGCACTTAAAATATCAACACAACTTGAATACTTTCAGAGCCGTTTATGACACAGGTATCGAGATCGAAGACGACCTCGCAAAGCAAAAAGCTACCAACAATAGTAACCACGGTGGCTGGAAAGGAAAGAAGAACGATAATCCTTCTTCTTCCGAAAACGCCCACTCTAGTAATAATGTTAGTACCTTTGACCATGATGGTGTCTTAGCCATGGACAATCAAGGATCTAAAAGGAAACCCAGGCGAGAGTTCACACCCATTGGAATGACTTACGATGCTGCTTTCGACCGTCTTTACGATCAAGGATTAATCAAACCTATTGGCCCTACTGAGGATCCAACGCCAGAAAATCGATCTTCGAGATGGAATCCAAACTCCTATTGCAAGTACCATCGAGGAAATGGTCATACCACTGATGAATGCTACAGGTTTCAAAACCTCATTCAAGATCTCATAGAGGCAAATAAGATCCCATTGCCTCTAGCTAGCGAGAAGACTGGATGATGTCGGAGCAAACAACACAAGACAGAGGCGAGCTTCAATGACGAGATTTCATGACCTCTTTTTCTATTTCTTTTTCATTTTTTCCTTTCCCCAATAAGTCTAGCATAGGCACCTTTCTTTTCCCTTAGATTACTTTTGTAGATTCTTTATTTTTTCCCTTTTTAAATAAAATGAGAAATTATTTTCTTGCATATGATCATTGCATTGCAATGAATAAAAAATAAAAAAATAAAAAAAATGTTGAACTAAGCACAAGGTATACCAGTGATTTGAGGCACCCCTTGTAGCCACATCATATCACCTTTCACCCTTCAAATATACAATCCTTTTTTGATAAACCACTTTGAGCCTCGTCTAATAATAGACATGTCTTTTTTCAACCCATATCTACCTAACCTTGGGATGGGATGGTTGTAACTTATGCATTTTTTTTTAAAAAAAAAAAAAGCTTGAGTGACTTCAAAAGATAAAATAGCAAAAAATAAGCAATAAATAAATAAATAAATAAAAGTGTACAAAAGGGCAAGTGTTCCAATGTCATTGACATAAACATGTCTTTGATATGAACACGTCTCAGATTGCGTCTCTTATCGAGTGCTCGGTACCGTGCCTGAGCAACATGAATGTCAAGTGAGTGATAGACTGCATGATCTGATCAGGATTTCCCACACTTATAAAAATAAAAAAATGCAAAAGCAAAAAATGAGAGCAAAAAAAAAATAAAAAAAAAAATAAAGAGCTCAAAAGTGAGAAATCTCAAGCATGAAAATACAAATATCCCAAAAGCAAAGTTGCACACCTTGGGGGATTATCTAGGGTCTTAAGCCTTTATCCCCTTCTTATTCAAACCTTTAGCCTAACCACGTTACAACCCTTCAAAAGATCTTTTTGAGGTATACACACACTTGTGCGAGGTTCGGCTAGAGCTATGTTCAGCCTGATTCCTAACGACTACGTAGGCAACCTCACATCGAGGTAAGGCCGTAATAAACATGCATTCATTTTCACATTCACACACCATGATCATATCAAGGGATCTCCTATTCTCATCCCTATTTACTTAGACCTAGACTTGGGGGCTTGATCTCTACATCATTAGCTTACCTAGTCTAAGAGTCACCACCATTTGACTCTTTTAAATAATAATATCTTTCCACACACTTAGCCCTTGCGGCCTAACTTTAGTGTCACTATTACACACCGCACAGATACATGACCAAATATACTTCCCTCAGGAACCCTTTGTCATGAAATCTTAACAAAACGTTGAAGCATGCCTTGTCATATCAACATCACTCATCAATCATAATTGTCATTGCATCATGAAGTATGAAGTGCTTAGCCTCCATGCCTAAGTTACCCAAATACTTTCATCATTGAGATAGCCTAGGATGGATTAATCCTTGCACCTTGAGAGATAGTATCAAACAACATTTGACTAAGCTCATTCAACATGCACCTTCAAACACTTCGATTCTTTTTTTTCGCGTCTTTCTTTTTCGGGAGAAAGTCGGTACCCTCCACAAAAGTGACGGAAAATTTTTGCTTTTTTGCATTTTTGAGTCGCACGATCACAATACTATGCACACACGAGTCGAGTCAACCTCGAGTCAGTCAATCACAACGAGTCAAGTTCATACCTTGAGTCACGACAAGTCAATGAGTCAAGCAACACTGAGTCTTAGGTCAACCCTAAAGAAAGATAAGCAAAGTTCTATAGTCAAAAATATAAATGCAGGTGCATCCCAGCAAGCGAGGACATTCCCGGATTTGTTTTCGAAAAAAACCGCAAATATGATACAGGAGATTCCTCCAAGATAAGAGGAGTTACATGGATCAGTAAATTAGAGATGAAGAGCTTTAATTTACAAAAGATTTGAGCGGATTTGGTTGAAAGGAAATGACCAAGCTCAAAGTTCGGAGCAAAACCAAGCAACAGCGGCAGCAAGAGCATAATAGGGAAGACCCGACTCCAGCACCAGACGACAAGGTTGTCGTCTGGCAACAACATCTGGCGTCTGGAAACAGAGTTCAGCACCTGACTCTAGATCCCAGCGTCTGGCGACAGAGCCAATTCTTGACGCCAGAGATATTTCAACAGCGACAGAGCTTGAAGCCTCTCATAATGGTTATTTCGACCTCATACAGCAATTTCGGGATCCTTGGTACGCCAGTTAGCCCCTATAAGCAAATTGACATGATTAGTAGTCGACTCAATTACAATCATAGTAAGTGATTGACCTGACAAAAAATCGTCTCATTAGCTTAAGCGCCTAAAACACTAGCTCATTACAAGCACCAACGTATCGGTTTAAAAACAACCACTTAAACGACAATATTTCCAAATACGGATTGTCGCGCATTCTTCTTAAACGACAATATTTCCAAATATGGATTGTCGCGCGTTCTTCTTAAACGACAATAAATCCAAAAATTGGATTGTCATCCCCAACTGACAATATTTCCAAAAATGGATTGTCGTGCAGCTATTTCAACGACAATTTTTCCAAGATTGGATTGTCATCTCTAGCAAAGTTTTCAAGCGTGGATTGTCGTGCTCCTTCTCTATTTGGCAATTTTTTCCAAGTTCAGATTGTCATAGTTGGCAAGTTTTCCGAGATTGGATTGTCATACACCCAGTTCCCTATGGCAAAATTTCCCAAAGGATTGTTGTAGGACTCTATTCATCATAAATTTCGGCAAAGGTTCCTCAACGTGGATTGTCATTCATTTCAGTAAGTGGCAAATTTTCCCGAAGTGGATTTTCGGACGAATCTTTTTTGCAAATGTTCCAAGACGCTGATTGTCATTTGTGGCAATATTTTCCTAAAAGGATTGTCGCATAGAATTGGCAAATTTCCAAGGTGGATTGCTTTCAAGAGTTATATTCCATGATGTGGATTGTCGATCGTAGAAAAATTCTTATGACAGATTGTTACGAAGCATTGGCAACTTTTCCCAAAATTGGATTTTGGCAAATTTTCCGAAATACGGATTGTCGCTTCATCGTAGCAACATTTCTAACGACGGATTGTAACGAAGCATTGACAACTTTCCCTAAATCGGATTGTCATACATCACACAAGAGTTATGTTGGCAACGATTCCCAAATAAAAGAGGATTGTCATCACAGTAAAAGCACCAACATACTGGTTCATTTGCAAAAGGCATCGACATATTGGTTCATTCATTCAGCAAAAGGCACCGATATACAGGTTCAAAACCAGCAAAAGCGCTGACGTAAAGGCATAGCGGAAGCAAAGTTCAAGCGAGCTTTTAAAGATCGACAAGCGGAGATCTTTGGTAATTTCCTTTGGAAAATTATCGCAACATATGAGGATACCTTCAAGCGAAGATATCTTCGGCAGCGTTCCCTAGTTTGTGGAGAGTTGTCACAAACAACTTGTAGGCGTCGCTCAAAGTGCGCCTACGTGAAAAGCATGTGTGAATATGCTTGGCACTCATAGGAAGTGGGAATTGACATAATACGATTAGGGACAAATAAAGTAGGGAGCCGCCAACAAGTTTTTAAGGAAACCGTTCACGGATCATAAAAGGCAACCACGATAAAGGGACAACGAAGGCAACAACGATTGACCCGTGAAGGTTACACCCCATTCACAATCCATGAGATTACTAACTCCATATGGTTCGGAACCACAAAAGGAGGATCGGGGATGATGGTATGAAGTGAGTCATGGAGTCACATTCGCCCGTATTGGCCTCTACTCGATTCTTATAGTGAAAAGTGATTCCTGCGATCTCAAAGGCATACAAACAAAATATTCAATTTGCTCCAAACTATTATTAAGCTAAATTGGTTGAATATTATTGTAACATATAATTCTAAAATATCGTGACCACTTGAATTAAATAACAAGATTAAAAAGGAACCTAAACCGGTTGTCCAAATTATCTTATTAGGCGTGATTTTCAATTACATATTCCCTTTAACATGCAATATGGTGATCAATAAATATAATAGAATAACATTAATATTGGAAGCAATTTAAAAATAAATTGTTAGTCAAATCAAATATAAATAAACTAATCATGATACTAGCAATATAAAAATAAAATAAGAGTAATTAATTACTCACATTCTACGCGTTCCTTTAAATTGCTACATCATGAATAAACTGTTAGTAATTTCAATAAAAATATAAAAGCAAATGAAAATTAAATTAAATTAATAAAGATTTGATTTGGTCCAAACCCACAGTTATTTATACCTTTCACGCCTTGGTTTAAGGACAGAACCTCGGGTTAAGTATGGACTCCTTGGAGTGCTTAAGGGAAGAGTGGTGTAATTAGGAATATAGGTTTAAGGCTTAGAATTTGAGAGAGAGAGAAGAGAATGATTTTTGGTGTAAAAGAGAGAAAGAGTGAAGGATTTGATGATCAATCTTGTTGATGAATCAAAAAGGGGAGATATGACCTCTATTTATAAGGGGAAAAGAGGGGTCGAATCAAGAAAAAATAAGAATTCGAATCGGATAAAACTCTTGCGATAGACAGCAGTTTTTGTGGTTTATGTTTTTATCATATCTTTTGATCCAGAAATTGGAATAAGATGAATAAGATATAGTTGGAAAGATATTGAAGTCTACTTTCTAATCCCATTAGAATCAGATTAAAATATTTTGTAGAACAAAAGATATATCCGAAATAGTGAGACGGTGTTGGTTTTGGATAAAGTTTGACATTTTATTCATATCTTTTTCGTTATAGCTCGGAATTGATATTATAATATATCATTGGAAAGATAATTTCAAGGGCTATCCAACCATATAAAATTTGGATAAAAACTATGTGTCACGAAAATAATATCTGTATATCTTTGAACATCTTTCAATTCGGATAAAATTAGGACTTTAAAAAAAAGGAGTTTTATTCAATTTCAAACTCTTTAATCTTACCTTTTCAAAAAGGATAATTAAAATATTTTAGAAACTTATAGAAGCTTCTAATTAATCCTAATTGGTTTAGGAATTGGATTAAATCATTTGGACCCTCCACATGATCATTGGGTCGTAGGTAAGGTGGGCTTAGGTTCGGTTTGGGCTCGGTTAAATATTTTGGCCATAACTTATTCGTTATAACTCGGATTTGGGCTTATAATATATCGGTGGAAAGCTCTTTTCAAGCCTCATCCAAATATTTAATCATTGGACCCATATTATGGACCAAAATAAATTAGATCAAACGTTTTTATAAAAAGGACACAAAATGAATGATTTTAAAGGACACGAAATGAATTATTTTGGGTTTAAAGGCAAGAAAAGATGAAAATAAGTTATGGTTTGGGGAAATGGACTAGGAATTGGGTTGGTTTATGAAATGGAAATATGGATTTAATCACTCCAAAATTTAAATACTCAACTCGACCAGTAATGGCGGTGAAAGGTTGTTCATCATCGGGTTTGGTTTTGGGGAGACATTTTTAAGTGTCTACAGAAGCCCCCACTTTGCTTGAGTTTGTAGAAACGTTAATTTCTAAAACGATAGTCAAAGTAGTCGATAGGGACGAAGAATGATTTAAGACGTTCTGCGATCCTAAATCATTTTGTATACGCCGATACCTGCAGAAAAATGTTAGTTCTACAGATAAAAGAGTAAAGGGATAGAATGCGTATCTGACACCAGTGTATCGGTGACAAATGAGTTTGGTAGCTTCCTAAGCTTGAAGGAATCCACCGGATACGTATGTTGAAATGCTTTCCATGCTTCAGGAAAGCCGACAGATGAGTTTGGTAGCTTTCTAAGCCTGAAGAAACCTACCGGATGACACTTTCCATGCTTGAGGAAAGTCGACATATGATTTTGGCGTTTTTCTATGCTTGAAGAAATCCACCGATAATGCTTTCCATGCTTGAGGAAAGCCGAAAAAGGAATTTGGCGGTTTTCTATGCTTGAAGAAATCCACCGGATAATACTTTCCATGCTTGAGGAAAGTCGACAGATGATGATATTGCAAGTCTCTGTGTATCGAGAACCTTGCGTCATGAAATGATGGTGGTTCGATTGTCCCCGAACGTGGGTTGTAGTTGGTCCGCTTGTCCCCGAACATGGGCTGTAAATGGTCCGCTTGTCCCCGGACGTGGGCTGTGGTTGGTTCGCTTGTCCCCGAACGTGGGATATAGATGGTCCGCTTGTCCCCGGACGTGGGCTGTAGATGGTCCGCTTGTCCCCGAACGTGGGCTGTAAATGGTCCGCTTGTCCCCGGAGGTGGGCTGTAGATGGTCCGCTTGTCCCCGGACGTGGGTTGTAGATGGTCCGCTTGTCCCCGGACGTAGGCTGTAGATGGTCCGCTTGTCCTCGGACGTGGGTTTTAGTTGGTTCGCTTGTCCCCGAACGTGGGCTGTAGATGAGACCTGCAAAAATAAATTTGCTAATGGACTCGTATATATTGTGATTGACTTAACCACTGACTTGACCAAGTCTGACTTGATGTGACATGACATGTGTATGACTTGTGAGTGTGTGTGTATATATGTGTGTGTGCAGACACAAGCAAACGAAGATGCAAAAGCAAAAAATTTCCGTCAATTTTTGTCATGTGTGAGTGGAAGGTACTGACTTTCTCCCGAAAAAGAAAGATGTGAAAAATGAAATTTTATTTTCAAACTTCCCTTGATGAGAAAATTTTGAAAAAGTTTTTTTTTAACTTCCCCAAAAGAAAAGACGCGAAAAAAAGGAAAGAAGTTTTGAACTTCCTCGTTGAGAAAGACAAAATGAATCGCATGGATTGATTTGCTTTTCTTGAAAGTAATGTATGCATGATGCATGTCCTTAGGCCAGGAGGCTAAGGACAATTACATAATGTGACACGATGAATGAACTTAGATCATGGAGCTAAGCATCATTTATGGTCTAAAGAAACGATCTTGAACGTCACTTAGGTCTGGAAGCTAAGCACGTATATAGATGAACTGATTATTGCATAATGAACGTTGCTTAGGTCAAGGAGCTAAGCACGATATGATTTGTATGATTAAAAATCATTAATATATAAATGTTTCTCAGCACATTACGCGATTCATGAAACAATGAATATTGCTCAGGTCAGGAAGCTAAGCAAGTATACAATGTTTCTTCTAATGAATGTTGTCTTTAAAGATGATGAAACATGCACAATGTTGAAACAAGATGTCATGATAAAGGGAAGGATGATAGATATGGATATGGATGTGTGAGTGAAGTGTGTAAATGTGATACTAAGGCTGGCTGCAAAGGTTATGGTGATGGAAAGAGATGTGAGAAGAGTCAAAGATGATGACTCTTTAGGCTCGGTAGGCTAAATGATGTAGGTTCAAGCCCCCTAGTCTAGCTCTAAATGGGTAGGGGTAAGCATTGGATATTCTTTCGACTCGATCATGCATATGAATGTGAATGTGGCCGCACCTCGATGTGAGGTTGCCTACGTATCCGTTAGGAATCAGGCCGAACGTAGCTCTAACCAAACTTTGCACAAGTGTGTGTACTCCTCAAAGAGGTCTTTCAAGGGTTGTAATGTGGTTAAGCTGAAGTTTTAAGGAAGAAAGGGGTAAAAGGCTCAAGACCCGAGAGAAGCCCCCAAGATGTGTAATTGTGAATTTGAAAATTTTGAATTTTGCAAGTTTATTTTTAACACATTTTTTTTTTTGCTTTGAACTTCTTTTTTTTAATTTATGTTTTTTATTTTTCCATTCTTGTGAATCAATGTAGGCAATCTCAGATCATGCGGTCCATCACTCACTTAGCATTCATGTTTCTCAGGCACGGTACCAAGCACTCGATGAGAGGCGCAATTTGAGACATGTTCATATCGGAGACATTGGAACACTTGCCTTTAGACATTGTTTTTTTTTTTATTTACTTATTCTTTTCCCTTTTTTTTAATTTGAACTTGCTTTCTAACTGTTACACAAATTGCACACCTTCCCAACCCAGGTTTAAGTGAATGTGAGTTGAATAAATAAGGCCAATCGTTAGACGAGGCTCAAAGTGGTTGACGAAGAAATGGACATGTGATTAAATGGTTAATAGGGAATGATAGGGTTCCAAAGGTGCCTCAAATCATTGGTGTACTTGTGTTTTGTTCGCCAATTTTGTTTTTCTAATCACATGATCGAATGTAAGAAAGAGATGCTCATTTATGAAGAAGGTAAGAAACGTGACACATAGACACATTGATAAGGAGAACCTATGCTAGAATTTTTAGGGGGAAGGGTTTGAAACAAAATAAGAAGAAAACATGAAATCTTGGTGAGAAGCTTGCATCGTGCTTTGTCTTCGTGGCTGTTTATGAGTTACTTCTTGCCGCCTACTGAGGAAAAAAGTTTCTTGTTGTTGATGCTTTGATTGGAAGGAAAGAAGAAAGGAATGACGTTCCCCTTATTCTTCCAACTATTGCCTATTGATTTTAGACTCAAGTACTGTGTAAGGACGAACTCATCTAATGCACATTAACTCAATACTCGGATTGGAAAGGAAGAGTGTATGAAACAATTTTGAAAACTTATGGGAAATACTCCACTCATTCCTATTACGATGGAAAGCGATGCATGCATGGTCCTAGTATACAATCATAAACAATATAGTGCATTACTCAAAGACAAAGTGTGTGCAATCACTCAACATGTGTGATTGGGTGAGTTTATTAAAACTCGTGGTATGATCGCATGGCTAGACATGAGGACACTGTGAAAAACAAAGGACCCAATGACCAAATAGCACGGAAGACTAAAAGACAAACTAACTTGATTAATTTTGTCCAATTTTAATGTTTATGCTATTTACTAGGTGAAAACGGTCCATTGGCAATCGTTAGTCATAAATAAGATCAACCACAATCAAAGACAAAGAACACATGTTAAGGTTAGCACAAAAAATCACAAGACACTGGGAAAAGGACTAGAATTCTAGAAGGGTTAGGATTCATGGGTATAAAAAAATAAATAATTAAAACAAAAATCTATAATCCTGTGTTATACGAGTTGACACGGATTAAAGGACTTGGCTAAGACTAGCTTGACACGAAAAGTTTATAAATAAATAAATAAAAATAAATAAGAAAATTGACGCTAAAAAGACACCTAAACTGGACAGGCTGTAGTATATCGGTTATAACTTTTGATCTGTGACTCCGATAGGGACAAAACCAATTCCAAATGAAAGATAAAACTTGGGGCTACAGATCCATAGGTGGTACGACATGTAAATCTTTCTAGAACTCCGGATATGACCAAAACAAGTTGACTCTTGTGCAGTATACGGGAATTAAAATCCGGGTGACTCAAAAATTAAAAAAAAATCTATGGCTCGACTCTAATAATAAAAAAAGGGGTTTGATAAGAGAAAAAAAATAATTAAAAAAATTGTTAATAAAAAAAATGCACACATAAGTATATAGTCACGCATGATGCAATGAAGTTCGCAACCTAAAGTCAAGTTCTATGTTCGACTATGGTCAAGCTTTTGGGTGTCAAAGGTTACAATGGTTAAGAGTTTGGACGCGTTAGCAAGGCAGCCTCCCTTGAGGGTGTATGCCAACGGGCGGCTCCGCGAGTTCGTGAAGAAATCGAACTCGACTCCATGGTTTGGGTGGATTTAAAAACTCGGATGAACCCTTATTGCCATGAGCGTTTTTGGGTTGATAGAGCATAAATCCCTCGGGCTAGCCACATACGTAGAACACGTACTATTGTGGAAAAATAGGTAACCTAAAAAAAACCATATGCATATGTGACAATTCCAATTAAATCGCATGAATACAATTCAAGAATCTTTCAAGTCTCATCCACTCATCTTAATTAAATACCGATCACTCAAATCAATAAATAACCAAGAATCCTCCCCAGCGGAGTCGCCAAATTGTAGGCGTCGCTCGAAGTGCGCCTACGTTAAAAGCATGTGTGAATATGCTTGGCACTCATAGGAAGTGGGAATTGACATAATACTATTAGGGACAAATAAAGTAGGGAGCCGCCAACAAGTTTTTAAGGAACTTGTAAACCGTTCATGGATCATAAAAGGCAACCGCGATAAAGGGACAACGAAGGCAACAACGATTGACCCGTGAAGGTTACACCCCATTCATAATCCATGAGATTACTAACTCCATATGGTTCGGAACCATGAAAGGAGGATCGGGGATGATGGTACGAAGTGAGTCACGGAGTCACATTCGCCCGTATTGGCCTCTACTCGATTCTTATAGTGAAAAGTGATTCCTGCGATCTCAAAGGCATACAAACAAAATATTCAATTTGCTCCAAACTATTATTAAGCTAAATTGGTTGAATATTATTGCAACATATAATTCTAAAATATCGTGACCACTTGAATTAAATAACAAGATTAAAAAGGAACCTAAACCGGTTGTCCAAATTATCTTATTAGGCGTGATTTTAAATTACATATTCCCTTTAACATGCAATATGGTGATCAATAAATATAAAAGAATAACATCAATATTGGAAGCAATTTAAAAATAAATTGTTAGTCAAATCAAATATAAATAAACTAATCATGATACTAGCAATATAAAAATAAAATAAGAGTAATTAATTACTCACATTCTGCGCGTTCCTTTAAATTGCTACATCATGAATAAACTGTTAGTAACTTCAATAAAAATATAAAAGCAAATGAAAATTAAATTAAATTAATAAAGATTTGATTTGGTCCAAACCCTCAGTTATTTATACCTTTCACACCTTGGTTTAAGGACGGAACCTCGGGTTAAGTATGGACTCCTTGGAGTGCTTAAGGGAAGAATGGTGTAATTAGGAATATAGGTTTAAGGCTTAGAATTTGAGAGAGAGAGAAGAGAATGATTTTTGGTGTAAAAGAGAGAAAGAGAGAAGGATTTGATGATCAAGCTTGTTGATGAATCAAAAAGGGGAGATATGACCTCTATTTATAAGGGGAAAAGAGGGGTCGAATCAAGAAAAGATAAGAATTCGAATCGGATAAAACTCTTACGATAGACAGCAGTTTTTGCGGTTTTTGTTTTTATGATATCTTTTGATCCAGAAATTGGAATAAGATAAATAAGATATCGTTGGAAATATATTGAAGTCTACTTTCTAAAACAGTTAGAATCAGATTAAAATATTTTGTAGAACAAAAGATATAGGCGAAATAGTGAGACGGTGTTAGTTTTGGATAGAGTTTGACATTTTATTTATATCTTTTCTGTTATAGCTCAGAATTGATATTATAATATATCATTGGAAAGGTAATTTCAAGGGCTATCCAACCATATAAAATTTGGATAAAAACTATGAGTCACGAAAATAATATCTGTATATCTTTGAACGTCTTTCAATTCGGATAAAATTAGGACTTTAAAAAAAAAGGAGTTTTATTCAATTTCAAACTCTTTAATCTTACCTTTTCAAAAAGGATAATTAAAATCTTTTAGAAACTTATAGAAGCTTCTAATTAATCCTAATTGGTTTAGAAATTGGATTAAATCATTTGGACCCTCCACATGATCATTGGGTCGTAAGTAAGGTGGGCTTAGGTTCGGTTTGGGCTCGGTTTAATATTTTGGCCATAACTTATTCGTTATAACTCGGATTTGGGCTAATAATATGTCGATGGAAATCTCTTTTCAATCCCCATCCAAATATTTAATCATTGGACCCATATTATGGACCAAAATAAACTGGATCAAACGTTTTTATAAAAAGAACACGAAATGAATGATTTTAAAGGACATGAAATGAATTATTTTGGGTTAAAAGGCACGAAAAGAGGAAAATAAGTTATGGTTTGGGGAAATGGGCTGGGAATGGGTTTGTTTATTAAATGGAAATATGGATTTAAGCACTCCAAAAATTAAATACTCAACCCGACTAATAATGGCGGTGAAAGGTTGTTCATCATCGGGTTTGGTTTTGGGAAGACATTTTTAGGTGTCTACACAACTGAAGGTGATTTCAAGCGAAGTTTTCTTCGATCATGTTCCCTTAGACGTGGAAGATGGTCACAAAGCGGAAGAGGATTATTTCAAGCGAAGCAATCTTCGATAGTGTTCCCTGGTTTGTGGAATATTATCAAAGTGGAAGATGATCGTTTCAAGCGAAACAATCTTGGCAGTTACAAGCGTAGCAGTTTTCAAGCGGGATGGCATTCTCTTGGCAGGAGGTCATCAAAACAGTAATGCAGCAGAAAATTGGTTACTTTTAGAGTCGTGTGCTCGACGGTGCAAGATACGCGTTTCTTAACTCTTTTATCTGTTTAACTAACGCTAGTTTGAAGGTATCGGCGTTGCAAGATTGATTAAGGATCGCAGAACGTTTTGAGTCATTCTCCGTCCCTATCGCTACTTTGACTTTTGTTTTCGAAACTTGCGTTTCTCCAAACTCAGACAAAGAGGGGGCTTCTGTAGACACCCATTTGTGTCTCCCCAAAACCAAACCCGGTGATGAGTACCTTTCACGTCGAATCATAATCAAATGAAGTGAAAGTGTGGAAAGTTTAGTGTTGCGGATAGTTTTAATTTCTTTTCTCTTCTCTCTGTTTTTGAAAACCTATTTTAAGAAAACATCTAATCCATTTTGGTTGGTCCATTATATGGGTCCAATAGTAGTGTAGTTGGACAGGGCTTGAAAAGAGCTTTCCAACGATATATTATAAGCCCAATTCCGATGAATATTGAGGAAGTTATGGCCAAATTACCAAACAGGGCCTGGTTTGAGCCTTATATGCGGCCCAATGATCTAGAGGAGAGCCTAATATGGATTTATCATTCCTAATGCAATAAGGAATGGTTTTAGTCTTCTAGATTCTTCTAGAAGGTTCTTTTCATTCCTAATTCGATTAGCATTGATAAATTGACTTTTGTTGACTTTTTAGAATTTTAATCAGAATAAAAGAACGTTTTTGAGGAAAATACGATTTTATCCTCCTGTACGACAATTCCTATCTGATTTTAATAAAATGCGTCAAATTCTTAGTCAACTCCAAACGCCAGTTGTAGCGCCTGACGCTACGCTTGGCGCCTGGCGCTAGCGTTAGCGCTTGGCGCTAACGTCAGCGTTTGGTGCTAACCTGGTTTTGTGCGTCAGAACTCTGTGTTTATTTTTTTATCTTTTTGGCTGATTTTCTCTATAAATAGCTTCCTAAAAACTCCTTTTTGATTCACCAATTCTCATCAAGATTTTCTTGATTACTCTCTCTCTCTTCTAAACTAGCCTTCTCTTAAATATAAAAATTCCGCATTCATTAGACTTAGATACACCTAGCCATATTCGAAGTTGCCTGCCCTAGACGTGAAAGGTTTAATTTCTGAGGGTTTGGTCCCAAATCTCTCTTTCAATTATTTAATTTAATTGTTTTGTTTTAATTATTATTTTCCTTGAAGTTACTAACGTGTGTGTTTTGTTATTAGAAATAGGTACGAGGCATCCAAGTAAATATTTTAATGGTTTAATTGATATTATGATATAGAAATCATGCTTAGATTGTTATTTTGATTCCTAGTATCATGTCTAGTATAACTTTAATATCAAGTATGATTAAAAGTATGATGCTTCCTATGTTCTTCCTAATATTTGTGATTGTTAGTATCATGTTAGGTTAAAGCTTTGATTTTCATTGCTTAGTGACATGCTAGGGTTTGTTATTAATCTTGTTAGTATCATGCCTAGGATCTTGCTATTATTATTATGCTTTAACGTGATTATGTTAGTTATGATTAATTTTATTATGATTATAATTGTTATAATTTATGATGATTATTTTAATTATGATTATTATGATTATTTTTATTATTATTATTATTATTATTATTATTATTATGATTATAATTTTATTATGATTATTATTATGTTGCTTGATATTTATTGTTATTGCTTGATCACACCTTTTATGCATGTTTAAAGGGAATTTGTACTTGTAATCACGTTTAATAAAATAATTAATAATCTTGTTTAGGGTTAATATGATTATAATTCAAGTAATCGCCAATAATAGATTTATTTGTGCATTAATATTCAACCAACATAGATAAACAAGTTTAGGGTTAAACCTATTGATTGCATGTTAGTCAGAAAGCGCACATGAATACGATCAGAATAAAGTAGATGCCTATTATTAGGGCAGGTTCAATCTCTTTTAGGTTGGATTTGTACCTTCATCCCCGAACCCTATTTGGTTCAAGACCCTATTGGAGTTGACGATCTCCTGTATCGTTAAGGGGTGTAACCTTCACCTCGTGAACGGTTTACAAGTTCCTAAAAAAAAAACTTGTTGGTGACTCTTTTGCTCTATCTTCTTTGCCTTTGGACGCCATCGTACTTTAGTGTATGATCACAGTGGGGTTCAAGGTAGGGGTAATGCTTTAAATATTCCCTACACTGTGATTTTTTGTCTATCAAAGAAAATAAAGATAAATTTTCCCTCGCATATGTTTCAGCACTTGGCACATTGTGTTCCAAGTAAAACCAAGGTTGGATATGGAGGCATCCTGTCCACAGTCTTTGAAAGTTGTGGAGTAGTTTTTAAGGAAAAGTATGGAAGTTTGGAGGAGAAACCAGAAAATGTGATAAATGAGGAAACTTTGTTGGGAATTAGCTTGGAGGTGGTTAATGGGAAGATTCATAAACTGGAGAAGGGTAAAAAGAAGAAAGAAACAGGAAAAAGAAAAGAAAAGGAAGAGGTTGAGCAACCTGTGAGGTAGAGCAGGAGATTGTCAACAAACTCTGCTCCTCAAACCATTATGGAGAAGCCAATTGAGCTGAATACTGATGACAAGGATCTGGATGGACAGGTTTCCAAATTGACTGTTAGGTTGGTGTTGGCTGAAAAGGAAGTGAAAGAATCTGCTGAGAGGATTCAGAGGTTAGAGAAGTCTGTGTGGCAGCAAGACAAGCTACTGAAGGATCAAAAACTGCAGTTTCAGTAGCAGATTGAGAGTCTTAAGGAATGATTTGACTCTTTTGCTGCTAAACAGAAGGAAGATAGCAGACAAATTATGGAGTTATTAAAGAATTAACTCTGCAATCTTATTTTCCAACCTTATTATTAGCCTAGCCTATTTCACTTTGAAGTCATGAACAATTTCAATTTCTGTTTTAGTTTTTGAACAATTCATGTTGGCTGTAATATTTCTACATTGTTCAGCAGGATGTTAAATCTTTTAATTTTTAATGAATAGTTCGAACTTTGCCTATACTTGTGTGTATTTGTATGCTTTGAACACTTATGTAGGAAAGTGGAACTTGCTTAAGGTAAATTAGCAGTGCTGCCTTCAATTTCCCACACTCGATGAATTGCTTGTGGGGATGTGGCTAGATGTTTAATAAACTTGAAAAAGCAGGACTTTTTTATAATTCCAAAAGGGGGAAAAGAAGAAGCAAACTTGGAAGCGAAAGTTGTTCTGGGTTCCAGTTGATAAAGTATCAGAAATTTCTTCTGATATGATGCTAAGTAGCTTAGTTTATTTTTTAGTCTTATTTATGTTTTGTTCTGTTTATCTTTGCTTTCTTGTTTTTGTATTTTTAGTTGTGGGTTTATCTTTTTGTCAATAAATCAAAAATACAAAAATACGTCCTTCTATTTTGTTTAACTTTTCTCAAGAGTTTGCTTAAGTTTGTCATCATTAAAAAGGGGGAAATTGTTGAAGCCTAAAGGTTTTGATGATGAGGAACTTAAACTAAAGCAAACTCATCTAATAAAGGTTTTCAAGTTTTTTATTAGTTTAGGTGAAGTTGATCGTGGTGATGGAAGAAGTAACTGGAACTAAGAAGACATGAGGAGATCTTTATACAAAAATTTAAACAAAGAAGAAGAAGAGTTCTCTAACAAGAACTAAGTTCTCTAACAAGAACTGAGTTCCCTAACAGGAACGTTCCCTAACAGGAACTTGAAGTCATCAAGCTAGGATCCCTGGAGAAACTTAGTCTGCGTGGAACCCAAGTAACCTACTTATACAGAAGCGCGGCGCAAAAATTTAATTTAGCTAAGGTTTTTATCTTCTAGATCATTGTTAATATGTTAAGTAGGTTAATGCACGAGATTTATTAGAAGCGTGGCAAGTTTTCTTGGTAAATAAATTAATAAGGAAAATATAAAAGATAGATTTTAGAAAAGGTTTTCTAAAAGATTTTATTTCTAAAAATCGGTTTGTTAAAAGATATGACTTTTTTAACAATTTCTTTCTATCTTATTTTTTCGGAAAAGATTTTCTTCAAATATGATTTTTATAAAACCGTGTTTTAAAGATAAGTTAAGTTAACTTATTTATCTTTTAGAAAACCTACTTGCTATACAAGTCATACTTGTATAAATAGTAGAGATTGAAATGGTTTAAGGTTTTTGCGAGTTGATGCGCAGAGAAATCACTGAGCTTTAATAGAGTAAGTTTACCAAGCTTCTAACTTGTCCTATTAGTTTCAGATTTCGTGCATAGCTTGCCTATCATATACTATGTGTCATATATTTGTATTGGTTGGGTTATTTGGGTGAGTTTGTTATCTTTTTATATTGCATACAGGTTGTGTAAGCTTCTAGTGTGAAGCTGAGAGTTTTGTACTTTGGCAGTACGAGTGAATCTAAGTGTGGTACTTAGATTGGGTAGGATAAGGTCCTATCAAGTAGCAAGTGTGGAACTTGTGTTTAAAGGTCTGTGCTAATAAGTTGTAACTTGGTGTTTGCCCTATTATAGTGAAGTGGTTTGTGTTTGAAATCCCTAAGGTAGGGTCGAGGTTTTACTTCTAGTTGGGCCCTGGAAGGTTTCCTCGTAAAATCTGTGTGTTCTTGCAAGTTCCTATATGCATTGTTTTATTATTCCGCAAAAGTCGACATTAGGAACTCGATACAATTCACCCCCCCCCCCTCTTGTATTAATCGTCTCAACTTACAGTTATTAATCTTGTTAGTATCATGCCTAGGATCTTGTTAATAATATTATTATGCTTTAACATGATTATTATGATGATGATTGTTATTGTTGCTTGATATATTATTATTGTTATTGCCTAATCACGCCTTTTATGCATGTTTAAATGCAATTTGTACTTGTAATCACGCTTAATGAGATAATTAATAATCTTGTTTAGGATAATATGATTATAATTCAAGTGATCGCCAATAATAGTTTTACTTGTGCATTAATATTCAACAAATATAGATAAACAGGTTTAGGGTAAACCTATTGATTGTAGGTTAGTAAGAAAGCGCACATGAATACGAGAAGAATAAAGTAGTGGCCTATTTTTAGGGCAGGTTCAATCTCTTTAGGTTGGATTTGTACCTTCATCCTCGAACTTACATTCATTGTTCCATACTTATTGGAGTTAACGATCTCCTGGATTGTTAAGGGGTGTAACCTTCACCCTATGAACGGTTTACAAGTTCTTAAAACTTGTTGGCGACTCTTTTGCTCTAGCTTCCTTCCCTTTGGACGCCACCATGCTTAAGTGTATGATCACAGTGGGGCTCAAGTGTGGGATTCCTTAAAAAATTCCCTACACCTACCCTAAGGTCTAAGAGGAAGCAGCCAACCATTGCTTCAAAGGAAGGAAAGACGTCCAAGTCCCGTAAGAGCACTGCCTCTAAGGGGATGCCTATCGAACAAACGACCAAGATAAAGTCGTAGACTGTTCCAAAGCAGTCCGAAGGAGAGCCACCCCAGATGACACCTAGTGGGGTCTCTAAGTCCGTAGGTGCGACCGTAGAGTCGATTTACGAAAAAAAAAGTCTGAACGAACGACAGGGGCAAGTCATCCTCGGCACCAACGATCAACCCTATCTCGACTCCGCATGTTGAGTTAGTAAAGAAGTATGATTGGCAGGCGGCTGCCTCTTAGCTGACCGAGGATGTACTCGGTCGCCAAGATGAAGACGGAATCGAACCCATTCCTCCTCCTACTTTCAACCTTCCCATCTCATCATCTTTCTCGGACGGTAAGGGTCTTATCATGGTTTTTTAACTTATCTTTTTTGAACTTATTTCGTTCATTCTGACCTTTTTTCTTGGTCGTGTGCAGATATTGCCGAGGAGATGTACATGAAACCACCTGGCCAGTCGCTTACGAGCATGAACTGGAAGGCTATAAGGGAGGGTATGATGTGGGCTGTCCCTCAGGTGCAGCAGGAAAAATTCCGCGGAATAAATGAGGGCTTCCTTGGCCCCATGGTCAACTACATCGCCGAGGTAATCCTACCTTTTATGTTCGCTTCTCATTTTTACTTAGTATATCTTCCACTTTTCATACTTACTGACTTTCACCCGTCCGTCTACAGATCTTCCTTCGTCTCTCTACCTTTCAAGAATGGAAGGACAAAGAAAACGAGAGAATCAAGAAGACCTGAGCCCAAATCAAGAAGGTAGAGGATTCAAACACTGGAAACGCGGCCCTCGTGAAGCTTCACTACGAGACGACCCTCAATGCTCTGACTAGCAAGGTAGCTAAGCAGTCGGAGGATATCGTCAAAATAGGGAAGGCCCCTGAGAAGGAAGAGCTGGCGAGGCATACGACCCAGCAAGAACGAGACGAGGAGATCCAAAACGCGTCTTAGTGGAAGGAGGGCTTTGAAGCCTCCGAAAAACTAAAGGTCGAATTATCCTTATCCTAGACGGCCCTCAAGTCCGCCCAAGACGAGGCGGCCTCCCTCAAGATCCAGGTAGAAGAGCTAAACAAATTTGTGGTCGACTTTTCTGAGAAGTTGAAGGCCCCTCGATCGCCTAGTGCAATGGAAATCGTCCAAATTGAGCACAAGGCAGAGGAGAGACTGAAGAATAATTTCTTCGAGGCCTTCTAGCTAATGAGCGAGGAAGGAACGACTTCCTGCCATAAGGAGCGCTTCACCAAGCGCCTGAAGTATGTTTGCCTCAAAGAGGAAGCTGAGAAGGTTGACCAACCTCCTCCAGAACTTGAAGTTACCACATTTGATTTTGAGGACGAGGCGAACGATGATGATGATTATGAGGAGGAGGAGGACAAGGCCGAGCAACCTGAGGAGGGGAAGGTGGCCAAGGGGGAGGCAACAAACGCTTCAGCCAAGCCTTCCAACGAAGGGGAGGCGGCCAGGGAGAAGCTTGTTGATGTTATGGCCGAGAAGGTGTCTGCCCTGGAGGAGCCTACTTATGACGATAAGTTGGTTGAGTAAAGAGCTCAGGTCCTCCAGCAGCATGTTTTTAAGTTTTTTGTACTTAGATTTTTTTTTTCTTACTTCACTTCATCAAACAATTTCACATTTGGTCGCCTGTTTGAGCATTTTTGTACAAATTTGATTTCGGCCTACTTGTTTTGAGCGGCTTGGTTTGAATTATTAATGCATCTTTTGCTTCTATATACTTAGCTTTTTTAGCAATTTTTATGCTTTATATATGCCTGTACGAGTATTGGAGATATGCCCCCTTACTCGGTGTTCGCCTAGCCCATATTCTAGGTGATTTTGATTAACTTAGTAGTTTTTATACCTAGAAGGGTATGACGACTTGTAAGTTAATCAAATCATAGTAATGATTGCCCTTGGGATAAATGAATCGTCGAATCAAAATTTGGTACACAGCCGCTTATCTGACTTTGTTTGAGTTGTCCTTTGATACTATCGCTCGGATGCAACTTAAGAAATTTCAAGTAATGTTACAACTTGGAAATTTCTTAATATTGGCTGGGCTTGTACGCCCTGGCTTGCCCTTCTCCCTATTTAGGTGAGAATACCTTGGGCAATTTTTGTGGCTTCCTAATGCTTAGTCGTCCGACCATATTAAGGTCGGAAGGGTTGATTGACTTCTCAGTCACTGTGGCCGAGTTGTATAACTAAGGGATGCACTTTATATACAACTACTCGGCCATTCTGTAGTTCCCTTGTAAGGGATGAGCTAATATGTTGCAAACATCTTTATTACTTTTATTCGACATTTTTGCTTAAGTGATCATAAATAAATGGCAAGATTTTAAATAACAATGTTCGACTTTTCATTAATTTTGTCAAAATTACATTGTTAAGGGATCGTATGACTTTAATTACAAGGCTCGGTCATTTAGACCTTGTTGTATATACAACTTTCTGGCTAATTGCTATATTCAAACATAATACTTTCTAAGATTGTTCGTATTCCAAGTACGAGGAATAGGACGGCCATCTAAGGCTTCAAGACGGTATGTGTAAGGAGGGTGTTCCCATCGTAGGGGATCTTTCTCCTTAAATGCCCATGGCCCTTTAAAAGCCTATGAATTTACACTTATTATGTTGTATTAGGATTTGAATTCCTGACTGTTTTGGAGACCTTGAATTAGAAACGATCCTCTCATCACGCTTTTTTGTAAGAAACAAGTAGGAGTCACCAATGACTTTTAGGAAAACTCATAAACCTCGTTCATGCCTTTCTCCCAAGTAGAGTTCAAGGGATAATTAGCATGAATCGTAAGATTATTACCCATGCCCAAATTGGTCTACATGTACCAGAAATAAGTTCAGGAGCGAGGGTACTAAAATAATGTTCCTTTTAGGGAGGAATCGCTATTCTAGCCTTAGTTACGGTCTTTACTAGCTCTTCCTTTTTCACAATTTCATCACCAAACAATATATGCAACCTGATACCTAAAACTAAATTAGTTGATTTTATTTACACGCATTGATCACGTAGGAATTACATTGCAAAAGTCGTTATTCTTATTTAATCAATATTCGTGAATTAAACAAAATAAACAAGTTCGCCTTGGCTTAAGTGATCAACTAACAATTAATTATTCAATTCTATTCTTATTTAACGCAATATACTATGTGAAATTAATTAATTCAAGGTTCTCTTAAAGTGATTAAACAACACTAATTAATTATTTAAAGTTATTTTAAACAAAAAAAAGGTGATTGATCTAAGTGCTCGGGAATTTACCACTTCCCTTTGCTAGATCTTCGTTTAGAACACTTATGGACTCCTTCTTGTTCGGGAACCTCCACCGTAGTTACAAGTATTAAAGGGGGTGAGTATTTAGGACAAGAGGGTTTGGTAGTTTAAAAGTTCACAAAGTTTCTGCCAGTGTTTTTAGGTTAATTTCCGTTTGTTTGAGCCTCGTATTAAGCCCCTATTCATAGGGAATGGGTACGATTAAGGTTTTGAGCATTCTGCCACAGTAGGTGTCGCGCGCATCTGAATGGGTTGCGCGTGGCATCCCAACGCAAGTAATTAGGATGCGTTGCTGTAGGCACCAAAATTGATTGTCTTGCGCGCGATATTATGGTAAGATTCGGTTTCATATTTTTATGAAATTCTAAATATTCTGCAAGCGCATCACTAGCAGTTGTGCTAGGTATTGCGCGCGACCTTGTGGGTTGTGCGTGCCAGACCAGCGCGACTCAGTGAGATGCGCGCGTATTTCTCTACGGCATCATTGATTTTGAACCTAGGCGCCTCTAAATCCGTCATTTTTAGATTTTAAGCTCGAGCTTAAGCCTTATTATGATCGGGCTTAGTTGATTGGACCTTAATGCTTTTGTTTTTGGGTTAGGCTAGTTTATTTTTATGTTCTTGTGATTCAATCAGTTATCCATAAGTGTTCTTCACGTTAATCCAACACGAAGATGGTTTTATTTATCGTCATTGCACTTTCTGTCGGGACAGGAGGCCAAAAATAGATGTCTACAGTTAGCCCCCACTTTGATCGAGTCTAGAATAGACGAGGATCAAAGTAGTCAAGGAAATAGATTCGAGACTTATTCTACGAAGTTATCAAAGGACATAGAATCTTTCAGAAATGTTTAAGGATGTCGAAATGGTTCTTGATTTGCAAAGTGCTTGAGACAAATAACTATTAAGGTTAGAAAAAAGAATTTTCTAGCCTTAACGCACTAAAGAATCTAGATTGATCCTTTGTAATTGTAGAACGCTTTTACGAGTGAAGGTGTTCTTGGTGATGTCACGTCATGAGAAGAAATCGGTTTAAAAATGAGTAAAGGGGATTATATCCTCTCGGTCATGTCATCGTTGGTCTAAAGTCCCTTGATATGTCATTGAAACATTAGCCTAATTTTAACAAGTTGTAAAGATGATAATAAGGGGTGTTTCGGCATTCGTAGCCTAACATGTAGATAAAGTTCTTGACAATTCGCTTGTCAAAACGCAGTACTCGGTGTCCACAAGATAGAAATACATGTCTCGGGACTGGAGGCATATATCCAAATTCAGTGAAAGAGAAGAAAATCGGCAACTCTCTTAGCAGTTTTGTCCACAAGATGAGAACACGTGTCTCAGGACTGGGGGCAGGTGTCTACATAGATGTGTAGACACCTAAGTGTGTCTCCCCAAAAACCAAACCCAGTGATGAATACTTTTCACGTCGCTTGATTATCGAATGAGGTGAAAGTGTGAAAGGTCTTATGATATATTTATTTTAATAAAAATCTTTCTTTCTGTTTTTGAAAATATTTCTTTTCTTACTCTATTTATGAAAAATATACAATCAAGTTTATTTTTATCCATTGATAAGGGTCCAATAATGGTGTAGTTGGATGGGGCTTAAAAAGACCTTTCCAACAATATATTATAAGCCTAATTCCGATGAATAATGAGGAAGTTATGGCCAAAATACTAAACTGGGCTGAAACCGGATTTTACCTACGGCCCAATGATCATGTGGAGGGTCCAAAGGTTTAATCCCTTTCCTAAACTAATTCGGATTTATTAGAAGCTTCTATAAGTTTCTAAAAGATCTTAATTATCCTTTTTTAAAAAAGATAAGATCAAAGAATTCGAAATTGAATAAAACTTATCTTTTTGAGAGTCCTTGTTCTGTGCGAAATGGAAGATGATCATATTATTTTCTTGCCTCACAATTTTATCCAAATCTTATATGGTTGGATAGATAGTGAAATTATCTTTCCAATAATATATTAGAATATTAATTACGAGCTATCACGAAAAAGATATGAAAGGAATACGAAACTCTATTCAAAACTGACACTCTTCCACTATTTCGTCCATATTTTTTTATATATAAAATATTTTAATCTGATTCTAGTTGTGTTGAAAATTAGACTTCAAGAGATTTGCAACAACATATTATATGACTTATTTGGACTTCTGGATCAAAAGATATGATAAAAACAAAATCCGCAAAAACCGTCCCAGCGCCAAACGACAGGCTTGTAGCACAGCAAGAGAGTCTGTCGCGCGCGAAAGATTTGCGACAGGAGCTAATTTTATTCCGATTCGAATTATATCTCTTTTCTATTGTTTCCGGAATATTTTTCTATAAATAAGGTCATAGACCCTCGTTTTGATTCATTCACAATCATAAACAATCACCAATCATATATTTTCTCTCTCTAAAACCTAAAGTTTATTCTCTCTCTATTCTTTTTCTAAGCTTAGCTCATTTCAAAATACAATATTCCTCATTCACAAGTTCTAGAAACACCTAGCCAAGTTCGAAGTTGCCTTCGCCCTAGACGTGAAAGGTTGATAATTTCTGAGGGTTTGGCCCCAAATCCCTATTTCAATTATTTAATTTAATTGTTTCATTTATTATTTTCCTTGAAGTTAATAACGCGTGTATTTTGTTATTAGAAAGAGATATGAGGCATCCAAGTAAGTAGTTTCTTTAATTCTTTTGTTATAGAAAGCATGCTTTGATTATTTTGATTCCTAGTATTATGTTAGGATGTTCTATTGCTTCCTAATATTATGTATAGGGTAATAACTAAAATTTTTAATATCATGCATGTTTCTATGATGCCTCCTATTCTTTCTAATATCATGTTAGTGTCATGTTAGGGTTAAAGATTTAATCTTTATTGTATAGTGACATGTTAGGGTTTGTTATTAATCTTGTTAGTATCATGCCTAGGATCTTGATAATATTATTATGATTTATAATGATTATGATGATTGTGATTATTATGTTGCATGATATTATTATTTTTATTGCTGATCACGCCTTTTATGCATGTTTAAAGGGAATTGGTGGTTGTAATCACGCTTAATAAGATAATTAATAATCTTGTTTAGGTTAATATGATTATAATTTAAGTGATCGCCAATAATAGATTTGTTTGTGCATTAATATTCAACCAACATAGATTAAACAAGTTTAGGGTTAATCTATTGATTGTATGTTAGTCAGAAAGCGCACATGAATATGAGAAGAATAAAGTAGAGACCTATTATTAGGGCAAGTTCAATATCTTTAAGGTTGGATTTGTAACTTCATCCCCAAATATCCAGTCATGATTCCAGACCACTATGGAATTAGCGAACTCATGGATCGTGAAGGGGTGTAACCTTCACCATGAGAACGGTTTACAAGTTCCTAAAACTTGTTGGCGACTCTTTTGCTCTTGCTTTCTTCCTTTTGGACGCCACCATGCTTAAGTGTATGATCACAGTGGGGCTCAAGTGTGGGATGCTTGAAATATTCCCTACAAGATACGACATCGCATGTTGCTCTTTATACAGGGGGTGACGGCACCCTAACTGTCCGGCAAGTTAGTAAGCTCACTAACTGCCGTATTTTCTTTCTTTATATAGGGGGTGGACGACACCCTAACTGTCCGGTAAGCTAGTAAGCTCACTAACTTCCGTCTTTGCTTGCAATCGAGAAGTTTCTGTTCTCGAATGGTTCGGCGTGCCTGTCGACTCGTTAGTTAACACCTAAAGTAAAGTAGAGAAACTCTACCTTTTAGGTACGAGAGGTAGATCACGTAGAGTTGGGAAGAGGTGAAATTTTACGCAACACATACGCCATAAATTTTTACGCCGCATGAACGTCGTCCTTTTTACTGTGGATGCCAAAAAGAAAGAAAATAGTTAAATGACAAACCTGTCTATGGGAGCTTTTACGTAAAGCACCACTATTAAGACACGCTTACGAAAAACGTCCAAAACGTATGCTTAGGGAAGGCACAAAGCACGATGTGCATGCAGGATGATGCAAAAAACTATCAAAGAAGAAAACAAACAACGAAATGCAAAGAAATTAAAAGAAATTTCGATAATTTGCGTGCCATTACGTCTAACAACAAGCAAAAACCATTAAAAGTTAATCAAACATATCAAAATTCAAACACCGGTCTTTTAAGTGACAAGTATCTGCGCGTAACTCAGTGGGTCGCACTGGCAAGGCGCGCACATCGTTCTGCGTTGCATTCGATTGTCACGCGCAACAAATTCAGTTGTGCGCGACATTTAAATCAGCAAAAAGAAATTGCGAAGCGCGATTTTTGTTTTAGTCTCTCTCTCCTTCCTTCGTTATTTTCAACTCTTCTCTCTCTAAAAAGCTTGGATTTTCTTGTTCTTCGAAGCTAAAGGAAGTAGATCTCGTCCTCTATTCTCATTTTCCATAATCCAATGTAAGTTTTTTTTTGCTAATTTTTGTTTATTTTTGGCTAAATTCGAACGATTTTCGAACCGCAAAACCCCAAGTTTCGAATTTGGGGGGGGGGGGGTTTATTGATCTGGTCCATTATTCTTGAAACTGTTTGTTCTATGTTGTTATGCTATGTTAAAGGAGTATTTTGAAACAAAATTAATGAAAAATGGTTAAGTATTGAACCTTGTATGAGCATTTCCTTGTTTAAGTACGTTTTTGCAATTTTCCTTCGAAATTTAGCTCGAATTTGTTGTTTTTTTAGCTCATTTTGGTTATACTTTTTGATTATGAAGTAAATTATTGTATTAGAACTAGTATTACTTTCATGAATCATGTTTTTGAAAATTTTGAATCCGAAAAATGACGCAAAGTATATTCTTAGGTTGTTTTTGCCATGTTCGAAATTCAAGACTGTTTGGTAGACGATAATTATGGTTATCCTATCACTATTCGTCTAAAAAGTAGTTGATTCTTTGATATTTAGGAATATAATCTCTTGAATGCTCTAGTTGAAACTAGTATATGATGGTTTTTGTGGGTGTTAAAAGCCCCCGTTTACTGAGTTTAACTGCAGGTATTGTAGCCCCCAAGCATGGTGACATTCGATTTTTGTGTTCAGCCCTTTTAGTAGCCGTTATGCTGCCGAAATGGGTCTAGAACATGTATATGCAAGGTGGGTGGCTGGGTTAGGATGTGTTGGATGGGTAGTTTTATTTCTTATATTTTTTTTTAATTTGTATTTTTTTGATGATTAATTAATTAATTATTTTAAAATCTTTTATATATTTTAAGAGTTGTTTTCCAACTTCTCACCACAAGACTTATCCAAGAATGGAGCAATTCTATGCATTCTTTTAAAAAAAAAAACAAAAAAAAAAAAAACTCTTTTCTTTCTTTTTTTAACAGGTAATAACTTCCACTACTTTTACCACATAACTTGAAACTCTATTTTTTTTTGGAGGCAATAACCTCCACTTCTTCATTTTTTTTTTCTGGAAAAAACAAATCTATAACTTACTGTATGATATATGATGAATTTGAAAAATATCGTTGGTATTTAGTGAATTAAGTTAAAACTCAGGAGTATTTGGTGGTGGCGGTGGTGGTTGATGATTGGGTTCAAGGCTTGATGGACTAGGAGAGAGAAAGCTATGTGAGGTTGGATGTCAATGGGGCGGGGCGGGGCGCATGTTGGCCTTCCCATCCCCATCCCCACGGCGGGTCTAATATTCATCCCCATCCCCGCCCCGGCAGGTTCAACTCCAAAACCATCCCCGCCCCACCCCTTACTTGGATATCCATCCCCACCTAATCCCCACCAAAGACCCGCCTAATCCCCACTAAAGACCCGCCTAATCCCCACCCAAGACCCATCTAATCCCCGTCTCTCAAATACACAATCCTACGTAATTAATACGGATTATAATAATTAAAAATTTTATTTCTAATATTACACACATTTTTGTTTATAATATAAGTGTATTACAAAGTATTATAATTAATATTTTATTTCACGTTGTTATTTTATAAAATAGTATAAAAGTATATAATTTTGCTTTTAAAGATATATAGAAGTGGGTGGGGCGGGTACGGGGATGGGGTGGGTACAACTTAAAATCCACCCCCGCCCCATCACCCATGGCGGGTATGGTTTTTATCCCCATCCCCGCCCACCACCCGCCAAACCAAGACCCATCCCCGCCCCACTGACATCCCTAACTAAGGGTAATTTTATTCCTTCATGACTTTTGTTTCCAGTTCGATAAAAAAAACTTTGACGATATTTAGCAATTTACTTGAATAGTCCAACATACCCCTTAATAAACAGACCGTATTTATCATAGACCATGATTATAAACTAGGGATGTCAGTGGGGCGGGTCAAGTAGGAGATCTGCCTCATCCCTGCCCCACTGGTGGTGGGGCGGGGATGGGGATAAAAACCATACCCGCAATGGGTGATGGGGCGGGGGTGGATTTTAAGTTGCACCCGCCCCATCCCCGCCCTGCCATACCCCACTTCATACCCGCCTCACCCCCACCTCATACCCACATCTATATATCTTTAAAAGCAAAATTACATACTTTTATACTGTTTTATAAAATAATTACGTGAAATATAATATTAATAACAATATTTGTACGACACTTATATTATAAACAAAAATGTGTGTAATATTAAGAATGTTTTATTTCTATTATAATCCGTATTAATTATGTAGGATTATGTATTTTAGAGATGGAGATCAGGTGGATCTTGGGTGGGGATTAGGCGGGTCTTTGGTGGAGATTAGGTGGGAATGGATATCCAAGTGGAGGTGGGGCGGGGATGGTTTTGGAGTTGTCTGGTGCGGGGATGAGGATGAATATTGGACCAGGCGCGGGAACATGGATAGGGATGTGGATGAAAATATTAGGTGGGGATGGGAATGGGAATGGGAAGACCAACATCCGTCCCGCCCCATTGACATCCTAGTACAAATTAAATATAAACTTGGTTTTGCCACGGAACACCTTTCACATACCCGCTGGTCCAAGCATATACTAGCGTTATAGCGTCTGGCGCACATAAAAGTATAAAACTCATTTGTATCTTGCTTGCTCAACTGCTCAAGTCGTTCTGTTTATGTTTCTTCTTTTTTAAAGACCAGTCAGCAACTCTCCTCTGAAACAACACTTGCAATCAAAACTCAACAATTTAATTTTTAATCAAGACAAGAATTTCAATCGTCAAACTCCAATTTTAATATTACTCAACAATTTAAACAATAACATCATTTGCCCAATTGCAATTCAAGAATCCCCAAATTCCAAAACCCTCTGATTTTTTCGAAGACCTAATAATTAATTAAATCACACTCTCCCAACTTCTTTGCTTGCTTCCTAAGATTTTCAATTTTTTCCCTTATTTAAAGAAAACTGCAAATCAAGCAAAGAAAGGTATACGATACTGTTCCAAAAATTCAATTTTTGTTGCGATTTTTGTATTTTTGAGGTAATTTTTCTTGTTGAAATTTATATTTGATGTTTTTCTGATGATGGGGTTTTACAATTTCTGTCTTTGATTATTCATTTTTTTTATAATTATTGCCAAATAATGTTCAAATTGACGCAAATTAGGTGAATTTGATTGTAAGAGGAGAAATTTGGAGCTGAATTGGTGATGTCACCTTCGGCTACTTTAAGGAGAAGGCTTCATCATGGTGATGTTGATGGGAGAAGACGTGAGCATTATGATTCGTCGGATTCCGGCAGTTTAGCTGAGCCATTGCTTGGGAATGATCGCGAGTATGGTGATAGAAATCGTGAGGTGAATTGATTTTACTTGTATAATGTCATTCGTATCGCCTTTGTAGGATTGTTTCAGTGTTTGTGAATGATGATTGTGTAATTTTCTGTTAATTTCAGCAATATTCTTTGGATGAGCTTTTGGATGATCCAGGGAGGAAGGTCAATCTCCATTGGTCTTTTATATTTTCTCAGCTGCTCGCGCAGTGGGCTCAGTGGCTAGGTACTATATGTGGAACTCATTAAACTGTTTAGTATTAGGAACTTGAATTGAATTTATTAGTTTGTGTTAAATAGTATGGAGTACTTTTTATTTTGTTACTGCATTGAACTGATTGTGGAATCTGCCTATTGCGATTTTAATCATATGTAGTGATGAGTTAGAACCGATTGTGGAATATGCCTTAGGTAGTTTTAATCACATGTTAGTAGTTAGAATCTGATATGCAGAAAAAAGCCGGCGCTATGTAGGAGGTAGACCAAGAAATTTCTTTTTCGGGGATTGAGAATGGTGAGAACGGAGAACTGAGAAGCTTGATAATCTACATTTCGTACCTTGAATATGTATGCTATATGGATAAATGATCATAGATGAGTATATACTTATTGAGTAGATTGAGCTTTAATCCTACATTGATCACTGATAGAATCCTGGATGGAATACAGACTAGAACCTTTATGTTAAACACTTAGCTACCCAATGAGATTCTTCTTGAAATGTGTAGGAAAGTGGAATGTGTCTAGCCAAAACTCTTCTTGAAATGTGTAGGAAAGTGGAATGTAGGCTGAAAAGAATTTTTAAGTGAAGGAAAAAGTAAAAATGTAAGAAATAATATCTATGCTTACTAGGTCCGAAACTGAAACAATCAAATAAAAAAGATAAATTCTACCCCAAGTTACTTATATCTAGTAAACCAAACTATACAATCATCTGGTTTGGGTTACCCATAAAACTCTCCTGGATGTACTGTCTTAGGTATTTCCAAACGATTTGTGATTACTTATTCAATATTTTATTTATTTTATGATTTTTTTTGGGGGGGAGTAATTTTCAAAAGCTTTAACAAGGCTTTAGTACCAACAGCGCAGTAAACAATGTACTCTGAAGTGCTAAATATAAAGGTGGTGAACTTTGTAGAATGTAAGATGTGCTTGGTTCTTGTCAAAAAAAAAAAAAAATTTGCTCGGTTAGGCAAGCTCAATAAAATTGCATTTGGCATTGGGTAGTTCATAGTTTATATATATGCCATATCATATCAGGCTCAATATTTACTATGGATGTGTTCCATTCAATTGACTTTAAAGTTTAAACTATTTGAATTTGTCTTAATTTGATTGAACTTATGTGAAATTATTGAAACATGTTGTAATAGTGAAATGAACATTTTCAAACTTTAATGAACTCTTGAACCTACATGAAACAAGCAACTAAGTTGAACATAACAGAGCCTAAGACTCAGCTGTGCTAGATCATGTGTAATATATATCTTCTTGTTTAGCTGAGGATTATGCCATTCACCCTAGCAATATGGTGTGCAGGCCAGGATTTAATTTTTTTGATTAAATTTTTTTTTTTTTGGCCTAATCCTGCCAATTTTTTTTAATGTTTTTTTACTGACAACATTGTTTTGTTCAGGTAATTTTGTTTTGCTCTGTTAAGCTAAAATAAATAGATGATTCACAGTAGCTTATTATCAAAACGTGGGAATTTTACCTCAACACTGGTGACTTAATATAGTATTTTTAGGGTCATCATAAACACTTAAAAATCCTCGTTGCATCTTAGCTGTTATTGTGCATTGCCTGCCTGGAAACTAGCTCTATACTTAAGTGTCAATGTGCAAGGGACCTTTCAGTGAAAGAAATACCACTTTCTGCTTTTTGCAATCTTCCTTGGTTTGAAGGTTGATATTCTCATAAATTTATTTTCTACTTAAGGCAGTGTTGGTCTGGTATTACTAAGCCTGTTAAAATTCATGACATCTTCATAGACAATCTAGGCATGATAATTTGAATAGCACTCTCCAAGAAAAGATGGTTTTTAGTCTTCATAGACATGGTAGCTTCCATCTGTGGCTCTAACAGCCTGTCGGCTGGCTTGATTCATCATCAATTTTGTTTGATCCCTCAATTTTTGTATTTATGTTTTCATGACCAATCCTTTCACCTTGATCGAGTCTCTTCTTTCTACAGTTCATTTAGAAGTCTGAAAGGAAGTTTTAAGTGAGAAATGGATGTTGGCCTTGATATCACTCTTCCCTGCGACTGATTTATTGCTTGGATAGTCTCTTCTGTTGCGTACTACTGTATTTTTTTTGTCTTATTCTATAAAATTCGTGGCCTGACGCTTTTATTTTACCTTAATTATGATACTAGAGATACTTATCTGCCTTTGGCAAGGTTTGTGAATAGTGAGAATTCTGGGAGGTACAGTTGTTCTCAACTTTGCATTTAGTCTGTCTGCATGATGGAAAGAAAATAATCTAGGTATAATGTGCACTCTTTATTATGTTTCAGAAGTGGTAATTATTCCTTAATTGAAATAATGGCTGATTAAATACTTGACAGTGTATTAGATATTGTGTCAACAGGAACTTGAGGAAAGCAGGATCTGTTATTCAATTTTTATCATGTGATAATTATCCCTTTCCTATGTCTAATTAATTTTTTAAATCATGATATTTCTGTCCAGCAAATATTGTTCTTGGCTCAAGGTCACTTTTTGGACGTCTTGTGGGTCCTGCATTCTCATCGCAAACACCTTTCCTGGCACCAGCTCTTACTTCATTACAGGTATAGTCAGTGTTAGGAATCAGGATGCTTTATTCTTCCTCAGTTGGCTATCTATATTTTCTTGTTCTAGTATATGTAAACATTATGTTTGTTTGGACCATAATGTCAGATATTCAAATATTATTTTATTTGTAATATGCTTAGATTTCTGAATACGCATTAATTACTAAAGTGATGCACTGATGCTCTGTCATATTGCTATTGTAGGAGGAAAGACTCAGACACCTTCAAAGCAGGCTGAAAGTTCCGTTTGATGGAAGCCGAATAGAGCATCAGGTTGATCTTCATTTCATGGTTGTTTGGACTCTAAAATATTTTTAATGCATGTGTTACGATATTTGTTATATTAAGTAGGCTTATTTAGTAAATATATCTAATAATCATACTTGTTATTTACGTATACTAACTGTAAGGACAATGGAACATGACAGTTTTTTGTAAATTGCTTGAGCAGCAGTAGCAATGCAGTAAAGTTTCTTTTGGCAGATTATTCCTTTAAACAATGAGAATAACACATGAGATATTATTTGCAGCTCTTTGGATAAACCAAATGAAATTATTAGGGTTCTGACAAGCTATACATTAGGTGTTATCTAGTTTTAATTACTGAATTAATCAAATTTGCTCAAACAATTTTTTGTTTCTAATGCGGCTGACCTGTTCAGCTTATTGTCTTGCTGCCTTCTTGTTGATTATGTTTGTCAGCTATGCTTTGCTATTAAATTCTGTGTACACATCCCTCCATCTCACCCAGAAACTATCTGAAGCTACTAATGATCATTGAATGGCCTCTTTAATCCTTTCTAAATTCATGTATTTTATCATGTCTATTCCTGATTGTCTATTGTAGATAAATTCTTGATTTTTTTTGTTCTGACATAGTTAATGCTTGCTTCTCTTTGGATGGATTAATACTTGCTCTTGAATTGTCTGATATTTGCATAATTTGCAAGCAATTTAACATATTTAAAGTATATCGGCACGGATTTTATACACCGAATGAAATCAATAAATGTTCTGATAGGACAACTACCAAAAATCAAAATCTACTATTAATTCTCGCTATGCGTAGTCCAATTCATCACATCCTTTGCATGTCATTACGTGACATGATTCGGAGCTCAAAAATCCACCCTTTCATTTTCACTTATAACTGTTACCTGTCTAATGTCAATATGGACCGTCAATATGGACCATCTTATTTCCATTGTGCATTTTTATTCTACATATTTGTTTATTTATATTTTCAAAAAAGAAAACTTAAATGTATGTTGATGCATATTTGATAGTATCACATTAACAAAAACAACTTTTTGCTTCCAGGATGCTCTTAAGCAGCTGTGGAGGTTGGCTTTTCCCAATAGGGAGCTCCCACCTCTTAAATCAGAATTTTGGAAGGAAATGGGCTGGCAAGGCACTGATCCCTCAACAGATTTTAGGTATGCTTACTGTTCGATGCTAGACTTCCAAATAAAAGCCATCCTTCTACTTACCAGAATCTGATTTTAGATGTCATTATCTTCTTATACTAGGGGTGGAGGATACATATCACTTGAGAATCTCATATATTTTGCCGAAAAATATCCGGTATGTATCCAACTATTCAGTCTTTAGATCTTTTTCATTGTTTACCATTTTTGCATTCATATTTTAACGTAATTTTGAATGTTCTCAATCTCTTGTACTTGTATTAGTGTTCCAATAAATTTTCCTGGTTATGAAATCCACATGATGTTGACACTAGGAGTGCAATCTTTAGAGTATAACTGTGCAGGGGGTAAGTCTGCTGAAAGCTGAGAGTAATGTGTAATAATCCAAGATCGGCTAACCATTGTCATCACCAAAAACCCTTTTTCCAGTAATGCTTACTGTTGAACTTGCTATTCCCATCTGCACTACATACCATTTGTGTAGTCTTGCATCTCCTTATGTAATCCTAGCAGCTCCATGTCCACTGCCTATCCTGATCCATCCCATCAAACTTTTCGAGCTCCTGTTAGTAATTCGTATTCCCTGCGTTTAAAGTTAAAGATACTCCATAGTATTTTAACTGTTGCAACTCTTTCAAGCTTCCATCTGGATCCTTCTTGATCATGTCTAGTATAATAGTTTCACCTGCACCTCATTTGATTTTCTTTGCCTGTAATGGTATTGATTCAACTCTATTACTTATCATGTTGTATAGGACACTTTTATTTTTCTCGGCATGTCTGTCCCTGTCTTCTTTTAACCATTGCTTTTGTAAAAGTGAGACATATTGTCGAGGAGAATTATTCTATATTCTATTTTAGATGTATAAATTCTTTTGTTTTGTTGATGTGGAATGTTTTCAGATTAGATTGGAGGGGGAAACTTACATTTATTAATGAACCTTCTCATTCTTTCAGGGGTCTTTCCAGTGTTTGTTGCACAAGAAAGATGGACAGCGGGCTGAGTGGGAATATCCCTTTGCTGTAGCTGGCATCAATATTTCGTTCATGCTAGCACAAATGCTGGATCTCCAATCTGGTAAGTCTCATTTACATGTCACCAACCTTTTATTAATCTTGTGAAAGTATGAATTAAGCCAGGGCAATGCCTGCATTCCCTACAACAGGAAGGGGGAAGGTTGATGTTTTCTTTACCTGAAGATACATGTTTGCACTTTTGTCTACCCTCTATTCTTTATATCCAGTTAATATGGAACAACTGAAGAAGCAAGGCTTGTGGTGGAAAAATTGTGTTACAATTTTCATAGAATAACTTTCTTAGAATTATTAGGATTCCTTGTTTAAAGCTTTATAAGGAATGGATTATAAGCCGTGGGATCGAAAATTTCTTGCAGGAAAGCCAACTTCCAAAGCTGGGGTACATTTTCTAGAGTTGCTTGCCCAGGATGAGATGGCATTTGACAATCTGTATTGTATAGCCTTTTTAATGATGGATGCGCAATGGCTTGCAAAACGTGCATCATATATGGAGTTTAATGTAAGTCCATTGTCTTTCCCTATCCTATCGCCTGGACATTCATTTTAGTAATAGAACGGGAGTTTAATGTAAGTCCATTGTGATTATTTTCCAGGATGTTCTGAAATCAACAAGAGCGCAATTAGAACGGGAGCTTGAGTTAGAAGATATCTGCAGTGTAAAAGATTTGCCTGCGTACAACCTACTGAGAAGATAATCCCTGACCCAATTTTATATCATCAGCAAAAATTTGGGTTTTCCATAAATTGTGAACAATGTAGTCATTTCCTTAAGAGCAACAACTCTATCAGGAACTCAAATCATGCTTAAAGATGTACAATGTTTAAGTTAGAATTAATCTTCTTCTTCTTCTTTTTATTTTTTTTTAAATTTTTTTTTTTTTAATTGCACTTATGGGTAAGCAATGTATATTATATAGTATCTGCATTCGTTCTATCTCATGTCCAAGTTCCAAGTGAATTTGGTAAATCTTGTAGATTGTCTATGGGTTGACTAAACTGAAAATAAAAAATTTATTCTATGACATGTGTCACTCTGTAAATAAAAATTTCCATATATATATATATATAACTAGTTTTGTACCCCGTGCGATACCCGGGTAGTTTATGGACTTTTAAGATAATTTTTTTTTTTATATATAATTCAATTTGATTGAAAATAGAATTCTAAATTAACTTTTTTTTGCTACAAAATCTATCTATATTTATCCAACGTAATACGACACTTGGCGAAAAGTTAAAACGCTAAATGATGATGTTGTCTTGTCGTGGCTTAATTATTAGTTTATTATTTGGTATTTTATCGAAAATAAAACTCTAAACAACAAACTTATTCTAAAATTCTATCCTAATTTGATTGAAAATGAAATTTTTAACTATCAGTCTATCTAAATCTATCCAAGGTGGCGCGACGCGTACTGATTTTTATCTTATGAACACTATTTAAATCTATCCATCGTGGCGCGACACTTGGTGAAAAGTTAGAACGCCAAGTGTCGCTACCTCATGACCTGCCTAAAAGTTTAGCTTTATTTATTAGTTATATGATAAGAAGGACCTTAAAATAAGAAGGATGAGAAGGAACAAATTTGCATATATTTTATATTAAATGTGCATTTTTTTTTTATATTGAATGTGCATAATTGTGTTTCAAACTGATAAAAAATTTTAATTTACTGGAAAAACGAAAATTATGCACATTTGTTCAAAAAATATGCACATCAAATGTAAGTCAAATTTTTTTTGCACATTTAGTACAAAAATTATGCACAAAAAATCCTTCTCATTCTTCTTATTTTAAGGAACTTCTCACCCTAAATCTTATAATGAGAAGGAATCTTGGTCGTACATATAAATTCAACGATGCACATTTCACCTCCACGAAATGCACATTTAGCACAAAAAATATGCACATTTAATACAAAAGTTATGCACATTCAATTTTTACTTTCATTTTTCTTCTTAACTGCAACAACCTCTCTCTGTGTGATCTCTCTTAAACCTGGCAATCCTGACCTAGACCCGATGACCCGACCCGAATGACCCGACCCATGACCCGAAATCGACCCGAAACCAGTTGTTTCGGGGTTTTCTGATGTCCTGCGGGAGAGTTACAATTTCGAGACTGGAACCGGACGCCTGTACCTGCAAAACAAACGGATGCTCCGGATGATTGGAGATCCGCCTCCGACGGTCAAGTTAGTACTTGATTAAGGAGTAATTAATGCGGAAATAAAAGTGATTGGGTCTCTCTAGGTGAGAGTGTTAAATGTGCGTAATCCCCCTTAATGAGGATTAAGGGAGGTATTTATAGACTTGGGAAACGTGCCAATCCTAGTTTTAGGTTAACCTAGGGCTGATTGGGCTTCCCTTGGAAGTTGGGCCTAGGTGGCCGGTTTCTCCATTAGGCATGGAGGATGCCACGTGTCATGACATAATAGGTCCAGGGTGGACAAATAGGCGTGTGCCACGTGGCAAACCCTGGCAGTTCCAACTGGGGGACACTTGGCAGGACCTGATTGGCCCACGTGGCGCATTCCGATTGGTGGGAGCAAAATCCCCTAATCATTTGCCCCTCACAGGTGGCACGTGACTGGTCACGTGTTACCTGTGACAGGTGTCGCACTGTGACAGGCGACGGCCTGCTACAGGTGTCACTCGGCGAAAGGCCGAGAGATTCTCCCGCCCAAATTTTGAATTTTGGAAGTGACCCTTCGCCTTCTTGCTTTGCCTATATAAGGGTGTGTTGACTTCAGTCATTTTCACACTTGAGAACTTTTTATAGAGAACATTCGGACCCCTGAACTTGCTCTGACATTTCGGACTCTTTCTGCCTACCGCCTGCTCTGACAAGCCGACTGCACAGGATTTTCAGAACTCCATCAACTTCACTCGTTCAGGTAACCGTCGGTTCTCTTACTCTTAATTTTTTCTTTATTTTATTCTTTTTTGAAATGGCACCACGGAAGCACACGACACGACCTAGGTTAGTGATCAGCCGGTCACCGGGGACGGCTGAATCTAGGACTAGGAGTGCCACCTGCCCTTTTCCGGACCCATCTTTTCCCTTTATACAAAGTCCGACTGTCTCTGTGTCTATGCAGAACATGATGGCCAGAACAAAAAGAACTGCTAGGATTTCGAACTCAGACGGCTCCTCCCACAGGGTGCCGATTAGTGAAACATCTGACCAGGCGCCAAATGTGGAAGTGAACCAAAGGGGCTTGAAAGCCGACAGTTCTGAGGGAGGAGTCAAAGTGACCCCTTCCAATTTTACAGTTGACAAGTCTACATTCTCTCCTGCTCCTTTTGAAGGAGAGGAGGCGGGCCCCTCTGGGAGAGGGGAGGAGTCGTTCTCTTCGGACTAGTCAGAGGACGAATCCGAGTCTAGCTCTTCTGGTCATACTTCTCTGGACACAGAAGAGAAAAACAGCCGCCTACAAGAGGCGAGGCTTTCTCACGCAGTTGAGAAGGGGGACAATTAGGCGGAGCCATCCGCCTCTTACCGAGAGCAAAATACCCCCTACTACTGCACTGTCCCATGGGGCCGGATCACGGCCATGCAAGAGAAAGTGGGGAGCTTTATTGCGAACCACACAATGGGCCCCGACTTTTTAGTTTTCGTGCCAGATCCAGAAGACACAGCCGTCTGGCCGGCTGGTACTAGTTATGATGGCGCCTGCTTTGGCTGCTACGAGGCGGCCATCAAGGGTGGGCTGCGCTTCCCACTACATCCGGCTGTTCAGCGGATCTTGGATGGGTATGAGTTGGGGTTATGGCAATTAGCCCCGAACTCCTGGGTCAACGTACTCGGCTATGTGGTCGGGTGCGAACTGCACGGGGTGGAGCCAAACTTCGAGGCTTTCGCCCACATGAACTACCTCAGCCGGACCCCTAAGGCAGGCGGTACCGGCTGGTATCAATTGACGAGCCACAGAGGCTACCTCATGACAAGAGGTAAAGCAAACAAGTGGAAGGACTGGCGAAGCACCTTCCTTATCATTGAGAGTTCAGACACAGAGCTGAACAAGCGCTTCAACAGGTGGAACAGGAATCCGCCTTTTCTTGCAGGCGGCCGCAGCATGCCGCCTGTTCCCCCCAAAGCTAAGAAAGAGATCCTGGATAAAGGACTCTTTAAAGTAGAGTCGAGGGTCGACTCTACTTCAGGGGTACGAGAGCAAGTACCCCTGCACTGCGTCCCGAGCTTCAAATGGCTCTACGGCGAGTACTTTTTGGCCGCCTCTGGCCTCAGCAGTCGGTGTTCAAGAGGTAGCCAGTCTGTCGAATACTCTGTTTTTCCATGCATTGTTGTTATGACTTTTTATTAACTTTGCTATTTGTTTTTGCAGTGGACGCCATGAGCAAAATTACCGCCTCCAAGACTGCGGCGGCCATGTTGCGAGCCTCCATCATGCAACAATCCTCAACCGACTCCCCCAACAAGGGGGCGCCCTTGGTGAGCTCCGAACCTTTCACTCTCTTTTTGGAGTTGGGTTTATGCATATACTGACCGAGTGTTTTTTTTTTTTTTTTTTTTCCAGACGGGCACTCCAAGAGCCTCTTCTTCCCAACAGCCGGACTCCAAGAGCCGGAGGACGACTGTTGCGAGCTCTCCTGGTTCTGCCAGGAAACATGTGGCGGCTGAGAAACAGCCGTCCACTCCTTCTAAAACTCCAATCGGGCCACCTAGAAGTATGAAGTTGTCCTTGTGAATTTTAGACTTTCTCCCTTCTTTACTAGGTCTAACCCGTTTGTTTATGCTTGATGCAGCCGGCCCTCAGGAGCCAGACTTGGTCGAGGTGGCCAAATCTATGATCAAAGCCGTTCCTCCGGCTGAGAGGGAGGCGGTTAGGGGTGTCGGCACCCTTGACCTTGACGGAATTGCAGGGGTCCTTGCTGAGGTATACTTAGCATATTTTTAGTTATTTAAGTTCCAGGACACCTGTTTTTTGTTTGAAAACTGACGCCTGTTCCCTTTTACTTAGGCCCTGCTCCGAGTGAACGGCCTTCGCAAGCCGCTTGACAGGAAGAACAAAGAGGTAAAGGCTGCAAAAGCTATGGCCGCCTCTGACTGTGATAAGGCAATGTTTCAAATTGCCCAAAATGAGGTTTTGACAATTGATATTCTTTATTATCAGGCGCAGGCTACTTCTGCTATCCGGGCTCAGTTAGAGGCGGCCTAGAAGAAAAATAATGAGCTGTAGGCGACCATCAACAATCTCAAGGCCGAGCTGAGACCTCTTCGCCAAAAAATGTCCTCATACGACACCTTGGAGAAATCCTTGGCGCACGTTAAGGAACACCTGGTGACCCAGGAGAAGAGTCTTACTGAGGAGCTCTCGGCAAAGGCCGAGCAAGAAAAGAAGGAGCTGGTCCGAGAGATGATGGAAGACTCTGCTCAAATCAAGCGCCTGACCTGGGGCCGCCTCTTCCCCAATGCCGACTTTTCCTCCTGGGAAAAAACGTACCGCTAGTGTTCTGATAGATATAATCAAGAGATCTTGGCGGCTGCTGAGGACGAGGCGTTGGAGGAGGAGGAGCCGGTAGTGGCGCTTGTGCCGCTTGGGGGAGATGCATCGAAGAAGGATGCAGCTGAAGCCGAGTCCAGCAAAAAGAGTGCTGACCAGGCGGCAGCTGCTACTATTGAAGATCTGCCCCCTTCTTAAGCTTTATGTCTTCTTTTCACGGCCTGCGTGCCGTTTGTTTCTGTTTACCCGGCCAGGGGGCCGGGGTTTTGAATATTTTGCCGGTCTTAATGACCGGCTTCTTTTGTATCTTTTACCCGGCCAAGGGGTCGGGGGTATGAATGTTTATGCAAAAAAAATTTCGTTTAAATTTGTTTCGATTTTGCTAAGTATCGAAACTTTGATATCCAATTGCATACTATACTGACTGTTTTGCATGGCCGATAGTTGCGGACAGGTACGAGGTAGTTAGTCACGCCACCTATGCCCCTGGACGACTGGTTGTCTGTTTCCAGGCTAAGCGATCAGTCGGCCACTTTAAAGACTGGATCTCCTTCAACCAAGTAGGAAGGTGGTTTCCTACCTGCCTTGTTTGTTTTTTAAGCTAGAGACTCTAGTCGGTCCAGGCCGACTGTTCCCCGCCACATTTAATCTAGTGTGAACAGGCGCTGTATGAACACCTTTTTAGTTTCATACTAAATTTTTAAGGAGTGACCACGTAAACATAATTGTTACCTAGTCGCCAAGTGACTGAGTAGTAGAGGTATCAAGCGGTGGGTACCGGTTGTTCCCCTTTAT
This sequence comes from Chenopodium quinoa, assembly GCF_001683475.1. Lineage (NCBI taxonomy): Eukaryota > Viridiplantae > Streptophyta > Magnoliopsida > Caryophyllales > Amaranthaceae > Chenopodium > Chenopodium quinoa. The sequence continues at coordinate 1,743,594 of NW_018744616.1, read as the reverse complement.
TCGCCAATGTTTGTTGGCTATTAACTCTTAAGATACCGACTGTTCTTATCCCAAGTAGTTCAGTCGGTTGGTTGACACGGATGGTTACTGCGAACACTTGTTTGACCTGATTAGTCAGTTAAGTGAGAGGTATCCTTGCCGGGAAACGACTATGTGGTTGTCTTGGTTAGACAGTCGTATAGGTGCCGTGTAATGATTTTATAGAACAATGTTCCACCCAAAAGGGAGTTGCTCTATGCGACGAATTTCATCTGGATGGATGCCGTCGGACGCCTGCTATAATGTTGGGACAGGTCGAATTGAACTTATATTTGGATCAGTTGGCTTGGCGCCTGGTCTGATCATTTTAGCTATGAGCCTTTGATAGTTCTTGGTGAACTGTGTTATGGGAGAGTAGCCGGTTGTATGAAACAAACGACGTGCCCCTCTTAAGTAAGAATGAAAAATAAACATGGAGAGTAGCCGACTGTTTGTCAGTAGGCATGCCCCTCTTAAGTAAGAATGAAAACTAAACATGGAGAGTAGCCGACTGTTTGTCAGTAGGCATGCCCCTCTTAGTACAAAATTGAATGAAACATCAAACTTTTATTAAGTAGCCCTCGACTATTTACATTATTCAAAAGAAATATTTCTTAAGATTATCTACATTCCAGGTTCGAGGCAATGGTTGGCCGTCTGGTGTTTCCAGACGGTAGGTACCGTCCCTGACCTCTTCATAGATTCGGTAGGGCCCTTCCCAGTTGGGAGTTAATTTGCCAGACTCATTAGCCTTACCAACTGCTTCCATTTTTCTAAGTACAAAGTCCCCCACTTTGAGTGGACGCCTGTGTACTTTTTTGTTGTATGATCTAGTCATTCTCAGGCGGTAAGTTTCATGGCGCAAGACAGCATTGCCCTCCTTTCTGGGAGTGAGTCTAATGCCAGGCGCATGGCTTCCCAGTTTGCCTCTTCGTCATATAGCATTACTCGAAGAGTCGGCTCGTAGTGTTCAATTGGAAGAACAGCTTCCGCACCATAAGTTAGGAGGAATGGAGTTTCTCCAGTCGCCCCTTTTTCAGTCGTCCTAATGGCCCAGAGAACATGTGGTAATTCATCCGCCCATAGGCCGCCTGCTCGTTCAATCTTTTTCTTGAGACCGTCTGAGATGATTTTATTAAAGGCTTCTACTTGGCCGTTTGCTTGTGGACGGCCGACTGATGCAAAGTGGTATGCAATTCCTTGGTCACTCAACCAGCTTTTGAGAACAGGCGTCTCAAATTGGGGACCATTATCAAAAACCATAGACATGGGAACCCCGAACCGAGTGATGAAATTTTTCCAGATGAATGAAATTACATCCTTCGTCTTGATTCCCTTTACAGCCTCCGCCTCCACCCATTTAGTGAAGTAGTCGACTGCAACAAGTATGTACCTCCTTCCGCCTGTAGCAATAGGGACCCAGAATATCCATGCCCCACTTAGCAAACGGTAGTGGGCTATGAATGGTAGTAAGGTCAGTAGCCGGACGGTGAATTAGTTTGCCAAACCTTTGGCACTTGTCACATTTTTTCACCATCTCCATTGCATCTGCTTCTAAAGTAGGCCAAAAGTAGCCCTGCCTCCTTGTCCGTTGAGCAAGCGACCTACCGCCTATATGGGAAGCGCAGTAACCAGAGTGAAGATTGTCTAGTATCTCTCGTCCCTTTTCTGGAGTAACACACTTTAAGTAGGGTTGAAGGTACCCTCTTTTGTGAAGTTCTCCCTTTATCATTTCAAAACTGGCTGCCCGTTTTTTCAGCGCTGCCGCCTGGTGATGATCATCCGGCAGGGTACTGTCTGTCAGATATGCTCTGATTGGATCCATCCAGGTTGAGCTTCTGTCTAGGATTCCAATAGGGTCTTCCTCGATGCTTCTCTTTTCCATTACTTCCCAAAAAACAGTTCGAGGAGTATCACAAGAGGCGGATGATGCTAATGTTGAAAGTGCATCCGCCTGGTTGTTTTCTGATCTCGGCACTTGAGTCAGATGAAAATCTTCAAGGGATCCGACTGCCTGTCGTACCGCCTGTAAATACTTGATCATGGCCGGATGGGTTGCTTCGTATTCGCCATTATACTGACTCACTATCAATTGTGAATCGGAACAGGCGTCTATCTTTCGTGCCCCTGCCGCCTTGCACATGCGGATTCCGGCTAGTAAAGCTTCATATATTCTGCCTCATTGTTTGAGGCCTGAAAACTGAAGCGTAAAGCATACTCGTACCTGTCGCCCTCCGGCGACTGACATATGACGCCTGCTCCACAACCATTTGAAGTAGAGCTTCCATCCACATATACCTTCCAGACTTGGTCTGGATCTCGAGAATCAGGGGGACGAGTCATCTCAACAATAAAGTCAGCAAAGGCTTGCCCCTTCACTATTTTTCTAGGCTCGAAAGTAACTTCGAGGCTCTGTATTTCTATGGCCCATTTGATCATCCGGCCTGACGACTCCATGGTGGTCAGTGGCCGCTTGATAGGTTGATCTGTATACACGACGACTGCATGTGCCAAAAAGTAGGGCTTCAATTTTTTAACAGTCATGAAGAGCGCAAGACCAAATTTCTCCACTAAAGGATACCTCAACTCGACATTTTTTAGTACATGACTCAAAAAGTAGACCGGTAGCTGACAGCCGTCTCTTTCAGCAAGAAGAACAGCGCTTAACGCATGATCAGAGACGGCCAGGTACATGTAGAGTACTTCTTTGGGCAAAGGGCTGACCAGCCTCGGCAAGGAATGCAAGTGAACTTTCAATTTCTGGAAGGCCGCCTCAGCATCCGGCCCCCATTCAAACCTTGCCTTCTTCTTAATGGCTTGGAAGAAATATAAGCATTTGTCGCCTGATCGGCTTAGAAATCTTCCCAAGGCCGCCAGACAACCTGTTAACTTCTGAACCTCTCGGACGGTACGAGGCGACTGCATGTCGATGACCGCCTGCACCTTCTCAGGGTTCGCCTCTATTCCTCTATGATTGATAAGGAATCCGAGAAATTTCCCAGACTCAACTCCAAATACACATTTCTTGGAATTGAGCATGACATGGTGCCGCCTGAGTGTGGCGAAAGTTTCTCGGAGGTCCGACAGATGATCTATCTGAAGCTTAGACTTGACAATCATATCATCAATTTATGCCTCGACGTTTCTCCTAATCTGATCAAAGAACACAGTGTTTATCATTCGCTGGAAGGTGGCCGGAGCATTCTTAAGACCGAACGGCATGACCGTGTAACAGAATAACCCTTGATCAGTGACGAAGGCCGTCTTCTCCTGATCTTTCTTCCATAGAGGAATTTGATGGAAACCAGAGTAGGCGTCCATAAAGCTCATCAAAGCATGGCCGGCTGTTGAGTCGACCAGGTTATCAATTTTAGGCAGAGGGTAACTGTCTTTGGGGCATGCCTTGTTTAAGTCTGTGTAGTCTACACACATTCGCCAGGTGCCATTCGGCTTTTTAACAAGCACTACATTTGCAACCCAGTCTGGTAAGTAACATTGCCGAATGAACCCTGCATCAAGTAATTTTTTAACTTCGGCGGCTGCCGCCTGACTTCTTTCTTCGCCATGGTTCCGTTTCTTCTGCCTTACCGACTTCTTTTTCGGATCCACAGCCAGTTTATGTACCGCCAGGTCAGGACTAATGCCTGGCATTTCGTGGACTTCGAATGCAAAGATGTCCTTGTATTCTTTCAATAGTTTGTGAAAATCGTCACCCAGGACTCTCAGAGCAGTCGTCCCAACTTTGACTGTTCGCTCAGGACGTGAGTCGTCTAAGATCAAGTCCGTATGCTCACCAGCCGGTTGAGGGCGGAATTCATCCGACCGCTCCTCTGTCAATGATTGCTATTTTCTGTCCTTTCTTGCGGCCCCCGTCTGGGCTGCCTTTCTCTTCTTGTCGCCTGCTTCTTGAACACGCGCACTCTCCTTGACATTTTCAAGGTCTGTTTTTCCACCACTTGACCCAGTGGCCATAACAGTGGGCTTGATATCCGAGAGATAGCACTCTCGGGCCATCCTCTGATCTCCCCGTAGGGACCCGACCGTTCCATTATCCCTCTCAAACTTGAGCAACATAAGAGATGGGATTATAACAGCCTTGGAATTATTCAGGGTTGGTCGTCCCAGAATCATGTTGTAGGCCGAGATTTCTTCTACTACCAGGAACCGGACTACCATGTGTCGTCCTTCCCCTTTTTCACCCAGGCGGATGGGTAAATCCACTCGTCCCACTGGGTGGACGACTCCTCCTCCAAACCCTACTAAAGGGTGGGATGCCGGATGTATGCAATCAGTCTGATATTTTAGTTTTGAAAGACATTTGCTACTGATAAGATCTGAGGAGCTTCCAGTATCTATAAGGATTCGGCCAACTCTCTGGTTGGCCACTTTACATTCAATAACGATAGGGTCGTCATGCGGCCCCCTTACCCCTCCTAGATCTTCTTCAGTGATGACAATCTCAGGAAATGAATATTTGGGGGGCCGTTCTTGGTGAACGGAATTTACATCTAGCCGCCTGATATTGTCTTTGTTGCCCCTAATCGTGGGATCGCCTCCTGCGAAGCCGCCTGCAATGGTGTAGACGACTGCATCGTCTGTATCAGAGCTGTCGGCCTGTTGACTCTTTTTGGCCGACTACTTTTTCGAGGAAGTGTTCCCAGTAGATTTCTTGACATAAGAGTCAAGATCGCCTTGCTCAGCCAGGCGGTCCAGATACCGCATGAGACTGATGCATTCGTTGGTGTGATGACCAACATCTTCATGATAATCACAGAATTTTTCTTGGTTCCGGTTGCTTGCAGAACCCTTCATGGGGACCGGCTTCTCAATTGAGATCCGTCCCTTGATTTCCTTTAGGATAGCTTGGCTATCCTTGTTAAACGCATACTTTGGGGAGTATGGTTTGAATTCTTTTTTGTTCTTCTAGGCCGGTTGTTTAGAGGAATCAGCCGCCCAGACCTCTTTTCTTTTCTTTTCATCTTTGTTCGACAACTGTTTCTGTCGTCCTTCTTTTTTGTCGAACCTTTTCCCGTCCGACTGTTTTGTACTACAAAGATCATTCGCCTGTATATAAGCTTCCGCTTCAACCAAGGCCTCTTGAAAAGTCGCCACCCTCTTTCGGACCAAATCAAATTTGAATGTCGATCCGTCTTTGAGGCCTCTGAAAAAGTCAGTATAGGCTACCTCATCCGGTAACCCTTGAATCTGTATTCTCATCAGGTTAAACCGCCTGATGTAAGAACGGAGCCCCTCCTTCTCGCCCTGCTGAATCGTTCCTAAATCAAGGGTCGTCTTCTTCGCAGGTATGTTCATGGCAAAGTTGGAGGTGAATAAGTAAGCAAGCGTCCTGAAATTATTCACACAACCAGTCGGCAGGTTGCCGAACCATTGTTGTGCGATTCCTTTGAGAATCGCTGGGAAACACTTGCACCAAGTGGGATCATCCAACCCTTGAAGGTACATCAGGTTGGTGAATGCCATCAAATGGTCTTCTGGGTTAGTAGTGCCGTCATAGGCGCCTACTAATACATTTTTCACTTTGGCCGGCTGAGCGGCTTCAGCAATTTCCTTGGAGAAGGGCGACGGCTGTTCCCCAAGTCTAAGCAACTATAGCTGCCAGTCCATAGGTTGGACATTCTTTGCTGCTTGCCCACCAAACAGAGGTGGCTGCAAATTATATTGTTGTTGCGGTACAAATGGTAAGTTTGGTACCGCCTAGTCACTATGAAAGCCGGACTGACGGGAGGTGCCGCCTGACTGACTCATGATACGACTGAGTATACTTCATCGAGGTATTGCGTAGACTGTCTTGGAAGTCTGAAGTAGAAGCCGACTCTGACAATCGGTCATTATTCTTCTGTTCTAGCAATAACCGAGCATCTGTGTATGTTTTCTTCGACCCGTCCGCCTGAATATGACGAACAGGTTTCCTCTTTCCTGGAGTAGGAAAGCGGTACTTTGTGAAATCAAGGGCAGGCGGCTCCCACTTCCTAGAGTTAGGATGAGGGGTCGCCTCTCGCCCTTGAACTGGCTTCCTCTTCCCTGAAGTGGAAGGTTTCTTAGCCGACTGCTCCTTGGCCAGAGCAGGCTTCTTGTTGAGCAACTCTTGAATCTCTCCCTTGAAGCCCCTCATGAAGGTCATGAGTTCGTTTCTTGTAATGGGAGCAGGCCCATCAGCCGGCTGCTGCTGAACAGGCGGTGCGCCGGCTGGATCACTGAGTCCATTTTGAAGATGTTCCCGTTCCCTCCTTTCGGTATGACGGGTGCGTCGGGCCCTTAGGGTCCCGTCTGAAGCTGTGTGAGCTTCAACATCAAATTCTTCCTCAGTATCATGGTCCGACTGAACTTGAGGGTCGTCTAGGGGAAGCCTCTCTTCAGGAGTCGGTACATACGTGGATGCCATCTCAGAAGTACTCTCCCCACAGACGGCGCCAAAATGTTTCGGGGTTTTCTGATGTCCTGCGGGAGAGTTACAATTCCGAGACTGGAACCGGACGCCTGTACCTGCAAAACAAACGGATGCTCCGGAAGATTGGAGATCCGCCTCCGACGGTCAAGTTAGTACTTGATTAAGGAGTAATTAATGCGGAAATAAAAGTGATTGGATCTCTCTAGGTGAGAGTGTTAAATGTGCGTAATCCCCCTTAATGAGGATTAAGGGAGGTATTTATAGCCTTGGGAAACGTGCCAATCCTAGGTTTAGGTTAACCTAGGGCTGATTGGGCTTCCCTTGGAAGTTGGGCCTAGGTGGCCGGTTTCTCCATTAGGCATGGAGGATGCCACGTGTCATGACATAATAGGTCCAGGGTGGACAAATAGGCGTGTGCCACGTGGAAAACCCTGATAGTTCCAACTGGGGGACACTTGGCAGGACCTGATTGGCCCACGTGGCACATTCCGATTGGTGGGAGCAAAATCCCCTAATCACCAGTGACCCGAAATTGACCCAAAACCCAAATTAACCTGACCCGACCCATACCCGACCCGAAGTGGAACTGACCCGACATTGACCCGAAACCCGAAATGACCCAACCTGAAACGATCCGACCCGAGATGACCTGACCCAAAGTTGACCCGAGACCCGAAACGACCCGACCCGAATTTGACCCGAGACCCGACCCAAAATTGACCCAACCTTTAACTTCTTTTAGTAAATAATTATATAAGTTATAAAAAGTTTATATTGGAAAATTATACATTAAAATAGACCCAACAACATCTTACATGACTACATTGACTTTCATATAATAGCTAAAAAAGATGGTTAAAGTGAGATGTGTGAATAGTGCAAAATGTCAAATCGTTAAGAGTAATTTGGGACGGAGGGGGTATAAGAATAATTCAAAGAAATTATTACAACAATGACAATGATAATAAGAGTACGTATTAAAACTAAGATCAATAAGAGAGTGAGGTATAACTCAATTAGTTAGAGCATCCCTCTTAGTTTCAGGAGATCCTGAAAGTTATTCTCAGTCTAAATTTCTAAACATAAAAAAAAGGTTAATAAAAGTCAAACAATTACTATAATCCATGAAAAAAATAGCCTTAATAAATATAGTGAGTTTTTTCGTCAAAAAACAATAAAAATAAATATATATACAAAGTTGAATTTAACCCAATGAATCACCCGAATATGACTCGACTAGAAGTTGACCCGACCCGAAGTTGACATGAAAATTGACCTGACCCGAACTGACCCGACCCGAAAATTGACCCGACCCAAACTGACCCGACCCAAACTTGACCCGACCCGAACTCGACCCAAAGTGTTGACCCGATACCCGACCCGACCCTATTATCGGCCGACCCGAAATCAACCCGAAACCCGAAATGACCCGACCCGACCCGAACTTGACCCGACCTATACCCGAACCGAATGACCCATTTTCCAGGTCTAATCTCTCTTCCCTTCATTAAAGCTTATTTAAAGTTCTAACTTTTATTTTAAAGATTACAAAGGAAGTAATCCATTGTTTTGAGATTCAAAAAGGAAATTTTCTTTACTACTCTTTCCTCCTGTAGACACCCATTTGTGTCTCCCAAAACCAAACTCAGTGATGAGTACCTTTCACGTCGAATCATAATCGAATGAAGTGAAAGTGTGGAAAGTCTAGTGTTGCAGTTAGTTTTTTAATTCTTTTCTTTCTCTCTGTTTTTGAAAACCTATTTTAAGAAAATAACCAATCCAGTTTAGTTTGGTCCATGATACGGGTCCAATAATAGTGTAGTTGGATTGGGTTCGAAAAGAGCTTTCCAACGATATATTATAAGCCCAATTCCGATGAATAATGAGGAAGTAATGGGCAAATTACTAAATTGGGCCCCGGTTTAATCTTTATATGCGGCCCAATGATCTAGGGGAGGGCCTAATATGATTTATCATTCCTTATGAAATTAGGATTGATTATAGTCTTCTAAAATCTTCTCGAAGGTTCTTTTGAATCCTTATTTGATTAGCATTGATAAATGAGTTTTAAGAGTTTTATTTAGAATAAAATAAGTGTTTTTAAGGAAAGTACAGTTTTACCCTCTCGTACGCTTAAATTTTATCAAAATAAGAAAACGCGTTGGAAAACTGATTGCAGCGTCCGGCAACAGGCTGGCAATTTGGCGACACGTTTGGCGTCTGGCGACAGCCCTGTCATCATCTTGGCGACCACGCGCGTTTTGGCGACAGCGTCGTGTTTTATTCTTTTCGAAATTCTGATTCGTTTTTATCATATCCGGCTGATTTTCTTTATAAATAGCCTCCTAAAACCTCCGTTTTGAAATCATCAATTCTTATCAATTCTCACCAACTCTCATCAAGAAAATCTTGATACTCTCTCTCTCTTTCTAAACCAGCTTTTCACAGACAAAATTCCGCATTCACAAGATCTAGACACACCTAGCCAAGTTCGAAGTTGCCTTCGCCCTAGACGTGAAAGGTTTTAATTTCTGAGGGTTTGGTCCCAAATCTCTATTTCAATTATTTAATTTAATTCTTTAATTTTATATTTTCCTTGAAGTTACTAATGTGCGTATTTTGTTATTAGAAAGAGATATGAGGCATCCAAGTGAGTACTTTAATTGTTTTATTGATATATTGATACAGAAATCATATTTAGATTGTTATTTTGATTCCTAGTTTTATGTTTAGGATGTTTTTCCTAGTGTCATGTTAGGATGCTTTCCTAGTATGATATTTAGGGTGGTTTGCTTATATCAATTATGATTTCTGTGATGCTTCCTACTTTCTTTCCTAATATCATGTTAGTATCATGTTAGGGCAAAAGCTTTGATTTTTATATGTTTAGTGACATGCTAGGGTTTTGTTATTAATCTTGTTAATATCTTGCCTAAGATCTTGCTATTATTATGCTTTATTTTAACATGACTATGGTGATTATTTTTATTATTATGATGATGATTGTTATGATTTATTATTATGTTGCTTGATTTATATTATTTGTTATTGCTTGATCACACATTTTATGCATGTTTAAAGGGAATTTGTACTTGTAACCATGCTTAATAAGATAATTAATAATCTTGTTTAGGGTTAATTTGATTATAATTAAATTGATTGCCAATAATAGTTTTCTTGTGCATTAGTATTCAACCAACATAGATAAACAGGTTTAGGGTAAACCTAATGATTGCATGTTAGTCAGAAAGTGCACATGAATACGAGAAGAATAAAGTAGAGAGGTCTATTATTAGGGCAGGTTCTTTCTCTTTTAGATTGGATTTGTACCTTCATCCCCGAACTACCAGTCTTGGTTCCGGACCTTTTGGAGTTAACGATCTCATGAATCGTTAAAGGGGTGTAACCTTCACCCTGTGAACGGTTTACAAGTTCCTAAAACTTGTTGGTGACTCTTTTTGCTCTAACTTCCTTCCCTTTGAACGCCATCATGCTCTAGTGTATGATCACAGTGGGTTCAAGTTTGGGGTAATGCTTGAAATATTCCCTACAACCTCCTTTCTAATATTTGGGAGTAAACAGTTCGTACAGCTTTACGACATTGGGGTAATCAAATTCGAGTTGTCGTATCATTTATATATGAATCAAATACAAAAAAATTTGTGAGCGTTAATATCTTTTTTTATTATTATTATTATTTTTTAACGAGAAAGAGCGTTAATATCTAATTAGTAGTAGATATTAGTCAATTTACTGCACATAAGAAGGTTTTTTGGGTAATATTCATTGAAAGCTTTAAAATAATGAATCTTTTGAAGGAAGAAATTCGCCATTGATGCTAGCTTAATTCCAAAATTGCTTAATATTCTTCAAAAATGTCATCGATTTCACGTACTACACTCATAATTTGGACTATATTTGTCATGGCTTTGCATAACTTGAGGTTTATTATAATGAACACCTGCAGCTAAAGACCTCTCTTAGATGAAGGAAATATCATGCATATTTTTGAAGTAGATTTATGAATAATTAGTTTAAAAATTATGCACAATGAACTGAAGGTTTCTTTCGATTGCACGCACGTGTAGTATCTTAATGTAGGTAGAGGATAGAGAGAATGATAGAAGTAAGGTCCCTTTATGAACTAAGTAATGGAGTAAATATTAAGCATATTTAGAAGTAAAAGTATGCACATTTTTAATCAAAAATTAATGCACATAAAGTTCGAGTTAAAAAATATTTGTACACTTAGTTTAAAAAATTTGCACATTCAGTACAAAATATATGCACAGGAAATCCTTCTCATTTGTCCATATATCATATAACTAATATATAAAGCTAAACTTTTAGCCAGGTTACGAGGCAGCGACACTTGGCATTCTAACTTTTCGCCAAGTGTCGCGCCACGTTGGATAGGTTCAAATAGACTTCATAAGATAAAAAAGCTAGTTTATAATTCTATTTTGATAGAATTTTAGGATAAAATTGTTAGTTTAGAATTTTATTTTTGATAAAATAAAATTTGAGTGTCGCGCCACGTTGGATAGATTTAAATAGACTTCATAAACCACCCGGGCATCGCACGGGGCACAAAACTAGCAACTAATACATAAAGCTAAACTTTTAGCCAGGTCACGAAATAGTGACACATGGCATTCCAACTTTTCGCCAAGTGTCGCGCCACCTTTTGGTAGATTTAAATAAACTTTATATGATAAAAAATCGTAAGTGTCGCGCCACCTTGGATAGATTTCATAAGATAAAAAAAAAATAGGAATAGAATTTTAGAATAAGATTATTAGTTTACAGTTATTTCTTCGATAAAATACCAAATAATAAATTTATAATTAGGCCACAAGACAACATCATTTAGCGTTTTAATTTTTTCGGCCAAGTATCGTACCACGTTGGATAAATATAGATTGAACTTTGTAGCAAAAAAAGTTAATTTAGAATTTAATTTTCAATCAAATTGAATTATAATAGTATAATTTTATCTTAAAAGTCCATAAACTACCCGGGCATCGCCGGGGGCACAAAACTAGTATATATATATATATATATAGGAAAAAATTTGTTAATTACTACCTCAGAAAGAGCTCCCTTGTTAATTACTACCCGTAAAAAAAAAAGTTTCTGGTGACTTAATTACTACCCCACATTCAACATAATTGCACCGATTACTACCCAAGTGCTATTTCTGGTGACTTAACTCAACATATGACGTCATAACCCAATTGTAACCACACACTAACCTAACTAAAGTTAAATAAACCTAACCCACCCAAAATTTTTAAAAAATTACCCCCAATTAATTACCCCCCACTTATTACCTCACCTAACTGGCGAAAAAAAAGAAAAGGTTAATTCTTCTTTTCTTCTTCTGATCTCTTCTTCATCTTCTTCCTTAGCAAAACTCCATTAAAACCTAGAATTACAGTTCGTTTGCGAAGCAAAACCAGTGAAAGCTCACAATATTTGCCCTAACTAACAAAGTAATCTGGTTGTGAACTTGGGTTCCAATTGAATTTTGCAAAAAATGCGGAAGAACAAAGGAGTCACCATTGGAGGAGTAAACAGGACGGCCCCTGCAATCGTTGGGTCCAAGTAAGTAAATTTACAGGACGACCTCTGCTCTCAGTTCCTGCCTTTCTTCCACAAGCCTTAGTATGATATCCCTTTTCCATTGAGTCATTTCTTCATCATGCCAGTAAAAATAAGTACATCCCCTACTGTTTGTTTCTGCATCGAAATCTGGGCAAGCAACAAATTGTCTTCCTGGATTCTCTTTTGTCCAAGAGGTCATCAATGAAGTGTGTAATCCGCACCTACAAAGCCTAGTACTTGGTCGAGCAAGTTGCATACTCATCTTCAACCTAAACCAATTGATATTGAAGGTTAAATTCTGCTCAATTGTTCAGTGTGTAAAAAACCCAAATTTACACACAAAACCCTAAATAATTTGTTCAATTATCACAAGATTAGGGGAAACAAATCATTTAACTTTTCAAAAGTGTTGCTTTTGCAAGCAGGAATGCGCGAATCATCAGGAGGATGAACACGTACGTGATTTACAGAGGAAAGGATGAGAGGATTTGGGTGAAAGATCCGTTGAGAAGTTCAGTTGGCTTCTCTCAATTGATTTTATATCAACTGAGTTGTTGGGGTAAATTTCTTAGTTAATTTGTGTTAATTAAGGTTAATTAGGGGTAATTAGGGGGTTAAAGGTTATAATTTGGGTGGGTTAGGTTTATTTAACTTTAGTTGGGTTAATATATGGTTAGACTTGGGTTATTACGTCATATGTTGAGTTAAGTCACCGGAAATAGCACTTGGGTAGTAATCAGTGCAATTATGTTGAATGTGGGGTAGTAATTAGAAACTTTTTTTTTTTACGGGTAGTAATTCACAAGTGAGCTATTTCTAAGGTAGTAATTAACAAATTTTCCATATATATAATCAAGATCATGTGAAAATCTAGGTCTATAATAGGAACTAGGAACGACCGTTCATCACTTGAAATCTGACGGCTGAAATCTTGCCTGCTTCATTAAGGGCAAAATAGGAATATGGCGCATATAATGACTACCCCTAAATCTTCCCGTTTTCTTTTTCTCTCTCCTCGACACACTTTCTCTCTCTTCTAAAAATTCTCTCTGCAATATGATTTTTTCTTTGTTCTTCGCTCTCATATCAAATTCGCAACCTTGTTTTTCAATCTTCGCTGTTAGTTATGTCAGACTAAGTAAGTTGTTTGATTTTGTTTTTCTTTGTTATTTTAATTCAATTAGGGTTTATGATTTTGAATTTTGATTGATAAATTTGGGTTTAAAATTACGGTTTTTGCGATTTTTGATTTTAATACTTCACGATGTGCTTATTTTTTTTTTTTTCTATTGGGATTTATTTGCAGTTTTTTCTTGTGTTTTTTCATGATTTACTGTTCGGGTTATAGAGTTAAATTTCAGTAACTAGGAACTCGATTGGAATTATTGTATCTCTGGTTGATTAAATTCTTATTTGCTTTAATCTATTGCACTCTTAGCGTTTGATGAAATGCCTAACTTAGACATCCCAAATATA